>NC_081375.1:38559452-38867993 GCF_030684315.1 Stegostoma tigrinum
TCTGGGTGCTTCAGTTTCCTCCCACAGTCCAAAGCTGGGCAGGGTAGGTGGATTGGTTGTGCTAAATTGCCCATAGTGCCCAGGGATGTTTAGGTTAGGTGGGTTAGACATGGGAAATGCAGGGATAGGGGAATGGGTTTGGGTGGGATGCTCTTTGAAGGGGCGGTGTGGACTTGTTGGGTCAAATGGCCTGTTTCCACATTGTAGGGGTTCTATGATTCTATTAAAAGAATTGTATCTCAACAACTCTTTTAAGGGCAAATAGTACATGTATAATGTTACTGGAGTGGTAATGGAGAAGCTCAGACTAATTTCTGGAGAAATGAGTTTAAATCCCATCACAGCAGCAGGGTGGAGTTTAAATTCAACCAACTGACACATCTGAGATTAAATATTAGTCTCGTATTTAATGACTGTAAAATAATCAAAATGTTGTTAAAAACATAATTGGTTCACTCATGCTCTTTAAGGAAGAGAACCCGCCATCCTTACCCAGGCTGGCCTATGTGTAATTCTAGAACAACAGCAATGTGCTTGACCCTTACCTGCCCTCTGAAATGCCCTGGCAAATCATTCTGTTTAGCAGCTCACCCCTGCTAGGGAATGAACAATAAAAGCTGGCCATGTTAGAGAAGCCCAAATGCCTAGAATAATGAAAACCCCTTTCTGACTGCTGTTATTGTATGAACACTGATATATGTACAGCCATGATGGCAGGAGTCTGAATTTGTGTGGCACCAAACTGAGTTTACATTCTCAGCATCCAATCTCATACCCAGATGTTGCACAGCCTCAGCTTGATGCTGAAACCAGTCAATGGCTTCTACATCAGAGTTGTGTCCTTACGTATGCTAATAGATTTGGCACCACTTCTTTGTTGGAAAGGAAACAAGCTCTTTGAATCTCCCAGCTGTACACACAGCTGGTGCTGAACTGCTCCATGCTCCCTGACATTGATGGCAGGGTTTGCATCAGATATGTTAACACTGTGCTTTTCATTGTCCCTAATAGTGGAGCTCTTCTGTACATCACTTTACCAAAATTCCCATTTGAGTCATTGGCAGCAGAATCTGTGTGCAACCTCACCATCTTATAAGCTGCATCAGCCTTGTTCTGTTCCCAACATACAGATCACTCGTGCCTGGCATTTCCTGACATGTACATCCTCGGTGCTGTCCTCTAAATTCCATACCATGCCTGTTTCTGAGCTTCTGCCTGTGTATGAATACTCAAGTAATGGTGTTTCTTCATTGTTGTTGTCTTGTTGCTGTTCAACCTGTTGCATCTCCACCATTTCCTGCTTAGCTGGCTATTATGGCTTCAGTGAATGCATATGGTGAGGTGGGTTTGCAGCTGTTACACTTTGAACTGCTCACCAACCATTATATTTTGCCTTGTAAATTTCTAAATCTGAAGCACATTATTTACATGATTTTTTTGATATGTGAAGTATAACTTATAATGCAGCATGCAGATACTGATAGATGTAATTTCTCAGCCTGCACATTAGGTAGTGTAGTTCTAGGAATCCACGCCTCTGATTTTAGCTACTGTAATGAAGTATTTATTTTGCTGCAGAATCTTTAGCACATGGCATTTTAGTGAATATAGATTATTTTATACATATGCTTTTGAAATAGATGTGCTGGAAGTTATTGGAGCTTTTAATGTTCATAATTCCAACAAGTCTAAAGAGGTTTTGAAATGTAACGACTTTATTGTTGCCCATTTTGTAGAAGTACTTGCTTCGATAATTTATATGCAGATGCACTTTCATTAATTGTGAACTACATGAAGCCTACATGTTCTCCATAATCTAATGGTCGAATGAGTGCAGAATTGACATTTTAAATCACAAAATTAGACTTTTCAACACAGTAAGTTTCTATGCTAATTGTTTTAACAACAAATCTTACAGTAAAGCATATCTTTTCAAGTGTTGATTTATTTATTTTGTGTGTACTTCCAACCGGTCCTGTAAGCTCATGAACATTATGCATTTTTACTGCATTAATGGTATTTTCATTGCTAAGCGATTTGATCTTTTATTCACAGAAAAATGACTAAAAATCAATAATTGCGGGCTCTTTACAAGAGGGCATAGATCACATATTTTTCTGATGGAGTAAACAGTACATATTTTTAATAGATAGAACATTGCACTATTTGCAAGGCATTATGTAAACTTTCATGAAAAAATAACCAAAGGGCACTTTATGATTTATAAGTCTTTTACCCTCCTCATAATACATCCATTAGTGGTGTCTATAATGTGAAATCATTGTTCTAATTGAATAGTTTGTTTTTCAGACTCTGCAATGAATCTGATGCATATTAGCTTGCCCTAGAGAATATAGACTTATTTCTGAGCCAGAAGATTGTGCTTTAAGTCCAGCCCCAGTCATTGAAGCTGATGCCCCTGTGTAATGTTGAGGGTGTGCCAATTGCTGAATGTGCCATCCCCTTCAGATGAGATGTCAGACTGAGCTTTGATCACTTGTTCAAGTGGATGTTAAACATCCCAAAGCTTTAACATCCTGGCAAATTTTCCTGGTTTAAATGAAATGATTAAAATATAGAAATTAACTGGGGATCTATGCCATTTTGGAATCTTATCTGTGAAGACGACTGCTTTGGAAATGTTATAGCAATAATGACTGCACAATGTAGTTCCTTGGGATATTCCTGAGATATATGATAATGTTGCTATATGAATATTAGGTCCTTCCTCAAAAACGCGAAGTGTAAATTATGGAACAAAAATGTTGTTGCCTTCTTGCTGTGGAGCATCCAGATAATTTTCCTTTGACATATGGTTTTTCCTTACATTGACAATAATCTATGAGTAAACTGAGAATTGCATCAGAATGAGGCAGCTGCATAATGCAGGCCATGTCATTTGTTTGGACAAATATACTGGTGGAGAAGCACAGTTCTTGAGTATAGATCGAGATCCAAGTAAAGCTCCAGTAAAGGACACTTCAGAGTCCCACCCTGAGCAGGTGGTGTGTTATTGAGAATTAAGACTGACTTCATTTTTCCAGCTATGGGTGTGGATGGAAAATGAGAGGGCTCATATCAAGTCCACTTTTAGAAATTAAATAATGGGAAAGAACTATTATTTTAATCAGCATTTACTTCTCGATTTCACTTTGAACAATAAATTTAAAAATGATTAATGAAATATTGTTAATCATCAATATGAGGATGCGTTCATCCCAAAAAGAATTGAATAGTACAGGGTCTGTTTTTTTTCCTCATTCATTCATGGGATATGAGTATTGCTGTTAGGGCTAGTATTTACTGTTCATTTCTAATGAACCTTGGGAATTAGGTCCCGCTGGCAATATATGGTTAGGAGATCACATTTGGTCAAATATGACACCAAGATGATTAATTGATTGATTTATTGTCACTTGTACCAAAATACAGTGAAAAGCTTTGTTTACGAGTGGTACAGGCAGATCATAGCAAGCAAAAAAGTTGCCAACATCATCACGGACCCATTGCACCCCAGTAATGATCTCCTACAATCTCTTCTGTCAGGCAGAAGATCCAGAAACCTGAATGCATGCACCAGAAAGTTCAGGAACAGCTTCTCAACCCTTAGTAGGCTATGAGTGGACTCTGTTGCCTCAAGTAATGCTGAGCTCGCCAACGTTGATCTGGCCCAGCACGTGCCCTGTGCAGTGTAACCTGAACGTTTGATCTGTACACCCTTTTGTGAATAGGCTGACTCAACTTCAGAAAGTAGCAACAAAGAATGTATTGGTGGTGAGACAGCATAATTTGTAATGTCTTAAGTTAACAGGCAGGATTTCACTGTGTGCTTCAGGACAGGAATACTGGGATGTTCAGAGCTGACTCATGGCAGTAATGGGACCAGCTCAGCAGGTTTATCAGGGCCTAATTTCTACTCAGCTGCCTCCATGCTCACAGTCCCATTAAGAAAGGCCACAATCAGTAACTTTCATGATTGTTGTTCTGAGGCAAGCTCACAAAAGAGGAAATTTGTTTGTTTATCAGGAGTACAGGGCCTTTTCATTCAGTAGCTATACCTAGGTATCTGTTTTTCTTAGCATGGAGGTTGAAAACCCAAGTTTATCAAGGCATTTCTAATACCTACCTCATTTGGGATGTCTTAGAGCTCAGATCTAGGAACAATACTGTCTGGATTATCATTTATAAAAACATGCTTCCCTAAGGGGAACTTTTGACAAACTGTGCATTTGTGCAGCTGAACTTGAGCATCCAGCTAAGCTGAAAACAATTAGTTCTTGGGTAAAGAAATGTGAGGCTGGATGAACACAGCAGGCCCAGCAGCATCCTGAGATGTTCATCCAGCCTCACACTTCATTATCTTGGATTCTCCAGCATCTGCAGTTCCCATTATACCTGATACAGTTCTTGGGTAAAGTTCATCTGTACTAGTATAATATTGATCCATATATTTTCAACTATACTTAGCTCATGGAGTTTGATTTGTTGGACACCTGGACTTACATATCACTTAGATTATTGAAAGCCATACCAGTTTATTGTAATTCTCAAATTTTTCCATGAAAACACAGTTTATCATATTAAGGTTCCATTTTGCAAAATTGGTGAGGTATGTTACTAACTGTGTTCGACAGAATAATTTATCACTGGGCACAGCAACACAGGAGAAGTTAGAGTTCATCACGTATTTATGAATGATAGCCTGTCCATAAAGACAGAACAATTTCTCTTCCTCAAATTTTCAGGCTGGTCTTGAATTTAGTCCCATGACATGTGAAAGTGAGCCTTAATAGATTGAACATTTATCCAGTAATTTTTCCAAAAAAAGAAAATTTGCATTTGTAAAGTACTTTATCAAGGCCCTTGGCAAGCAGCAAATCTTTTGTGTTGGATCAAATTCAGTCATTATTTCTATGGAAACAAAATGCACAAAGCAATCAATCTTTCAGATAAAAGCACCTTTTATCGAGGACCACATGCTGTTCCCTGAACACCAGTGACTCCTTACTGTTTTTACTTTCTATTCATTCTACAAGGTCTTTTAAACAGTTGAGCATTTGCTGCCTCTTTTCAGTGTAGTCTTTTTTTCATTAGTATTGACTAACTGCCAAGTTTCCATCAGGTTAAGTGACCGGCAAGTACTTTATTTACACTCTATCCTATTTGATCTTACTTTCACATTTTGCAGACACCAGCCACTCATCATCAGTGTCAATGATGGATGGTGCCTGAACATTTAAATGTTGTTATTAGACCAAAGAATACTGGATGATTTGTGGATCAGTTGTAAAGAAGGCTGTCATTCAGGAGCTGCCCATTATACACAGTGATTTTCCATTGCTTTGAAGGGACGTGTGTATTCTTTACAACAACTGGCATCGGCACTTCCTCATAACTCATAACTCAGGTGCAGATCTTTCTTGTAACGGAAATATTAACCTGCCTATCCACTTCATAGTTATCGTTTGATCTGCTGAGTGACACCACACTTTTTGTTTCAAATTTCTAGCATCTGCATCCGTTAGCTCTTTGTTGAGGTTACACTGCAGTTCACCACATTGAATTTATTGTAGAAAAACAGGCTGTTTGACCTGAGATAGTGGGAACTGCCGATGCTGGAGAATCTGAGATAACAAGGTGTAGAGCTGGATGAACACAGCAGGCCAGGCAGCATCAGAGGAGCAGGAAAGTTGATGTTTTGGGTCTGGACCCTTCTTCAGAAAAAGGGTCTGAAGAAGGGTCCAGCCCTGAAACGTCAGCTTTCCTGCTCCTCTGATGCTGCTTGGCCTGCTGTGTTCATCCAGCTCTACACCTTGTTATCTCTGTTTGACCTGAACTGTCTTTGCCAGATTTTATATTCACATAAGCCTCCTTCAGCTCTACTTCATTGAACTGTATCAATATGTCTATTTCTTTCTTCATTCTTGAATTTTTCTTCAATTCATTACTGGATGAATTAACTATGATCTGTCTGTACTGCTCATAAACAAAGCTTTTCACTGTACTGCAACACAAGTGACAATAAATCAGCCAATCAATGTATGAAATCCTAAGGCTGAACCTTACCAGAAATTGATTCATTGTCATTTCTGTCGAGTTTCATGGTTGGCTTTATTCCATGAGGCTAGGTGGGTTTTTCCTGTGCTATTGATTGATTGATTGATTTGTTGTCATGTGTATCGAAATACAGTGAAAAACGTTGTTTACGAGTGGTAAGTGTAGATCATAGTAAGCAAGGATGTACAGATCAAAAAGACTGAGACAGAGGCATACAGGTTTCATTGCACAGGGTGTGTGCAAGGCGAGATTAACATTAGCAAGATCAGTATTATTTGAGGCTAGAGAATCCATTCATCAGTCTGATAACAGCTGGGAAGAAGCTGTCCCTGATCCAGCTTGTGTGTGTTTTCAGGCTTCTGTGTATTATGCCGAATGGAATAGGTTGTAGGAGGTCATTTCCAGGTTGCAATGTGGCTTTGCTGATGTTGGCAGCTTTTCCACGGCAGCGAGCCATGTAAATTGTGTCCGTGGATGGACGTTTAGCTTCCGTGATGGTCTGGGCTGTGCACACCACCTTCTGTAGTTTCTTACAGTCCTGAGCAGAGCAGTTGCTGTACCAGGCCATTATGCACCCAGACAGTTTGCTTTCAATGATGCATCTGTAGAAGTTGGTGAGGTTCCCTATGGACATGCCAAGTTTCCTGAGCTGCCTGAAGAGGAAAAAGTGTTGCTGTGCCTTCCTGACTGTTGCATTTATGTGGGAAGCCCAGGACTTGTCGTCAGTTATCATCATAACAAGGAGCTTGATGCTGTTCACCCTCTCAACCTCAGCTCTGTTGATGTAGATGGGGGTGTGTTCCCCTCCTTTCTTTCTGAAGTCAGTGATCAGTTCTTTAGTTTTGCCGATGTTGAGAGACAGATTGTCTTCACTGCACCGTGTCACCAAGCCCTGTATCTCCCTTCTGTACTTGGACTCTTCATTGTTCAATACCTGTCCCACTTTGGTGGTGTCATCAACAAATTTGTAGGTGGCATTCATTCAGAATTTGGCAATGCACGTGTAGGTGTACAGGGCGTACTGTAGGGGGCTAAGGACGCATCCTTGGGGGTCTCTAGTGTTGAGTGTTATTGTGGAGGAGGTGAAGTTACCTGTCCTCACTGGTTGTGCTCTGTGGGTCAGAAAGCTGAGGATCCAGTTGCAGAGGGCAGACCTGAGACCAAGGTCACACAGTTTTGAGATTAGTCTGGAGGGCATAATGGTGCTGAAGATGGAGCAGTAGTCAATGAGCAGGAGTCTGATGTGGGTGTCTTTGATCTCCTGGTGTTCCAGGGATGAGCGCAGGGCTAGGGGTTTGGCATCATCTGTGGATCTGTTATGTCAGCAGGCAAACTCTAGCGGATTGAGGCAGGTTGGGAGACTGTAGTTGGTGTGGGCCATGGTCAGCCTTTCGAAGCACTTCAAGGTTATTGAAGCCTGAGCTACTGGGCGGTGGACATTAAGGCACACTGCATGTGTTTTCTTCGGTACGGGGTGATGGTGGTCTTCTTGAAGCAGGTGGGGACTTCGGCTTGTGGGGAGGACAGGTTGAAGGTGTCGGTGAATACCTCCCACCAGTTGGTCCTCACAGGACCTAAGCGCTTGGTTGGGAACACTATCCGGGCCCATTACTTTCCTTGGGTTGACTCCCAGGAAGACGGATCTGAATTCTGAAGCAGTGGCAGAGGGAACAGGTGTGTCTGGGGCTGTCCGTGCAGGCGTTGCCATGTCGATGATATTCTGCTCAAACCATGCATAGAAAGCATTGAGCATGTCAGGGAGGGACGTGTCATTGTTTGCTCTTTTACACTGTTTCATTTTATATCCTGTAATGTTGTTTAGGCCTCGCCATAGGCAGCAGGAGTTTGTTTGACAGGTTTGGGCCTCTAACTTGGTTCGGTGCTGTCTCTTGGCCTCCCTGACGGCTCTGTGGATGTTATATCTGGGTTTTCTGTATTAGTCTGGGTCACCCAACTTGAATGCCACGTCTGGCCTCCAGTCGAGAATGGACTTTCAGATTCATCCAAGGTTTATGGTTGCGGAACACACAGATTGACGACGTTGGTAGACAGTCCTCCATGCATTTGCTAATGAAGTCAATGGCAGTGGTGGCTTATGTGTCTATTTTTTCCGCTGGACACTTAAACAGGGTCCAGTCCACTGTGTCCAAACGAGACGGTCTTCTGCTCAGACCAGCACTGTGCTCTGTTTCATGAAGGATTCTCTCATTTTAGCTTCTGCTTGTAAGCCCCGGGGAGGAACACAGATTTTCTGAAGCATGCCAGATTCACCAGATTAACTACATATCATGTACGCATGACATCCCTTTCATTCAGTGACAAGTCAATCCTCCCACTCACTGTCGCTGTAATTCCACCAGGGCCACATTTAAAAGGCTGCTGTGCACTCAGTTAGCATTGACAGCCAGGAGCTGACTGTTAATGGAAACAGAAAATAATGGAGAAACTCAGCATGTCTGGCAACATCTTTGAAATTTTCCAAAGTTGTTAACTCTGCTCCCCACAGGCTTGCTGAGTTCCTCCATCATTCTCAGTTTTTGTTTCCGATTTCCCACCTATGCAGTTCTTTGTTACATTTTAAAGATAAGGGGAAATTGGTGTGCCACTTTGTGGACAGAGACCATGCCAGTTTGATCTGAGGTTGCCAGCTAGGCCAATACGGTCTCAATCACCCAAAGGAACACCTACCAAGGCTGCATGAAGGTTAGTGATCTGCGCTCTTCGTTGGTAAGTGCTACTGTATTCTCTCAGCTGGCTCAAGCTCACCCTATTTTTGCTACTGCATCCACCTTCTAGCTCACGTTCCACCACTCTCACTCTCACATGCAACCTCTTTCCTCATTCTCTCTCAATCACCCCATCTGCCCCGGAGTGCTAATCCTGCATGGCCACCGCATCTCCTACTCACTCATTCAGGACACCTCAACAGCACCCCAACCCCACACCACCGCTAGCAGCAATGTTTCACCTTGCTTTCACTTCACTCAATCCCTCCCATTGTCTCATTCACAGCACACAGAGACCTAGAGTAGGGCAGGAAGAGCCAGAATGATAGTGGGTTGACTGCAATTTGGCTCCTTACTCCACTGTGAGAAGAGGATCCTGACTGTGACTACCCTCCATGGTTGAGTGACCGTGCCCAAAGTCCTGGTCTGATTTCGGACGAAACTCTGAGGTGACTGTACTGCAATCCCCTCTTGCTGATCACAGCCATCCTTGAATTGACAGAAGAAACTGAGACATGACATTTGCTTTAAGGACGTATAGTGTGTGTACCACATAGCCACTGGCACATGCCGTCGGTGTGAGGACAGTGCTGTACAGCAACAAGCTCATCCTCTTGACTAATCACTTTCACTAATGACGACAAACTGCCTGGCTTTGTGTTTGCTTTAAATGGCAAGACAAGGTGGAAATCTTATGGAGCCTTTAAGGTGTGGCTGGAGAGGCAAAGGCAAGGGAAGTATGTTGCGCACATTCAGATTGGTGTGAATATGTGCGAAGAGACTGAGGAAGCAGCCCTGAGTTGCATCATGGTGCAATCTGTAAGATTGGTGGCTGGCCCTTTGTCGAAACTGTCCTTCTGAAACCATTGCAATAAAGGGCACCCTATTCTGCAAAGCAAAGCATTCAAGTGCAGGAGTGAACTGTAAGTGGTTCAGGGATGTGCTGAGACGATACAGTCAGACTGGCAGGTGTCTAATGCTAATGTCCATGGAGATGGAGTGTGTATGGCTGCGCCCATGCAGCGTGCCATGAGGCATTGGTGCCAGGCATCCAAGTTGAAGGGTCCAGATGTCTAAGCAGAGGGCTGGGAGATCATCAGGTCATCGCCAGGTCATCGCTCTTACATCAGGAATCCTTAGCATACACATTCTATCCAGCAGATGGGACAATGAGATTAATGAGGTGACTTCAGATAATATTGAGGGTGATAGTGAGTGATAATCCCAGTTAAAATGCCTGCTGCCATTTACTAGGGAGAATCTTAACTCCACTCCCAGAATGGAGTTGGAACATGTAAATTTTGGTCTCAGAGTTGAAGGGGGTCTCAGTTGATCTTTCATCAAGTTTCCAAAAACATTGGACTATGAACTCACAGCCGACTTCATTCAGACACTGGGAATTTTCCACCCCTTCAGTGGGTCTTCTCTTCAGATCTAAGTAGCAATTGATTTGATGAATTGCATCCAATTTTCAACTGACCTAATTGGACTTGAAAGTTCACCAAGCAAGTTTTTGTCATTTCAAAAGTAATCAATAGACTAGAAATTGCCTTTCCAACAGTGATTCTGTATCATATTGCCAGGGATTGTCATATGTAGCAGCAGATACTTTAAAAAACTATTGTGATTTCTGATAAGTTCTGATGCGTTAGACATTGTGTTGCAACTTGATTAATAATAGAAGCCAGTCAAAGATTTGGCATCGTAAAACTATGTAAGTGGATTTTATATACTTCATAGCTTAAATGTAGCACTAACTCTATAGGCATTAAAGTATAATAAAGTATTAATGTAGTCTTTTATAGCACTGCAATTCCTGTGTCTCCTTTCACTTCCTTTGGAATCTGGACGATGAAGGATGGTGAATTGCAGATCATTGCTATCTGTGCATTGTACTTCAACATCAGTCTCTATTATTGCAAATCACAATAGTATCTATTAGCTAACACATGAATCATATGGACCATACTTGCTGAATACACATTTACAGGATAGCAGAATAGAATAGTATGGGAGAGACCTGTGGTTCTGAGAAGGCCTAAAAGGGGTAACACTAAGGATGGCACAGTGGTTCAGTGATTAGGACGGCTGCTCCACAATGCCAGAGATCCAGGTTTGATTCCAACCTTGGGCGACTGCTTGTGTGGAGTTTGCACATTTTCCCCACGTCTGCATAGGTTTGTGCTCGGTGCTATGGTTTCCTCCCACAGTCCAAAGATGTATGAGCTGGGTGGATTGGCCATGCTAAATTGTCCAATATGTTCAGAGCTTTGTAGGTTAGTGTATTAGCTATGGAAAATGCAAGAATAGGGTAGAGGAATGGGTCTGGATGGGATGCTCTTCAGATGCTCTATTTGGACTTGTTGGGCCAAATGGCCTGTTTTGACACTGTGAAGATTCTATTATATTCTATGAAGGAAGTGTTATTCTGGATTGTCAGAAACATAACTCACTATGATCATATAATGTCAGCTTGTGAGCAGAAAAGCTTAGGGTCTCAAAGGAATGAAACCTAACATTTCATCTTCTCAAACACTCTGTAACAATGTCACTCTTACTCATATAACTTGTAATTAGTTGCTAACAAGCAATAAACTATATATTATTAACCATAAGGGTACTCTTCTAGTCAGACCAAGAAGTGTTTTTTTCTGATTACCCTAGTCTCTGTAGTTTCCTGCTTTTAAAGACAATTGTGATAGCAAATATCATCATGAGCCATTGTTGTACAGAATTGTGAGCTGATGGGCCTCTACAACATGGTACGCAGTGGTGCAGTGATTTGACTGCTCATGTCACATGGTGAGCAGCACTGTTGGATCTTCAGGCTTAGCTTGAAGTCACGACTCTTGAAAAATACATTAGTCAGTCGTAAAAGCATTTCAGATCAGTATAGTTAGGAACTTGTTGAAAAGTGTGAATTAGTAACTCCAACCACTAAGATATTGAATCATAATTCCAATTACTTATGGAAATATTGAACTATTAATTGTGATTTTTTTAATTAAAGTGAGGACGTACTGCCAAAAGATGTCTGCTGATATAAATCCAGTCTTGCAAAGTCCTAAGAGGACCCAAAGAATGTCAAAGCTGAAAAGGTGCTGATGAACTTCAAACAGCATTCCTCCAAAGGGAGAGATGAAATTTAAGCAAACTGAACTGGGACCTCCACTAACAACAGAGGAATTGAATACACCCATTAACTGAAAGCCATATCTTCTGAATTATGTCCCAAATCTTCAGAAGTGTTTTTGTTTTACCCTTCCAGCAATGTACAAAAAAGGCATTTAAAAACCAAATCTAAACCCTGTATGAATTACTAGACTGATACGCTTGAGTGGACTGGTGTATTGTATAGTTCATAACTTGAGGATAACCATGAAGCATTATTGTACAGCAGGTAAAGAAAAACCCTCTTGCTCTGAGTGCTGGGAGCTAGGCAAGCTACTGGAGACTATTGATGAATTTATACCAGATGTAACTCAGAGAGCAGCAGTAACCTGGTGAACAAATAGCAAAGAGAGATTCAAGTTTGACGTTTGATCCTGAGGTAACTTGGAAAATCCAAGTACAAGCAGAAAATCTGACTTCCGTACGTTCTCAGGAAGAGTCCTCAGTGCTGTGACAGAGAGCATGACAAGTCAGTGTCAATCCCCAAATAGCAGAACTGGGGGATGAAACATATTAATTTCACCAACTATACCATCATTGTGAGAGATTTCAAATCCGTCATCATTTGGAAATAGAACACTTACATGATTCATCTTAAATGTACACGCAGATTAAAAACTGTAATCTTCCAACTCAGATTGAAAATGTGGTGCATATAACTCTGTGGAAGCCATCTAGAAGGCATGACCAATGTCCATTGATGCTGCATGTTGAAAACATTATAACCTTTAAACATCTGCAGATCAACAAGCCAGCTCTGCAAGCCAACCAACCCACAACATAATATGGACTATAGATTTTGCATTCCATTGTATGATTTTGTTCTGTGGGATTTCTGTGGACTGAAATGGTTTTAAAATGAAACAAAATACTGACCTAACATTACCACAGCACATATCTGACCATGCAGTTGAGCCAAACTTCATGAAAGCAATGCAGAATAAATGCAATTAACATTTTTCTTTAATGAAAGGGCGCTGAAGCTAGTTAATTCAGGCAGGCATGAAAAGGCCCTTATCTCTTATTTTCACAGCTTTATGGGAGTTGGAATCTCAACCACAGTTAACAAATCCGTGTAAACATAACTTCTGCAGATAGAATGACCTACCCTCCATCGTTAGTCAGAAGTGAAGATGTTTACCCATGATTGCACGATGTTCAGCACTATTCACAACTATTCAGATACTGAAGCAGTCTGTGTTCAATTGCAACAAGATCTGGACAATATCCATTGAGCTAACAAGTAGTAAGTAACATGCATGCCACACAATTGAGGGGTGGTAGATTTAAGACAGATGTCAGCGGCAGGTTCTTTACTCAGAGAGTGGTAAGGGCGTGGAATGTCCTGCCTGCCAATGTAGTTAACTCAGCCACATTAGGGGCTTTTAAACAGTCCTTGGATAAGCAAATGGATAATGATGGGATAGTGTAGGGGGCGGGGCCTAGCTTAGTTCACAGGTCGGTGCAACGTCGAGGGCCGAAGGGCCTGTTCTGCGCTGTATTATTCTATGTTCTATGTTCTATGCCAGGCAATGACCACCTCCAATAAGAGGCGATCTAACCACCACTCCTTGGTGTTACCATTATTGAATTCCCCACTGTTAGCATTCTGGGTGTTGCCATTGACCAGAAACTCAACTGGACACTCAGAATATAAACACAGTGGCTACAATAGCAGGTCAGAGGGTAGGAATACTGCAATGAGTAACTCAACTCCTCATTCCTTAAAACCTGTCCACCATCTACAAGTCAAAAGTTAGGAATCTGATGGAATGTTACCCTCTTGCTTGGATAAATGTAGCTTCAACAAAGTGGTGAGCACTGCTGCCTCCCAGTGCCAGGGTCCCAGGTTCGCTTCCACCCTCAGTCTGTGTGGAGTTTGTACATTCTCCCCTTGTCTGCATGGGTTTCCTCTGGCTCCAGTTTCCTCCCACAGTCCAAAGATGTGCAGGTTAGGTGGATTGGCCATGGAAAATTGCCCATTGTATTGAGTGATGTGTAGATTAGGTGGGTTATAGGGGGGATGGGTCTGTGTGGGATGCTCTGAGAGTCGGTGTGGACTTGTTGGGCCAAAGGGCCTGCTTCCACATTGTCGGGATTCTATGATTCTATGAACACACAAGAGGCATGATACCACCCAGGACACAGCATCTGCTTCATTGGCACCACATCTGTAAGTGTCCACTCCCTCCACCACTAATTCTAGGTAAAAGCAGTGAGTACTCTCTACAAGATATACTACAGAAATTCACCAAAGGCCTTCGAAATATTACCCTCCAGACCCACAACCACTTCCAACTAGAAGAATAAGAGCAGCCAATATCTGGGAACATTCCCACCTACAAATTTCCATCCAAGCCACTTACTATCCTGACTTAGAAACAATTTGCTGTTCCTTCACTGGGTCAAAATCCTGGAATTCCTATCCTAAGGGCATTGTGGGCGGACCTGCAACACATGGATGGCAATGCCTCAAGAAGCAGCTCACCACTACATTCTTGAGGGCAACTAGTGACAGGCAGTATATGCTGACCAGTCAGCGACACCCATGTTTCACGAGTGAATAAAAAATTCACAACACAGTTGCAGTTTAAGGAGCTGTGATTACAGAGGAGAAACTTACTCTTTACCTGTTTCCTGGGGAAGAAAAGGGACTTGTAGCAGTACTCCACGAGAATTGGAAAGAAACTTTGGGCGGATATTGGAAAGAAACACCAAAACATTGAGACCTCAAAGGATAACTGCATGATTTACTCCTGCTAATGATTCAAAACAATAATTAAGCAGCCTTGTTGAAACCTTATGCTACAAGAACAGCCTAAGAGCTTTCAATTGTATATGCATTTCATCTTCCTTTTGTATACTAAGTTATCCCTTTATGACTTTGTAGCTGTGTATGTGTATGGCTCATATTATGTCTTTTTTTTTTCTCTTGGGGCTAGCAGATAGTAAACTTGCTCTGCATTCACTCAAAAAATCCTCCTAATTAGCTCCTTATTGTTTCTGGTGAAAATATTTACTACATCTATTTGAGGAAACACATAGCTGGCTGCTAAAACAAACTTACATCTTTATTATGACCAACTCGGGATGTTGAAAAGAGAGAAGTTTCTCATCATTCCTCACTTGGCCATTATGCGGATAATAATGACCAAGTGAGGAAATTAGAAAAGTTCTCTTCATCTCTGAATTAAAAGAGGGCTAACAAGATTGATAATTATAAGAGTAGCAACAATTGTCAGAATAAAAACCGATGAAATTTTAAAAGATCTTCTGATCTAATCTTCCAGAATGGTCTAGGCCTGAAACGTCAGCTTTTGTGCTCCTGAGATGCTGCTTGGCCTGCTGTGTTCATCCAGCACACTTTGTTATTCTAGATTCCTTTCCAGTTTTATGTCACGACTACTTATTATTGTGTGCTAATGGTGGATAGAAACAAAACAATAAAATAGAATATTCTAATTCTAATTCTGCAACATAATTTCTGTGTTATTTTGCAATGCCTCGTTAAGATGAGGTGACTTTTCTTGCTGCCTCATTGACTTCTGTGTAAAAATAGCTGTGCTGTATTACAGATGAAGATTGGGCATTGTATGATTTTAATTCATCTGTTGTGTCAATCCCCATCCTGCTATGGAAGATGGTTGTTTCTGGCAGGGTTGGAGAAAAGATCAATTGTTAGGCCATTACTTCGATATTGGCTGGGATCAACGAACACAGCACAGCATGGAGATCAGATTTGGTGTGTTGCTAGTTTGTATGACTCTTCCTTAAACAGCCAAGTTTTGAGGGAAGCACGAGAACAGCATCTTTGAAGAAAATGCATGTGGAAGTTTGAATGACAATATTTGTTTTTATCATCAATCCAGTTGTGGTGGAAACTATCCTGCGGGTGGCTAAAAAACATTAATGGCTGGTGGTCAACAGTTTGTCAATTACTGTGACAGACAATGTTAAAACAAGCTCCCATAGCAGTTAAGCACTAAGCCACACTTTGACTTTTATTCAGAATCGGCAAGTGTTCTAGATTAATTGCCATTTTTACATTCCTGGATGATGAGAGAAGTCCTCGTGTTTATTTTGAATAACATACTCTGTGTCTGAATCTGCTTGGTGTTAAATTCTTCCAGGTTCCTGACTCCTTAAGTACCTTGGGATGTGGAAGAGCCTGGGACACACGGGAGAGCAGATTTATGGTTTTGAATACATTATAATCACATTTATTTTCAGAGAAAATTAATCATAAACATTTTTATTTTAAACATGAAACTTTTGGTTTGGTGTTAATATAGGTAAGTGAGTTCTATAGAAAATAGTCTAGCCACTATTATAGACTGGTCAGAATGATTGCAAGTAGCCTCTCATTAACACATCATACACAACACAGGCATATTCTGTTTTTTTAATTACGCATCTTTCATTTCCTTGGCAAATGAATTTGGCTCTTCATTCATTAAATGTATAGTTGCTATCAGAAGTTCTATAGGGCTTTGCACAGTAGGTTGCAGTAATTGAATATCTAATACAGCATGGCATTCCTTACAGGGAGATAAGGCCTACATGAACTCAACAAACAACTGTGTATCTCCCTAATCAATCGGCTGTTGTCTGATCAACCTTTCAGAGATGTGGTTATATGTGTCCAGAGCAGGCTGGGCTTGAGCCTGGGCCTCCAGATTTGGAAGCACGTGCACTGCCACTGTGCTGCAGATATTTTTAGTCGACCCTATTCTGACGCACCTCTGGAGCAGGTGGAACATGAGACCGGGCCTTCTGGCTCAAAAGTAGGCGTGCTACCACTGTTCCACAAGATTCCTCCCAATCTATCAGATTGGTCAGTCATTAATGAGTCACACATAGGAGTTGGTGGAGGGATGGAGTTTTCCCATACCTGACCAACATGGAATGGATCAGTTGCAATGTTGTACAGAACCTGTAACTTGGGTTTCTCCCCACGCACAATAGTGCTTTAATTCCAAAACTTATTAATATCTTTGCATTCATTTAAGTTTTATTTTGGCATGCGAGACTTTAATTGGTTGTAGTAAAAAATGATCACACTTCTACAAAATTATCACGACCACATGAATGAACAAAATCTAAATGTTCTGGATAGTTTAGACAGCCTCTATTGGATATGTTTAGCATCTTCATGATAGTCATGTTTTTTGAAATTGAATACCTTAATTAAGTACTCTTGAAAACAGAGCTTACAAAGGTGCAAAGCAAATGGAACAGATTGTAAATCTAAATTACAGCTTGAGAAATGCTTGCGAGTCAGATTCCAGTCAAACCTGGATTCTGACATTTTGCTTGGTTCATGACACATTCTGATCTCTAATCACTCTATACTTCCCCAGTCTGGTGGCTCAATTTGCCCATGTTTCTCTACAGCTTATGAGTTTTAGACATCAATAGTAGGAACTGCAGATGCTGGAGAATCTTAGCTAACAAGGTGCAGAGCTGGACGAAGACAGCAGGCCAAGCAGCATCAGAGGAGCAGGAAGGGTGACTTTTCGGGCCTAAACCCTTCCAAAACGTCAGCCTTCCTGCTCCTCTAATGATACTTGGCGTGCTGAGTTTTAGACATATACTGTCTTTTTTATGCAATGGAGAAACTTATTGGGTTATTTCAGAGGACAGTTGAAAGTCAGCCACACCGTGTTGTGTCAGGAGTCATAAGTACGCCAACCGGATAAGGACCACAAATTTCTTTTTCTAAATGACAGTGATGAATTGATTCAAATTCATGTTATAGCTGTTAAGTCCACTACAGTAATGAACTGATATTCAAGCAGGCATATGCAATTGATAAACAATTTACTGCGTCCTCTATTAATTGGTTTGTAGTTTTGAAGTTCAGAGACTGTTATCGACTTTATACTTGCAACAAAGCCTCTTTGCACTGAATATTTGACCTAACACTCATTTCTGTCCTTGGATCACTTTGTTTCCCAAGTTCTTCAGAGGGATCCACCTTATGAGGCTTAACACTGTAAATGTCATCTGAAAGTGTCTCTTAAGATTGTGGCTCCGTGGGGCGGATGTGCAGTGGGGGTGGGGGTGGGGTGCATGTTATCATGGTCTGTGTGCCACGCTGAAGGATAATATCAGCTTCCAGGCAAGTGATGGTTCACGATGTCAACAGCACTTCAGGTCACTGTAGCTCTGAATTTCTACATTTCTATACCTCTTGAGGGACTCACTGTAGATTAGTGTGGGATCTAGCAATACATCAATGCACTAAAGTGGTGATGAATACCCTTTACAAGAGGGTAGGTGAGTATGTGCATTTCTGCACTGGTTCAGGCAGTTATTGGGTTTGAGACCATCACTAGATTCCCCCAAGTGCAGAGTGTGATTGACGACATGCCATTAAGGATCTCCTTACATCCCAGTCATCAGCTGTCACTAACAACAAGGGTTTTCATTCACTCCAAGTTCAAATGGTTTGTGACCATCCTAGAAGAATCCTTCAGGTGGGTGCAAATTCCCTCGGAAGAGGCCACAATGCTGATATGTTTCAATGTATCACAGCACTCCTGGGCCTTTCACAGACAGATATTGAGAGACAAAGTGTTACCCGCTGAAGTAACTAATGCATGGGAGGAATGCATGCACCGATGCAAAGGAGGGATACGACATCTATCAGAGAGCAATGCAAGTAATTGTAAAACAAGCCATGAGGCTTCTGAAAAGGCAGTCCAAGGGCCTTAATTGATTTACTGGGAATTGTTCAATATGTTCCAGTTATGGGTTCGTGTCACACTATGGTTTACCTGTGCTTTGCATGACATGAGACTATAGAATGGAGAGCTATTGAATAATGACAGAATTATGGATCTTGATGTCTCCTCTGACAACAAAGATGAGGAGGAGGCTCAGTAACGTAATGCAGAATGAAGGATCCCTAGGGATCACAGGTTAGGTAAAATGAGAAGCATCCAAGGGAAGCTTAGGAGGTGCGAAGACATCAGTCTGAGAAATGATCCTTGAATCATATCTTTAGAACCGTTCTGGAGATCCACTGTCGCCAGTGGGAAGTAAAAAAAAATATTTCCCCCCTTCCACATGTAGATCGCGCACTGCCAAGTGTGCAACATATGACATGAAACCTCACAGCTATCTCTGTGAGGGACCCAGGATGGAATGGAAGTACTGCTGCAAATCAGAATTACAAATGAATTTTGAACAAGAGGATTAATCCTTTAGTGGCTGGCTCATCAATACAAGGCTTAACATTTAGCCTTCCATTCTCGGAGTGTGCCTCCCAGGTTTAGGCAGTAACTACATGACTGCTGACCCCCTCTGTGAACTTTGGTTAGGTTTACTTGGTCAGGTAAGCTGGTCTCCTCCATCCATGTCTGAGGGAGAAGGAACTCCCGCTTTCTTGTAATTTACAGGGAAGCATCACTGAACCTTGGAGGTCCCCAGGGCCTACCTTCTACCATTCTGGTTGCAGATTTCCACAAAATTCCCAACTTTCCATGATATTCAATGCTGGCAGTCATTTAAACTGGACACTACTGGCTGTGACATCACTCAATGTCACCCATGCCATGACCTGTCTCTGTGTTCCCAATGGTAGGCCATTCCATCTCTCCGCTTTTAATTGGCAGGTGACTGAAAGATCATGCACAAACAGCCAATTGCTATCCATTGAGAAGGGACTTTGCTTCCAGTTCCTCATCTTGGGACATGCAGCAAAGCCAAAATATTCCACACAGGATTTTGAAAAGATTGCAATCCTTATAATTTTTGATGCAAATGTGGTACTCTTTACAACGCTGGTTGTAGATTTCAAAAATACGGAGCAATAAACTATTAGTACATTTCCCATTTGAATGCAGATAATATGTATTCAGGTCAATGTATTCACACATAGAAGCAGGCTATTCTATATGTAAATTCTATATGTACCATGTCAAATTACAAGGAGTTTGCAAATGCCTTTGCACATGAGGGTTTATGTCTTCGGAACGTAGGGTCAGTGGAGTGCAAGCTGGGCTGTTTTTACTCCTCAATGCTTTCACTTAATAGAGTACTATAGTTAGAAATGGATTTATTGCTTTCAGGACAGTATGAACAGTTCCATTTGTTTCAGTTACTATTTTCTTATGTTTGTATGATTAGTAATGCCGATTATGTGCTTATCGACACAAAAGCACTCAATTTTACTCAGTTTAGAATCCTTTAAGTCTTATATTGTTGGGGTCGACTTGGTAGGAACAGATCTTTGTTACAGCATATATCAACTTTTTACACAGATGAATGGAAATTTCTGAGAAAGTAACTTATATTTACAAATTTTACCTTCCCATTTACCAAATAAATTATTAAAACTTTGGTATGACATAATCACTGTAAACTAATTGGGATCAACAAAATTCATATTCATAGAAATCTCATTGGAATTTGAAACTGACTTGAATTGAAACATGATGGAACTAATGGCGTATTAATTCCAAGTTTACGAAGAGTTGGTTACAATGACGTTTTACTGTATTGGGATAAATATAACTATCCGAATTGCTGAAATGATTTTGGGGTAAGATGTAACTCCAAGCATATGTCTTAATGCCAGCCCCAGACAATACCTGCAACTGTATTAACTGTCACAACATAATATTTCAAATGATCCTTTTGGACTTCATGTGCAAGCTACCAATTTGTGTTGAATTATGAGTTATAGATATTGATCTTCTATGAAGTTAAAATAATCAGTTCACTATTTTTGTAAAAACAATTTCTCCTCTTCACCGATTAGGAGCTTGATTTTAACTCAGTGGGTGCAACTTGCACAAATTTACTCTTTCCAACATTGGTTCAATGTTGAAAAAATGTTCGGGGCAAATTTCCTGAAAATCTTACTGAGGTTTGTTTACTTGCACTGGGATAAGGAATTCTGTTTTACTGTGGACAAGTCATATCAACAAGGATCTTTGACTTTATAAACAGCAAAATGTTCGTTGTGATCAATGTTGAGTAGAATATTCCTCATGCATTCTTTGTGCAAAATTAAAATTATGTGAATTTACGTGGTTAAATTCTTACTGAAAATAATCTGTGCAGTTTAGAGAGTACCAGTTGTATTTTGGTGATGTACAGTGCATCATTAATCTTTAGTTAAAATCTCTGCAAAGGTTTCTCTCAAGTCATTTTTACATGGAGATCAATTAGCTGGAGTACCACAGCTGAAAGATCCAAAATTAGCTTTTGCATATCACAGAGCACACGAGTTGAACTGAAAGCTTAGTCCACATTCCAACATTAATGGGAGGCTTGTGCCAGCTATAATTAACTACAAAGGTTAACAAGTTATTACTTTGATTTTTATAGCTTTTACACCAGAAGGCCAACAAATTATTAATAAGAAAAGACTAAGACTAGGATGTAGAAACAGAAGTAGGTCATTTGGCTCATTAAGTCTGCTCCAATGTTCAATGAGAACATGGCTGATCTGACCACTCTCAACTCCCTTTTCCTGCCTGATCCCTTTGAGCCTTGATTTGTTCACTGACTGAAAATCTGTCTATCTCAGGCTTGAATGTATTTAACAATGCAAATTCCACAGCATGTTTGGTAAAGAATTCCACAGATTCACTACCTTTAAGAGAAGAAATTCCTCCTCACTCTGTTTTAAATGGGTGGCTGCTTACTCAGACTTGATGCTATCTGATCCTAGGGGAAACAAGGAGAAGCAACCTTTCACATTAACACTTTCAATCCCACAAGATTCTGATATATTTCAATAAGGAGCCCCTCTTCTCTTAAATTCCAATGAATGCAAGCCCAATCTACTCAAATTCTCCTCGTTAGAAAATTTCTCCATACCCAGGATCACCTTAGCGAATCTTTGCTGAAATACCTCCAATATCTTTCCATGGCTAAGGGGACCATAACTGATCACAATATTCTTAGTGTTGTCTGACTAGTACTTTGTAATGATTTAGCAAGACCTTCCTATTTTTGTACTCCATTCTCTTTGAAACAAAGTCTAACAGCCCATTTTCCTTCCCAATAATCTGTTAAACTTGGATGCTAATTTGTTTTTAATTCTTTAAATCAAAAGGTTGAAGCAATAATAATAAAGTTTTCATCTATTCCAAATAAATGCCATTCAGTTCATTTAGCCAATATTCTTGGTGTACCAGGGCTGACAGGCTTAGAAGTGAACACCTTGAAATCCTTTGTGGAAGGGAAATGAATAGGAGGAGAAATTCAATGATCAGCAATCACAATTTCAATTGATTAATAAGTTTCGAACAGGGAGTAGTTTTGTGCTCATTGAAATATATTAGGATACGCTACATTCTAGGATCAATGAATTTAGATAATTCTAAATGGATGTTCTAAGCATTCTTTGATATCATACTTAAGTAATGAAATTAAATTAATCTTGGTGGTTTCTGAAAACTTAAGAAGTCCTATTAATTGGATGCCAAACATAATCCTTTCTCTTAATGGCATAATGTATGTTTTGGAAACCCTGGTTTAGCAGATGACGAATGCATAATTTCATACCAAGAGCTAACTAAAGATTAGAAAGCCAGTGATGAAGCTATCTGAAGGGAGTTTCAAAAGTAGCAGAGGTAGACACTCAGAGCTTGTCAGCCACATGTCCATAAAAACTTTGGACTGGAAGCATCAATCTTAATGGAAGCCTTATAACTGCACAAAGATATGTGGCAGATCAGATGAATGATCGGAAAATAAGGAATGGAAGATAATGACTAAAATGTTTAAGCAGATGGGAGAAAAGATTGATCTTAAATGGAGCCAGCAAGTAAAGTAAATGGGATGTTAAGAATTCTACAGTTTCTATCAAGGAAAAGAATAGGTAAAGTGAGCTTAAGCCCTCTGAAGAATGGGAATGATGAATTAGTAACAGATAATAACTAAATGGCAGATGAAATGAGCTACTAGTTTGTTCTTGTTTTCACTGTCGAGAATACAAAAAGAAATTCCAGTAATAGTTTTAAATGTGGAAGGGAGAGAAGAACTTTACAAAATTAAAATTATGATGGAAGTTGTACTAAAGAAATTGATGGAGCCATGAGTTGACAAGCCTTTGGGTCGAAAGGGTCTTCATTCAAGGATCTGAAAAGAGATGGCTAATGAGCTAGTAGATGCATTGGTGTTAATTTTACAATATCCTCTAGATTCAGGAGTGTTCTGTCTGACTGGAAAGTAGCAAATATAGCCCCTCTATTGAAAAAGGAATGGAGACCGAAAGCAGGCCAGTACGCAAATGTCTTTCATGAGAGGTGTTAGAATCAATTATTAAAGTGATTATGGCTGCATTCTTGGATGATATCAAGGTAATAGGGAAGATTCAGTATTGTTTTATTAGAGGGAAATTATGTTTTCACTGTTATGGACCAGACCAAATCCTCTTCAAATATATCAAGGAGATAGCCGAGACGCTAAGTTTTATCTTATTTAAATGCAAGTGTGAGATGCTGTGTTCCAGATGCAATTGGATTGGTTACTCTAATTGGAGTCTTTGTGCTTTTCAATGACAAAGGAAGGCAGTTCATCAAAAGAATGCATCAACTAACTAATGGCTTGGTAATGTAGGCAAGCCATATGAGGTGAAAGCTCCATAATGGAGTTAATCGCAGTTGGCAGTCTTAGGCAGAAGAGATTGCAGAGACAGGAGGCGCAGGCCAGGGAAAGTTTGGACTCAAGGATGTGAATTTTAAATTTGACACTTTGTTGGATCTGGAGTCAATATAGATCCATGTTAATGAGAACAATTATGAACAGAATTAGGTGAGAGTCAAGATGCGGGCAAGAAAAATTTGGGTGAGCTGAAGTCTGGAGAGGTATGAAGTTGGGACTCAGGCCCCAGGAGAATGTCGGCATGGTCAAATCACCAATCTCCCTGGACTGTTAACCCTACTTGCCCTCTATGATGCCTATTTATTCACTTGGAATATCCACCACATTGCTTCCACCTGTGCCTGCACTAATCCTTTCAAATCATTCCCCTTTTGCAGGAGAAAATGTCCATAACAGTGCCAAAGGGGCCAGAACAAGTGGCAGAGTGCCTGACACACAGCTCCTCACCCCCAGAAGACATGGATCTTTGTCCTTCCCTCCCCAACCAGTTCCTGATAAACATACCCCATGGATGCCAGCGGTCTCCTGGATGCTGCCTAGCCCCCTCCCACACTTGCCCTTTCCCTCCCATCATCAATTGTTCCAACTCCCTGTATATTGCCTGCCGTCCCCACCCTGACCTTCAGTGTTGTTATCCCTTCTACACCCCAGCATCTGTCTCCAATGCCCACAATTAATTTTCCCAGCCTCCCTCCTGCTGTGCTGACCACTGTGAACTCCTCCTTAATGTTTTGCGGACTGACCATGGCACACCTTGTCTTGCAACTTAGCCAGATAGCCCTGGACAACAACTGACCAGGCCCTGGCTGGTATCACCCCACCATGTTCCTGCAATTCCTCAGACTGGCTGAACTGGACAGAGTGTTACCTCCTCCCTGGACTGAAGATTACACACCTCCTTGACCAGACTTCTGACCGTGTCCCAGCTCCTGGATGGATTTTGGAGACTATGTTTGAATATCGTGTCTGGACACTGTGCCTGATGGGTACCTGCCTTGAGTTGACTGAGGACTAATCCCCTTAGTCTCTGAGACATGGCAGTTTGCTCAAAGCTCATGCTGTGTGTTTGGTGTGTAAGCTGCTGGGAAATAGTGACGGTGTGAGACTGATATAACACAGTGTTGCAGAGCAAGATATTCAGTCCCTCAGCAGATCATTGCGAATAAGTAAAACAAGCTGCATGGCTTTGTGACTGCGTTAAACAACAAAGCAATACAACAATACTGTACGCTCTGGCTGACTGGAAAAATTGCAACAAGGAAAGGAAAGCAAGGCAGAGATACTGTAAGCATTGAGTTAAGTGCTTAGGGAGCAGTCCTGAGATACTTCTTACAAATGGATCAGAGATGAGGTATAATGATGCTGAGAGACTGGCACTTATCAGATGCCAGTCATGGTTTGCATGCATTTGCTGCCCATGGAGTATGCCTTGAGACAGAGGTACTAAGAATCCAAGATGGAAGTCTAGAGAGCAAGTTGGGAGCTGGAGTTACTAGGTACCAACTTCCATGTCGGAAATCCTCAGCATCTGGTTTCTCTCCAGTGGATGGCAGATGAGGGGACTGCATATTACTGAGGCAAAATTGGATAATTATGAGGGTGATAATGAGCAACAATTTCATGACACAGTGTCTCACCACTCACTAACAAGAATATCAGCTCAATGTCTGGAACTTAGTTGGAAAATGCGTTTTGTTGCACCCAGCGTTGAGAAAGATCTTGCTCAATTTCTCACGCAATTCTCTCAAATTTCATGCCATAGCTTAGGTCATAGAAGGCCTGGGAAAATTCTACTGTAAGGTGTCACTATTACTGTTCTCTTAGATCTGAAAATTAGTTTAAGATGCATGTACAATGGATTGTATTCAATGGACTCTGAAGCATACTGTTCCTGTGATATCATAAGTAGCTGAAATTCTCTCAGATGAATGATCATGTGAATGTCACGAGAGATACCAGGAAGAGATCATTCAAAATGATGTATATTCAGCTCAGGGTAAACATAAGTGGAAAAGATGGACTGAGGAATTTCAACAAATTGATTGAGAAGGCATTTAACAGGATGACAACAAGAGAATGGTAAAGACTGAAGCCAGGGCATGATGGAGGTGGTTGATATTACTATGTAAATGCAATGGAAGTTTAAAAACAGGATTATCCAACAAGGCATACCCAATTGACTGGCTCAGATTGTAACCCATTTTCTGTGCCACTGGTCCCCAATGTGCATTCTGTATTTAACAAGGAATCTGAAGGATGCATTGATACTCCCAATGGTTTAACATAAGCTGCCTTTATAGTTTCTCCGGATTGTACTCTTGGCTGCCTTATAGATTCCAGTAGCAGGAATGGAGGATTCAATTCACTGGGCCATCTGGTGTGGCTGGATTCTACATTTTATGACCTTCGTGAGAGAATTATGTGCTGGATATCAATTATTTAACTCTGTGACCTGCTGTACACAAATCATTCTGCAAATTCACGAACTTCAGTTGGACAGATTGAAATACTGATCTAGGCTCTTCAGTTTAGCACAGCAGGGCTATTCCTAGTGAAGCCTCACCCAGTTAAAAGCAAATCCCTTCTAAACTGTCCATTTCTACAGTAGTTAATAAAATCCAGTTGTAACAGTGTGACAAATTTATATAGTCACAATGGGTATGAGAGCATATTTAACTGCACCTATCAAACAACTTGCATTTATCCATTGGTTTTCTTAGGGAATTATATACCATTAAGAGGCCCTGGTAAAGATCATAAAATAGTGCAAATGTGAGAATCAGGTCTTCAACAGTTCTAGGTTAGGGTTGAACCTACTAGTAAATGTTGAAGCTGACAATAACAACTTTAGTGCAGTACACTGACTCATGGTATTCCACAGGGCCATTATCAGACAAACATTGACAGTGAGCAACATAAGATCTTAAGATAAGGAAGCTTGTTCAGGGCGATACATTTCAGGAAGCATCTTAAGGATAAGAAAGCGGGAAAGAGAGATGAGAGGGTGAGGGAGCAAATTCCAGAGTTAAGGAGGAGGCTGTGGAAGGCATGGCCTCAAATGCAGGATACCCAAGAGGCGTGATAATAAAATGTGAGGCTGGATGAACACAGCAGGCCAAGCAGCATCTCAGGAGCACAAAAGCTGACGTTTCGGGCCTAGAGAAGGGTCTAGGCCCGAAACGTCAGCTTTTGTGCTCCTGAGATGCTGCTTGGCCTGCTGTGTTCATCCAGCCTCACATTTTATTATCTTGGAATCTCCAGCATCTGCAGTTCCCATTATCTCTGATACCCAAGAGGCGTGACTGGAAAAGAGAACCCAGATCACAGAGAGTCACAGAGCTGGAAAATGTTACAAAGGTAGAGAGGGATAAACCTGTGGAGAAGAGTGGACAACAAAGAGTTGAATTTTAAATGTAAATTGTTGCCAGAATGAGAGCCAATGTGAATTAGTGACCACAGGATTTAATGAATATAAAACTGTTATGTTTCTGTTTTGTTCTCTACTAAGCGTTGTTTTTAAATTTGAATATTTTACTCTTGCAATTGGCCAAACAAAACACTATTGTGAAAATGAAGTACAAATTGCCTGGCTGATTTAACTTACGTTAATGGCTTGTGGTTTTGAGGACATGGCTCCCGTTCGATTCAGAATGTTGTCACAAGATGCTATTTAAGACATTCCTATCGTTGCACTCCATCATTTCTTTTATGCTGAATACCACATCCTCTTTAATCCCGATCTAAATCTCCTGGAACACAGTTCCTTGCTTTTTTATTGTTGTGAACAGTTTTAAGTGTCTGTGCAGAGGGGTAGCTTCCTCTGACTCAGAAGATATTGGTTTAAATCTTCATGAGGCTATCCCAGTGAGTCCTGCTTCTCTGATGCTGCTTGGCCTGCTGTGTTCCTCAAGCTCTGCACATTGTTATCCCAGTGAGTAGGGACTGGTGTGAATTTGCCAATAACAGAATATTTTACCTGATGCAACAGTGGTCATATTATCTCACATGACATAAGAAACTGTCCCTGCATATTGTGACCATGTATCATTGAACAGATATTTGTTACAATTAAATATTATATGCAAACATTAGACTTCCCAGGTACCTAAGCATCTGGATTCACATTAGTTTCACACTATCAGTTTACAACAGAAAAGCATGCTTTTTAAAAAAACGTCATGCTTCAAGTGATCTGATTTAAGATGGAGCAGGAGATCTTTATAACCTCAGATCATGTTATGGTGAATATCATCAGCATGTCTCTCAAAGGCGTACTAGCATACTGACAATGAGGACTATAAAGTGGACCCTAGGATATGACCTTTAACCACAAGTATGAAGTCCTGTGAGTTACTCACCTTTAAAGGGAATTTTCATTGACCCATTGGTGATTTTCCCACCTCTAAACCAGAAAAGGTTATGCTGAGGACCCTTTCGAGACAATTTGGCGACAGAAGAAGTGCTAACGCTGGATGCTAGAATCACAGTGAGAAACATTTGGCCTGATGGATGTGGGAGGCATCCCTGTTACAAACAATACCTGCAGCCCCTCAGTCATGGCTGTAGCCCAACTTAGACAAGACACTGATGATTAAAAAAAATTGCAAGTGAAGGCAACAGGACTGCATTTCAATCGCTCAAGTGTAGTTAAACATCTAGCACACAGGTACAGCAGGTAATCAGGAATGTTGATGGAATGTTGGCCCTTATTTCAAAGGTCATGGAGTATAAGAGTGGAGAAGTCTTACTGCAACAGCACAAGATACTGGAGAGATCACATCTGGAGTACAGTGAGGAGTCTTATTTAAGGAAAGATATATTTTAATTGGTGACAGTTCAGAGAAAGTTCAGTAGGATAATCCCTGGTATGGAGGGTTTGTTTTATGAGCAAAGGTTAAACAGGTGTACTCAATAGAGTTTAGAAGAGTTAGAGGTGATCGCCTCGAAATATATTTTATGCTCGAGGGACTTGACAGTGTAAATGCTGAGAAGATGTTTCTGCTCGGGGGGAGTCAAGGACTAGAGGCAGAGTCTCAGCATAAAAGGGTTCCAATTTAAGACTGAGATGAGGAGTAATTCCTTCTCTCAGAGGGTTGTGAGTCTTTGGAATTCCTGGGGCTGAATGGCCTACTCCTGTTCCTACTTCTTATGGTTTTGCGGCCTTTCTGCTTTAGTGCGGGTGACATTTTGCTCTTTTGACACAAACTGTAGGGACCCTGTCAATAAAATTATATGGGAAGAAAACATGGCTACTGTCCACATTGTTGGATGGGTTTCCTCTTTTCCGCTAACAGTATTCCAGTAATCACAGCATAGCTGCACTACAGTGAAAGGTTATGGTAATAAAGTACTTAGAAATGCCAGTTGTTGATTTTAATAGACAATACAGTCAAAATGCATTTGTACTTCTGCTGTTTCAATATTGATACTATCTCACATTTCTACAATTGTTAGCCTCAACCCAAAATAACAGACAAATTAAGGTCATATGAAAGTCTTAACTGTTCATGTGCTCATATTCGCAACAAAAACTTAGGTTTGATGTCAATTGCATGAATTAATTCATTGCACTAGTGAAGAAGTTTGCTAAAATACATAGAAAGGGATGATTTGTATCGACTCCAGTGAAAGACTCAGTTGGGTGTCCCCTTAACACTCACCCTAATAAAACCAAATCTAGCTGCGAGTTTACAAAACTGGAGGCAAAACTTTAAAAGGAGACTGTACTTTGAAAGGAGACTGTACTTGTTCTGTCTTTTCATTGTGTTGTGGTGTATGATTCATGTACAAATGAATCCATTAACTTTTACTGCTGTCCACAGGACCTTAGTCTTAAATGGACCAACTGGACCGAGATCCTGAAAGTATATCCATGTAAGGACATTTTTTTCCAATTCATTAATTTTACCAGCAGTGACAAGACTGTTTTTCACATTTGGAATTTAGCAAGGCTGACAGCTTATTTCAATTTGTCAAACTGGAAATTTCGAACTAATGTCTGAAGCTGTGTCATACAAATATAATCCTGTCATTGAGTGGAGTTCTAAACAGGGCAATAAGATCCCTGCAAAATTTAAGAAAAAAATTGAACACTGTGCTGTGAAGTGGTGGGGGTTTTCAGGATATGATTGAACATAGAGTAAAATGATGTTTCCACATCCTCATTGGGATTGTGGTAAATAAACTTGCAAGAGACTTTGCATCATGGATCTCACAGCAGACAGGCAATTTCAGAGTAATAAAATATATTACACATTCATCTACCTATTCAGTGAAAATGTGATGGACTGAATGGCTTCTGTCTGCATCGTAACTTGTTTAAAGTATATTACAGTGTTAATAAAACTCACATACAAAACTTCACATAAAGGGACATACTGTGGGACAGAAACAGTAAAATATTCAGTCTGGGGCATATTTGGTGGCTATTCCAAGAACTGAACCCCCAAAAATATTTCCTGGTGTGTAGCATGGTTTTTCTGAAATAATGGCCCATATTTTGGTCTCCCATTCTAGTTTCCCCGCCGATAAGGATCTTGCTTTGAAATTAGAAGTGGTTCAGAAAAGATTTACAAGGATGTTTCTCAAATTGGAGGGTTTGAGCTATGAGGAAAGGCTGAATAAGCTTGGGCTATTTTCCCTGGAGCTTCGGGGGCTGAGGGGTCACTTTCTAGAGGTTTATAAAATCATGAGAGGCATGGGTGATGTGAATAGGCAAGGTCTTTTTCCCGGGGTGAGGGAGTCCAAAATTAGAGGGCATAGATTTAAAGTGAGAGGGGGAAGATATGAAAGGAACCTAAGGGGCAACATTTTCAAATGGAGGGTGGTGTGTGTATGGAATGAGCTGCCAGAGAAAGTGACGGAGGTGGGTACAATTACAACATTTGATAGGCATCTGGATGGGTATGCGAATAGGAAGGATTTAGAGGAATTTGAGTCAAATGGGGCAAATAGGACTAGATTTTTTATAGGATATCTAGTTGGCAAAAACATGTTGAACCCAAGGGTCTGTTTCTGCGCTGTATATTGCTATGACCCTGTTTTTCAGTCTCAGATTGATGGAAACTACATGTACAACTGAAAATATACATGGGAGCCACCCAAAAGTTCAGATGCTCTGAATCCATGAAAATCACATGGGGAATTTAAATATCCAATGGGCGATTTTCCTGCTCTCCAAGGCTTCTGTGAATGTCTCTAACTGTGAGTTGAATCAGGGAGACTGGATAGTTCTGATGTATGTACTTGGATAGTTCCCAGGAAATGTTTGACTGATTAAAACCTGTATAATTGACACCCAATCACTGAGCCCCTGAATCTCCAACTACCACCCCAACTGGATCCCCCCTTGACTACTATACCTGACACCTCAACTTGCCTACTTCTTCTGGACTCCCTGTCACCATCCAGTCACAGTCTTGGCCACCTATCTGCCCTTCCTCACGCCTGATGATGGAACTGACCCTCACCCACCGTCCTATTCACCCCTCACAAACATGCAACCCCTCCCCAATCAATCAACTAGCTCCCCAACCAGACCTGAATAAAACCCCCAACAAACAACTGCCACTCCACTTGTCAACTAACCCTCACCATCTGCCACTATATTTACCCTCTGTCTGACCCACCTTATCCACCATCACCCTAGCCATTTACCACATCGCCCACCTATCACCTCACCCGCCTATTACCTCTTATATCTGCCATCTAACCCAGCTACCATTTCACCTACCTACCACCTCACCGACTTACCACTTCGCCCACTGGCTTCTTCTACCTGCCGGCCTACTCACTCAGCCAAGGTACACTACCCACACTTCTCCATGTGCCCACTTAGCTCATTATTGAATCCATTCATTTACCCACTCGCTATCATTCAATATTTGGGCTTTTAAACACACCACATAAAGCTAGTGTCATAAAAAAGTGTGTCATTTCTATGCACTGACTCTATTCAACTCTGATGTCTCCAAATGACAAACAACCAATGTTTCTGGCAAAACTAGGCTTGGAGGGACTGACTGGGAATGATTGAGCGCAGCTACAATTCGACAATGATTGATGTTATGGAAGATCTAAGCCTATAATTTCTTCAGGTTTAGTGTCCTGGTGACAGTGTCATGAATAACAAATCTTTTGCAAGGATTGTTAATATTTTTATTTTTTTAAACGAGACAGGCACGAAGATGCAGTTGTAGATTTTTGAATTCACTGTATAAAGGATAATGAATGGCGTCCATGAACATCCAGAGAAGAAACGAACCATCTCACTGAAATAAATAGTTGTCTGTTCAAACTTGGAGCAGAAACCTAAATTACTTAATAACCTGAATTGGTATTTTCAAATTAACCTGTTACCGAGATGTTATTACACACAACTGGAACAGGTGGACTTGAACTCAGGCCTCCTGTCTCAGACAAAACAAAATACCATGGATACCGGAAATTTAAAACAAACACAGGCAGTGTTGGAGAAGCTCAGCTGGTCTGGCAGCATCCGTGGAGACAGAGTAACAGAGTTAACATTTCAAGTTCGGTATGACTCTTCTTCAGAACTGCTTTTTGTTTCCCAAGAACGTAAATGAGGGGAAACTGAACAAGGGGGAAAAATACAGTCAAGATTGGAAGAAATAAGTTCAGTGGTGCAGGAACCGGCAGTGATAACACAGTGTGGAGCTGGAGGAGGATAACAGCAGGCCAGGCAGCATCAGAGGAGCAGGAAAGCTGACGTTTCAGGTCGGGACTCTTCTTCAGCTTTCCTGTTCCTCTGATGCTGCCTGGCCTGCCGAGTTCCTTCTCCAGCTCCACATTATCTTTGACTCCAGCATTGGCAGCTCTTACTATCTCTGCCAGTGCAGTCTTGTTTGTGGATTTTGGATGAAAGTGGGTTGTGCTGAACTGGGGGTCCATGAGGGTGAGATGGAATGGAGGGGTAGTCTCCAGAGGAGATGGCCTCACTGACAGTCCTGAAAACTACAGTTGGTGTTTAGTGATGGGGCCATAGTTTATGGGGAGATGGGAGAAATTGAACATTGTGACAGCCTCTGCCAGCTCTGAAGAAGAGTCATACTGGATTTGAAACATTGACTCTGTTTCTCTCTCCACAAATGCTGCCAGATGTCCTGGCTCAGACGGAGGAGCAATACATTTGTGCCACAATAGCGCTACTAAACTGGATAGGCTGAATTACATTGGACTGTTACTTATGTTCCTAATTGTTCCTAACTGTTCATGTCAGAAAAGATGATCAAGGCTAGAAGAACTGTGGATGCTATAATTCAGAAACAAAAAACAGTTGCTGGAAAAGCTCAGCACGTCCGGCAGCACCTGAGAAGAGAAACCAGAGTTAACGTTTAGGTCTGGTGATCCGTCCTCTGACAATAGTTTGAGTGATTGACAAACTGCTCCATAGTTCAGCAGCTAGCAAACAATATAATGGATGATCGCTTTAAAACGAATTCTGAAGAATCACTAGTGAAGTTTGATGAGCTGCACCTAATGATCCTTCACAGTATAGAGTTCTCACACTGGGCAGAGTCTTTCGTAAGAGAATAATCTATGTATATAGCAAATGAAGGATTGTGCTTGAAAGTGGCAGCTGTGTTATTGGTATTGATTGTTCCTGGCACCACAAATTTATTCTTTTACTACATCTCAGTGTATGCATATAAACGTAAAACAAAAACACACAAAGGCCATTGCATGCCTGAAAGGTTCCCATTTAGCAAATAATGTACTTTTAAACCTTTTTGAAGAATTCCTGTAAAGCTGCCCAAAGTTTGTCCTGCCCAACACCCAGGGTTTGTATGGGAGCATCATGAAACATTGTCTGTTTATTTCAGTACAAATGTGTGAGATTAGCAACCCAAGAGTTTTATTCAGCCTATAATGGCTTTTGATATCACTTTTAAATGTACAATTACTTTGTAGTGCTCATTTTATAAGCAAATCTTTTGTATACCAAAAGTAACCAGAAGTTCAGCAGTCTAGACAGGGTTTCAGTTAACCAGCTGTCTGTGCTATTCAAGCTGCTGTGTGATGAAGAGACACACAACAACACATAATGATTGCACAACTAAGATGGGAGAATCAGATCATGCTTTCAACTTCAAATTGCTGAAATTCTAATGTTGTTGTTTTTAAGGGGAGGTGATGGCCCAGTGGTATTATTGCTGGACTGTTAACCAGAGACCCATGTAATGATTCTGAGACCCAGGCTCAAATCCTGCCATTGTCGATGGTGGAATGTGAATTCAATAAAAGTCTGGAATTAAAAGTCTGCAGTTACAGCGTTTAAAAGATATTTGGATAAGTACATGAATGTTTGGAAGGATATGAGCCAAGAACAGGCAGGTGGAACTACTTTAGTTTGGAAAGGGTCTCTTTCAGTGCTTTATGACTCTATGTGACAATGAATCCATTGTTGATTGTCAGGAAAAACCTATCTGGTTCAGTAATGTCCTTTAGGGAAAGAAACTGCTATCCATATCATGTCTGGCCTACATGTGATTCCAGAACCACGGCAATGTCATTGACTCTTCTGGGCAATTAGGGATGGACAATGAATGCAGGCCTAGCCAGCAATGCCTCATCTTGAGAGTGAATGTGGAACATTTCTATTAATTTTCACAACAAAACCAATGAACTATTTGGAGTTGCAGTTAAACATACAAGATGTTGAAAATCAACAAAAGGAAACATTTTTCAAGTCATATATGAGCCTCCACTGACTCTTGTGTTTTGTACTAAAATCATGCAGCATCTTTCTGTTGAAGATTAAAAATGAAATGAATTTTAAGCATCCATCCTTTGATGAGTCATTATGACAGACGTCCAAAATCCAACAGGATGAGAGAACAAATTGTCAAGGCTGATTTTTATGGAGATATACCACAAGGTCAGGAAACCAACTGAAAATAATAAGGCACAGGAAGTTGTGACAGATGGAAAATACCATGAGTTTGGCTCATCTTCACTTTTGCAGGCGATTATCCCAATTTCAGCACTGAAAACCATAAACACAAATTCAAAACAAGTGTTGTAGTCATTTGAAAGAAATGATCAAACTATTTTTGCAAAGCTATTTTTAAATGTGTTTCTTTTAAGTAATAAACTGTACAATTATAGAAGAAATGTGTTGGTATTTACGTGAAATATTGGAATATTGTAAAATGGAGTTGCTGATCACATTAGAATCTTAAAGACAAGCAATAGTTACATTATATTCAATGTTTGTGTTTCAACCCAGACCCTATGTTCTTAACCTTCGTTTGTTCTGTAAATGTTGACTTTGTGAGATTTCTGAACTGTTAACTGTCATTTGCCAAGTTATAGTGCTACCTGAAAATAAACAGGGTAAGATGCATGCTGTTATCTTTGGTCCCAATAGCAGGCCCCACAATGTTGGATTAGGATATTGTATGAACTGGGTGAATAATTATCCATTCTTTTGAGAAGGATTACGCTTCCTAACAAGTAAGCGGGATGTCACTGAATAGAACTTAAGAGTACAGACCAATTTGTCATAATATATTTCGTTAAGTAATGCCATTTACAAAAGGATAGCTTACGTCTCTGTCTGTAGTCTAGCCCGATATAAATGACTTGTGGCACATAGACGAATAATTTACCATAACAGGTTTATGCTGGTATTTAGTTCACATAATCCTCCTTCCAACTTAGTTTATTTTACCATTTAATTCTCCTTTCTGTCATGTACTTATCTAGCTTCCTCTGTGCATATATATCTCACTGAGTTCTATGTTCTCACAATCTTCCGGCGTTTCTCCATAGTTCTTAATTGGATTTATTAATGTCTATCTGATCATCACAGCTCTTAATTTTGGATTCATTCCATGTAGAATCATCCCCTCTACATTAGCCAAATCAAATTTCTTTGTAATTTTATAATCAGATATTTTCAGTGTTTTCTCTAAAGGAGCTTCAGTGTTCCAAAATCTTTTTTGATGTCTCCTTTTGGTGATGAGTTTTGCACCATCTCCAGCCTTTCTATTCTTTTTGAATATGTCACCTAGAACTCTGCATGTACATCAAACAAGGTCTGGCTGATTTCCTGGAAAAGTGTAGCACAACTTATCTGCTTTCAAAAGGCATTCCCTTAGAACGGAACTTCAATGCTTTTTCTGCAGTTTTTTTATGACTTTTTAAAATCTTGTTACCTTTAATGTTTTGTGAAGTTGAAAATTTATTTGTCCCTCTACCCAATTCAAACATTTTCTTCCTACCAGAATGCAACTCATACTTCACCATGTTGAAATTCATTTGGTATTCATATGCTGATTCTGAATTTTATTAAGATCTTAGGAGCGTTATAGCTAACAATAAAGAGGAATCAGGCCATGAGAGATTATCAAGGATTTTTCCATCCTGAGCCCAACAAAGAGCCAACCAACCTGCTTTGCACTTCCCTTTATACGACCAATGCTAAAACATAGAGAAGCAGGGTTGGATTGCTGTTCTAATTTTCCTGTCTTCCGCTTCTACTGTTGCTACACACAGGGACTGCCAAACAATGGTAGATGATAGATAGCAACCTAAGGCCCATTGTAGCCCTGTGAGTGAGAAAGGCCCAGTAATAAATCCATCCTATGTTTGATACTGAAACTTAATCCTCATGTTCAGATTATTGGAGACTTCTACCCCCTTGGAATGCAATTCCTTCACTTCTAGTGTTGCAACTACATCTTGTTAAAAAGTCAGCATGCTTTCCTTGTCATCGTGCTGCAAGTCCACCTTGCACATTGAATTCAGTGAACCCTGGACAATGGATTGGGTGGATGGAAGGAATGAAAGTAATCTAGGACCTTTGAGCCTTTGTTTTAACAGTTGCATAAGCAATTTGTGATGATTGGGCATGGTCTCAGTACCTGGATTAAACAAGAGTTGGTAAGTTTGTTCACTGGTGCGCAACTACACTGCATCATAACTGTGTGGAGTGTTGCGATTTTCTCTCTCATTAGTAGAAAATTAATTTCACCTGGCATAAGTTTTGATTGAAATCCACAGTTTGTTTGTGATATCTTTCACAGAAATGTTGTTATTTGGGATTAATTGAACGATTGCAAGAACATGGATCTCAGACTTTCTGCCAAACTTTTATGAGTTAAAACCACAGCATCTCCTGCTGCTGTATTGGGACAGGGAGGCAGTGGTGCTGACATCATTAAGGTGCACCTGGAACAGGGAATTGGCATCTACTGTACCAATAAATAAGCATGATGGGTGCTGCTGACATCATTATGATGCCACTTGATGCCTGGTCCTGACACTCACTTCACCGCTTGAACCTCAATGCTTTTTCTGCAGTTTTTTAATGACTTCACCTGAAAACAAAAATGCAAAATTGTTTGGAACTAGAGAAACATTTGTAAAGCACACTCAAATGGCTTCAGCAGCTGTTAAAATGACTTTAAATTGCTCAATATTACGAATGGTCCTAATCTTTGATGAAAAAAGTAATATTTCTTGCAGTGAGGTCACAGGTACAGTTTGTTTCATTTGTTTACGGGATATGGGTGTTGCTGGCTGGGCCAGTAATCATTCCCCATCTCTAATTACCCAAAGTTAAGAGTCAATCACATTGCTTTGAGTCTGGAGTCACATGTAGGCCAGGTGAATACGGCAGTTTCCATCCCTAAAGGACATTAGTGAACCAGATGTTTGTTTTCCCTGACAATTATCAAAGGTTACATGGTTATCATTAGACTCTTCTTTCCTGATTATTACTGAATTCAAATTTGACCATGGTGGGATTTAACCCAGGTCCTTTGAAGAAGACCAGGGTCTCTCGATTAATAATCTAGCGATAATACCACTAAGCCTTCATCTATACTACCTACAGACTGTCTGAGTGGTGAAGTGCATCTCCTGTGATTGTGACAGAATTATTTAGAATCCAGCATTACAGCCTTGAATTGGAGAGAGATTGATAATGGACTAAATCTCCTGGAGAACATGATATACGGGCCTTATTATATCTTCTTCCTCAATCCCACAAAAATAAAGAAAACTGTAAATTTCTGTAGGGAAAAGGGTAAAGCTAAAAATAAACTTGCTTCACAAGCCTGGTCTAAGGATAAAAATTGTCAGCCAGCTGATAGGTCCATGGACCATCCTCTCTGGGAAGATGATCAGTCTCTCATTAATCTCTCTCTGACACAAGGCTGTATCACAGAATGCCTACAGCATGGAAAAAGTTCGTTCAGCCTATTGATTCCACATTGACTCTCCAAAGAGCATCCACCCAGATCCTCCACATTCTCATCACCTTGCATTTCCCATGGTTAACACACCTAGCCTGCACATCCTTGGTCATTATGGGCAATTTAGCATGGCCAAACCAACTAACCTGCACGTCTTTGGATTGTGTATTCAAGTTTTTGAATATAACTAGTTCCAGCACTCTGTGAGAATGTAACTTTCAGGTTCTACACAGTTCTAATAGAGCTACATTTGATTGTTTCAAAAGATAGTAGCATCCAATTCTGCCCAACAATATTGCAAGGTTTTCAATGGGTCACTCAGGGCATTTTGCGGGTCACTGAACCTGAGATCAAAGGTTACAGGCAGTGAATGAAGATGTGAGAAGGAGGCAGAGATTGGATTCATGTGCGGAGTGCTGCAGTTAGCTGGGCTGCTGGGAAGGAAGCAGAAGTACGCAGTTCTATAGAGGGGACTCAATGAGACAACAAGAGCAGTTGGGTGAACCTGCTGTTGGAACTCAGGGAGAAGCTTTGGAAATTAGTAGGCAGCTAAGTGTTGTAGTGAGCACCCAGAAGAAGTCCTGAGCAACTGAGAAAGTGGAAAGGCCATTTGCTCTGAGTTAGTCGAAACAGTGAAGAACTCAGAAGAAATCTGGAAACATTAATACGTCAGTGTAGCTGAGAGTGTGGGGATTGAAAAATTCATAAGCAGTATTTGCTAGATGAAACTGAGCAAGATTCTTTCAAGCTCAGAGAAAAACCCAGGTGGAGAATTGGCATGATAAGGCTAGCTGTCAGTAAAAAGCTGACATCATGTTTGTGAACATGTAATGGAGAGCAGTTTCAGAATGTAGGGGAGTACAGTTATAGGAAAGCTGAGTGATCAACCTTTGAGGCAAACTATGACAAAGATGTTCTGGAGATGGAAGTATAAGGCCAGGTCTGAAGAATAGTCCAAAAGTGCAGAATTATGATCCCTTGTGAAGTTTAATAAGATTTGATTACCCATCTTATCACTGATTCTTCACTTATTCTTCTCACTGACAGTGAGCAGGAATTGCTGAGAAATCAGTGGGATTTGTATTGTTTGAGTTTCTATTTTATGTATACTGTAGGGTGTATGATCATAGTCTGTTACCTATCTGAATTACCTGTTAAATCTGGCTGTTTGAATATAAATTGCACAATTAGTGTTAATTGTATTACGGTTCTAAGATTGTTTGGTAAAGTTTATTGTTTGTTTGATGTGTGGAATCTCATGGCTTTATTCTCCTGGGAGTTGTCTGGATCTCACTCCTTGTCTACTTTTTCAGAAAAGTTACAGCTCCCCAGCCAGGTTGTAATATGTATTTGGCAGTCTGTTCCAGGATCGTAACAAATTACAGACCAGGCAGAATCCTGGGCTGACTACAAAAGTCTCCAGTCAAACCATTCTGAGTTCTGGTCTTGGAAGTTTCCTGACATTGGCCAAGTTACACAAACCATTAGAAATCCAATTGTCTTTCACTGAGCGGACTCCATCCTGGATGGTTACAGCTTGGCCTCTGTGCCCCAGGATGGAGATGATTCCCTGCATTCAATCGGATCCAGCGAGTCTAGCTGGATAATGCAGAGGTTCATTGGGTACTGTGCTGGGTTGGTTTGTGATAGATGGGCTTTTTAGTCTAATTATTCATTGGCCAGGAATTTCCTTGGAAGGGCTCCCAGCCTGCCTTTGTAACTTTGTCAGAAAGTGCAATGATCACTCAAAATAAATGGGATTCCTGGCACACTTCCCACATAAACCCAAAGGCACACAATATAGGATCAGGAATAGACCATATGTCCTGTCATGCCTGCTTCATCATTCAATAAGATCATGGTTGATCTTTGGCTTCAATTCTCCTTTCCTTCCTGCTTTCCATATCCCTTGATTTCCTGAAAGCCCAAAGTTTTGTTGATATCAGCCATCATTGTATTCCATAATGGGGCATCCGCAATCTTCCCAGGTGGAGAATTTCAAAGATCTCCACCCCTTTGACAGAAGAAATTTTTCCTCGTCTCCGGTTAAATGATTGACCCTTACTCCAAAGATGTTGTCTCCATATTTTAAATTCATCACCCAGCAGAAACAAAGGGTCCCGCATCCACCCCTTCAGAATCTTCTTCGTAACACCTGGCATTCATCCAAATTCCAAAAATTATAGTGCAATTTACGTCAAGCTCTAATCATATGATAAAACCTTCATTCCAGGGACTAATTGATGAGCCATGGCTGAGTTGCCTCCAAAGTAAGTGTGTCTCACTTCTTTAAAAACAGAGATCAAAACAGCATAAAATATTCCAGGTATGGTCTCAGGAAAAGTCCTGTACAATTATTCTTTATTTCTGTACTCAGATTCCCTGCACTAAAGGACACCATGGCATTTGCATTCCGAAATGCTCATTGTACTTGCATGGTATATTTGCTCTTTGACCATTGCATTATAAGTTTCAAACTTCATGTCATCTTTGTCCTGTATTTTCCAATGAAATAGTTAAAAAGAAACATGATTATCATTGATATGTGATTATTGCTGACCAATTAGATTGCTAAAATGTATTCCTAAAATTTGAAAGATGATGTGATTGCTCACCAATTCATTTTGTGACAGATTTTTTTCAGAATGCAAGATGTGACACGAAAGTCATTAATATGTAATGCAGTGCAAAAGTTATATCAGACATAAACCAACATCCTTTAAAAATTTGGTGAATGCAGCATTGATTGGTTGAAAATATGAAGAGCATTCCCACTACTGAACTGTTGGCAGCAACAGTTACTTTAAATGAAGGTCATTTTCAAAAACACCAACTGAGGGAAACTCAACACTGGCAACAGTGGAAAAGTTATGAAGTTGCTAAAAGTATGATTAAAATGTACATGTTGGAGAAAGAAAGGAGCTAGCAAGTTGGAAAAGTTTATGGTAGGAGCTTCAGAGAGTATGAAGAATATTAAAAGCCTTTCCATTAATGGGGAATGGAATGATGCTATCATTTTATGAGAACTCAATGGGCTGGATTTTCTGAGGAGGGACAACATTATGCAGATTCTATTTTACAAAAAAACTCCACATTTCTGACAGGAGAGTTCACTCAGGGATCCTTCAGAAATATGAAGCTGTACTTCCTGTCTGATTGTTCTTTCATAGCACAGAGCTTTCAAACAAAAGCAAACAATGTCACTTTTCACAGCACTCATCTGCTGTGCTGTCAAATGCTAAGTACATAAAGCCATTGCGATGTTCAGAGTGCTGAGACGGTACAGGGTCAGATGGATACAAAGCAGGTAAGATGGGTGCCAAATATAGGATGCTAGATATGTAGGGTCCAAAGTACCCCTGTCAGGTGGTAAGGATGCAATTTTGGAATACTGGGTGCTCAGTCGGTAGGGTGCCAGATTTCAATTTGGCAAGGGGACCAGGTAAGTTATGCATTATTTGGGGTAGGTTAGGATGAGTCTGAGAAATCAGGTCTGGAGGTAGGTAAGGAGGATGATTTTCAGGTTCTGGAGCTGGGAAGGGGGTTCAGATTGGGGCCAGAGAGGAGTGGTTATTGAGTCTCATCTGGTCTGGTAATGTGGTTTGGAATTGGGTCATATCTTGGGACGGATTGAGGTGGGGTAAGGGCGCTGTAGTTGGGGTGGGTGTGATTTAAGCATAGGTTCTATTTAATAGAGATAACAATGTGTAGAGCTGGATGAACATGGCAGACCAAGCAGCATCAGAGGAGCAGGAAAGCTAATGTTTCGGGTCGAGGCCCTTCTTCAGAAATGGGGTAGGGGAATGGGCTCTGAAATAAATAGAGCGAGGGAGAGGCAATGATAGAAAATGGATAGTGGAGCAGATAGGTGGAGAGAAGACAGTCAGGCCGGTGGGTGGTGCGGGGTGGAGTGGGAATGAAGCCAGGACAGGTGTGTGTAGGTGGGGAGTTGGGATGGGAGTGTGGGTCAGTGGGGAGGAAGGGGCGGGTAGGTTGGAAGGAAGATGGACAGGTCAAGGAGGCGGGGATGAGGCTAGTAGGTAGGAAGTGGGAGTGGGGTTTGGCCAGTGAGATGGGAGGCGCCATTGGTGGGAGAAAAGATGGACAGATCAAGGAGGCGGGACGGGATGTGCTGGTCTCGGGATAAGGTCGGGGGTAGGGAGATCTTGAAGCTTGTAAAGTCCACATTGAGACTATTGGGCTGCAGGTTTCTCATGTTCCCCTTGACCTTCTCTCCACTTACTTCCTCCCACTATTGACCTTCTATCATCGCCTCCCCCTTGCTCTATTTATTTCAGAGCTCACTTCCCCTCCCCCATTTCTGAAGAAGGGTCCAGACCTGAAACATCAGCTTCCCTGCTCCTCTGATGCTGCCTGGCCTACTGTGTTCATCTAGCTCTACATCGTGTTATCTCAGACCCCAACATCGGCAGTTCCTACTATTTCAGGGCCTACTTAGATTAGATTCCCTCCAGTGTGGAAACAGGCCCTTCAGCCCAACAAGTCTACACCGCCCCTTGGAACATCCCACCCAGACCCACCCCCTACAACCCACACAATCCTGAACACCATGGGCAATTTTAGCATGGCCGATCCACCTAGCCTGCACATCTTTGAACTGTGGGAGGAAACCGGAGCACCCGGAGAAAACCCACGCAGACACGGGGAGATTATGCAAACTCCACACAGACAGTTACCCCAGGCTGGAATTGAACCTGGGTCCCTGGCCCTGTGAGGCTGCAGTGCTAACCACTGAGCCACTGTGCCGCCCGTAATAGTTTTAATAGTTCCTCTGGTGTCAGACTATGTGCTTAAGAGCCTTACTCTTTTAGAATAACTTTTTTTTTGATTTCATTGGAATCATCCAAAGTTTCCTGTTTAATGGACGTTTTCAGAGGGTTTAAGGTGTACATAAATTACTGAGTGAAATCTTCAGTTTTCTCAGCAATTCCTTCAGTGTCTGCTCTGATGGGGATTCCGCAGAGACCCCATGTACATCTCCCACCTACGCTGGATAAGTTATTGCCTGGCTAGTGGAAAATCTGGACCATTAAATTCTTGGCTTTAGAATAACATCCCTATGACACGAAGCTGGCATACACTAACAAACATTTATAAGGACCACTTGACCAATTTAATTCAGAAGGCAAGGAGAAGATATGACCCCTTAAATAAATTTGAAAGCTCAATTTCTGGAGCTGACAATGGGCAACTCAGCTCCAGTTGTCTCCTACTGAGTTGAATAGCATTGTGTGCCTGTGTGGTTAAACCATTCCTCTACAAAACTAGCTGATGTGTAAACTAATTAAGTAGAGAGAATATCAGGATCTTTAAGAATAATGATAGTCACCACTTCTCTTCAATAGATGTCCCATACCTCCAGGAATCTTACTAGAGCAAAGAATCACATTGAGGATATACCATTTTTCAAAGACACGTGGTAGGTTTCTGGGAACCAACATATCTGCAGAAGATCAAACAGGATTATGCTTCCAAATGCTTTCACAGCTGAGATGACCTGGTCAAATATTTTGAGGCAGAGATAGACAGATTCTTGATTACCAAGGGGATGAAAGATTATCAAGGGAATGTGGCAATATAGAGTAGAGGTTAAAATCAGATCAGCCATGATCGTATTGAATGGTGGAGCAGGGCCGAGTGGCCTACTCTCGTTTATATGTTTCCATGTTTATGGCAAATTGAATGTGACTCTATAAGAAGCCTATTTCTCATTGCCTAGCCTGATGAGAGAGACTTCCTGGCTTCAAGTTGCCATTAATAGTGTAACCTCGACAATTTTACACATTGAGTGGTAAGCTATGTGGTAGTTGATTGGAAGATGGGAAGTCAGAAACTCTACTTGAATGTGTCCCTTCTAATCATCTCATCAGCTAATTTGTAACTTGAATTTGTAATACAAGTTGTTCATTGTTGTAATGTTAATTAATTCATTTGCAGATACTTCAATTGTTTCACATGGTGTATACAGTTCAATTGCTGCTACTTTGTTTCTCTTCCTTTACAAAGTTTTTTGATACTTAGAATCTGAACTCTCTCCAGTTTTCATAGCAATGGAAAAAAATTCTGCCAAACCATTGTGTCATAGCTTTCCATCGCATTGACAGTATGAAATGAATTTCTTATTCTAAGGTATTTAACCTAAAGGGATTCTGCTTTTAATTAGGTTCTGTCATGACCTTACGAGCCCTATAAAACCTTCTACCAGCTGCTTCATGCTGACCTTTTATTGTTTAACCCCATCCTTCTTTAGAATGATGTTAAAGCCAATATATGCCTTTCTATTCAGAAGTAAGAACTGCTGGTTACGAAACCTGTGTAAGTTTTCTAGTATTTACCATTCCTACGTTGCCTGTAGAATGCCTTTAACATTAAGTGTGATTTTTCTGATGAAGGGTCTAGGCCGAAATGTCAGCTTTTATGCTCCTAAGATGCTGCTTGGCCTGCTGTGTTCATCCAGCCCAACACTTTGTTATCTTAGCTGAACTTCTATTAGCTGCATACAATGATTTGCCAATGAAGACTCACTATCTGATAATATTGTCACACTTGCTTTTATGTCGAAATTGAAATTCATGAGATGACCACAGATAGAAATTGGCAGCTTGCTAGAATATTTGGCCTGGATTTTGTTTTCCCCTGGGGAAAAAAAACTTTTGATTCTATTCAGTTTCATTTACGTCTTTAGATGATAGTTTTGGGTATGAGGTTATTTTTGGTCTTTTGCTTTTCTGCAGTGTGTCATTCTTCTGCACATTTTCTGCAAGTGATTTATTGTTCTACAATAAAGGCAGTTAGCTTCATTAACTCAGCTGTGTTTGTGCCTGTGAGTTCTTTGCTCTATAGTGTCACCAAAGAATTTTAGTGTCTAGTGTCTGTCCTATCTGCTACATTGGTTACATTAGCCCTGTAGAGTAAAATTTGAATGAATTTATGATGAACTATTGTGGCAAAAGTTGTCCTCTTAGAGATTGATCTGTGTTACTTCTAGACTTTTGCTTCATGAACCATCTGAATAGTTTATCTAGAATCAGGTCTTCTTTGGACTGCAATAAATTTGACAAGTATTCACCAGTAATGTTTACAATAAGTCAATCTCATGAATTTTGATTTTAAGTCAACATAGGTTCCTCTCACAAATTAGAGAGAATTAGAGAACCCAGTAGTGATCATTAATTAAGTCATCTATATCTATATACACTGTATTCTTTAATTAAATATTGCTTTTTTAACGAGTGTATTAGTCTTGAGATGAAAACATTTATCAGAGACTGTCAATATCTCTGAATTTGTTATTTGCTTCTTTTATCACTTGACAAGCTGTAATATCATTTGCTTTGTGTATTGTGTAAGGAAGCATGTTTAATTGTTCAGCTTCTGATTTAGTATCCAGTCTAGAAACTATTTTATATCTCAAAAATTATTTAATCCAGGGTATCCAGTTTTGTGTTCTATTTGGCCCATCCCTAAAGTTAAATTTTCCTGGCATTTCTGTTTCTGATGACATGGCTTCCTAATGGGATGAAATATTTTAGGTTTTTAAGGATTTTTATTTTGCAGTAATTGTCTTGCTCCCACATGTTTCTGCTCTTCTGGATACCTGCCTTTTCCAGCTTTAATGGAGACAGACAAAATAAATTTTGTGTGAGATCAGAATTTTTCATGCGTTTAATCACCCAATACCTATCTGCATTAAATTCTGGGTTCCTGATTTCCCTGGCTCTCCACTCCAGATTATGCAGGCTGCTCTGTTAGCCCTCCTAATTTTGTTTTCTAGCTGTGCCTTGTGGTATCTGCAGGCTAAGATAATGATACCTAATGTGAGCTGCCACTTAATTAGTTTAATAATCATCATTTTAGACTGAATATTTGTGCCATTAATAGTTTCCCCTTTTTGTTAGACATTATTTGTCTTGGCTCACACTGTCTGTCATGCCTGTTCACTGTCTGTCGGAACTCAGACTTTAGGCTTATCCTATCCTCGCCGTAAAGCATGTAATTCTTCCCCATTGAACCTGCAGATTTGTTCTGTTCCAGTGCATCTTTCATCAGGTCTGACAAGGTTTCTGTGTGTTTCTTTGAAGTATTCATCAGTGTTGAGTGTTTTCATGAGGGATTTTGTGATTTGCTGTCCTTAGTAATCAGTTGTATCCCTTTTCCTTATTGTATTCTGGGTAATGGACATTTTTGTTTGGGGTGCTGGTACTGTCAAAGTAAGCCTTCAGATCCTACGCTGATCACTTTGCTGTGAATGCTGCAATCCATGTGTTTTAAGTCTCTCGGTTCTTTAAGGCCTTAAGCGGTCTATTTTATTTGAAGGTAGTGTCCTTCTATTCTAATGGGAAGAGCCTTGTGAGTAAACAAAATATATAGTTTATTGCTTCCCTGTGACTATTTTCAGAATATGCTACTATAAAGACTGTTAGGAAGGACATAGCCTCAGTCAATTCTTCAAGGGTTATGGGGGTAAGGCAGGAACAGGATACTGATTGTGGATGATCAGCCATGATCATAATGAATGGTGGTGCTGGCTCGAAGGGCCGAATGGCCTACTCCAGCACCTATTGTCTATTGTCAATTTCCCTCGAAATCCTACATTATTCTCCCAGTAAGCCCTCCTGACATCAATACAAAGAGTGTTGGTCATTGCACGCAATCAAGAATTAACCCTTTCAGATATTTTCAGGCCCATATAAAACACTGAGGAGACAGGAACAGAGAACTGTCACAGAGAATTGGAATCAATATTCTGTATGTTAGAATGTAAACCGTTTATATTCCTTAGTGAGAGTTAAACAATAGATATTTTCATATAAGTTAAAGACAGAGATGCAGCAGACTCAGAGTAGGATAGATGTCACACGATAGAGCAGTCCCAGGAGAGCAGAACTGCAGTATTGACACCTAACTCCTAAAGCTCGTGGTAAGCAGAATCCAACGGAGCTGAAAAATGCAGGGTTGAGTCCATGGTGTCAGAAATGTCAGCGCAGGTGGTCTGGGACTCTCTACTTGGAAACGATGATGGTTCCCTACTTCTTCTGCACACTAAATTCCTGAATTTCTTGGTTAATATCTTTCCATTTCTTCAATGCTAGCATTATATATTGCATAAAGTTCAATCGATCAACAAATATAATGGTTTATCCATTAAAGAGATTCCTTCATTAATAATTTTGCCTCTTTGTTGCTTGGAGACACTAAAGTGACTTTGTCTAGACTGGTGGTTCCACTGTGACTTTGCTACAGCATATAGTATTACTTGCCTGGTGTTACCACGTAAATTGTATTGACTGAAATGCAGTACTGAGCTCCTATCAATTCAGGTGACATCATTCTGAATCATATTTTGTTTCAATGCCTGAGTTTAGATTCTACTGGCATCTTCAGATGCTGTTGTGACTTACAATATGAAAACTGTGAAGTACTGAGCTTTTCTGCTTCCTTTGTATCTTATGAATGTTTTGAGTATTTTAGAAGGGATCAGTTTAGAAGATAATGGATTTAAAGATATAGATTTGTTTTAACAAATATTGTACAGGCTCACCTAGTATACCAAAAGTGAACTTAGTTATGGTGGAACATGTGAATTCGTGTAGATTAATTACTCAAAACCTGCTGTCCAGCAGATAGAACTATTCCAGAAGGAAATGATGAAGGAATAGCTAATGTTTAAAGTGATATGGAGGTGCTGGTGTTGGGCTGGGGTGGACAAATTCAGAAGTCACACGACACCAGGTTATTGTCCAACAGGTTTACTTGGAATCACACAGGCTTTTGGAGCACAGCCCCCGAGAAATTGATTCCAAATAAACCTGTTAGACTATAATCTGGTGTTATGTGACTTCTGACGATGTTTAAAGTGATCAGATGTCAGAATGTTGAATAAAGCTTCCCCGAATGCGAACCTAAGTGATACAAACTCGCAACATTTCTAAACATGGCGTGTTGGCATTATTTAATTATCAAGAAATTAAACACCTCAACTATGAATTGTGGCTGTGACGATTAAATATCCCTATGCCTAAGTGGAAGCATTCTAAAAGATAATGCTCGTATTAAAATGATATTAGAGCCCATTATTAGATTGACTCATGCATGACTCTTGAATTGCCTTCCGTTGAAATGTAAACCTGAGAGTTAGTTCACATCAAACTGATAATTGCATTTCCCATAAAGTCACTTGAAGGAGTTTGGTTTCAGATTAATAGCTTACTTCTTCAAAAGAAAATCATTTTTGTTTTTGTCGAAGGTGGAAATTGCTCGAGGTTACTGTCAATATCACTGGAACCAACTACTAAGGCTGAAGAGGAGATTGATTGCAATTGTGTGTTTCCTCCCAGTCTGCCCTTGAGTGTTTCACATGAGCTTGGAAGCATGCTTTGTGGAAGATTTTGGTGATCTGCACATGTATTACCATTATCCTGTTGTCAATCCACTGTTACCACCTTGTGAGCCAAACTTAACACTTTGTAAATAGCAAATTTTTTTTCAGGACACTTGTAGAAAATTGCACATCGCATGTCTTTAATGTATTTCTGAAAAGGCAGACGTGGAAATAATACTGGAAGGTGAACCCTTAAAATTTCATTGAAAATATTGCTGCTCCCGGGTAGGCATTGAAAGTTCCCAATATCCAGTTTATTTCACACACCAAAAATAATTCCAGGCACACAATAAAATTTGAATAGCATATTGGTACAAAAGCCTGTTTAACATTGTACATTTTTTATTCCTCTACATAGATCCATCTGAAGCTGTGGAAACTAGAGCTAGAATTCCAGGCAACATCAAAGAAAAGGAAAAAGAGGAGAGACAGGAAAAAGAGGCTTGTGAATTCCAGGAATGAACAGGAGGGGTTTCCAGAGGGAAGCATTTGAAAGAGGGTTAGACACAAACGGACCTTGAACTAAGGCAAATTGTACTGAAAAGGGGAAAGTTAGCTGTCCTCAGCAGAAGTATAGCTAATGAACTATTGGCTTCTTTAAGATTATATTATTGAGTAAACTTAATTCTAGAACCTAGCAAATATTAATGTATGTTGGATAGATGAACACTGCAGACCTGGCAGAACACTTTAGTTTAAATCACATAGGGGGAGCTAGTGCATCTTCGAGCTGAAGTTAAACGGACATTGCAGGTGGAGCAGGCAAACAATACAGTGTTCTGCTCACTAACAAAACCTCCCTTTGCTCAAACCTATTGAACTCTGGAATGAATCTATCTCAAGGAGGAGCTCTGAGTGTTGCAAGGTAAGGCTTTGCTTAAATTCTCCTCAGTGACTGAATAGCATAATTAGGCACTGCAGATTGGTTTACAAAGCAGCTGTACAGATTGTACAGGAGAAAACATTTGACAAAGATGTGTCTCAACAATTTAAAGACAGCCAGTGATCCCACTTAGTCAGTTTGTAAAGATAGTTTGGGAGCTGAATGTGTTGCTTGACACAAAGTCAAGTTTCTTTCCTCAGGCCCGTTCCAATTGGCTTCTTGCACTTCCTCAATAATTTCTGTTCCTGTTTTGCCTCCTCCAACTCCCAGCTCTGGCACATAGACCTTTGCAACTCCAAGACTTCATCCTTCAAATACTGTTCTCATTGACATCCTTGTTTTTGCCATTCACAAGCCGCACTTCATCCAGAATGCCACTAATGCCAAATGCAAAGTACCTTGGATGCTGGAAATCTGAAATAAACACAGAAAATGCGGGAAATGTACATTAGGTCTGGCAGCATCTGTTCAGAAATAAATATCATAGGGTGGAATTTCATTGGGGTCTGAGTGACGAGGGCAATGACATTTTCTCTGGCAGAATCAGATGGGAAGTCCTTTGAGCCTGATTCTGCTATTATAGGCATCCTGCTGCATCTTTTATGCCTTTGCTGAGCAGTGAAGCAAGTTTCTTGCTAAACAGCAACGAGTTGCGAATTAAGGGATTGGTAGTTTGTGAGCCACTTATTGATCTGCAATTTACCTCATTAATATGCATCTTCCTATTTTACCGAACATATAAAACAAGGAAGCTATCAAGAATTCTCAACATGGGAACCAGAATAGGTTCCTGGCCACTTCAATTTGCTGCTTGCTGCAAAGGAACTCCATGTTAGACAGTGAGGGGATGTTCCATAAGATATAGTGGGAATCTACCTAGCCATCACAGTGAGAAAACTTCCCTACTTTGATTTTCCATTTCCTTTGTATTACATGACAACATGCCATTTGTCTTTCTAATCACTTGCTGTATCTACATACTAACTTCCTATGGATCAGGTCAGGCAGATCCTTCCCTCAGACCAGTACCAGTGCCCCATGAATCAAAACACATTTCTTCGACACCAGCCGTTGAACCATATGTTCATCTTGCTAATCATATTTATCTATGCCAACTTCCTCATGGCTTAAGTAATAAACTCTGGATTTGAGAATGTGCTTTTAAATTTATCCCCTCACGGTTCATAATCCTTAAGTCAAAACTATTTTGTAATCCTGTCTATTTTGTTGGGAGCCACAGGGACGAAGACAATTACAATCTACCCAGCTCCACTGCAAGTTTCTCTTGAGTTCCAAGCAGATGTGTCAAACCCTGGCACTGGGCTGGCAATACAGCCTTCTGGATTCATGTTCTCAGCTGGGGAGAACTGTTTCAATCTTTCTGACCATAATAACTCCACTTGGGCTGCAATCTACTTGTTTCTTACCATCATGCACACTCCTTTTCCTTTTGCAAAATATTTGGAAATCATAAAATCCCTACAGTGTGGAAGCAGGCCATTTGGCCCTTCGGGTGCACACTGACCCTCCGAAGAACATCCCTATTCCTGTAACTCTACATTTCCCGTGGTTAATGCATCTAATCTGCACATCTCTGGACCGTGGGAGGAAACCACAGCACCTGGAGGAAACCCATGCAGACACGGGGGGAATGTGCAAACTCCACACAGACAGTCGTCTAAGGATGGAATCAAACTCGGGTCCCTGGCACTGTGAGGCAACAGGGCTAGCCACTGAGGCACTGTACTGCACTTCAAGTGTGGAAGTTGGCATTCTCTGGAAAGATTCCGAGGCTGACTACCAACCAGTTTGGTAAACTTTAAGAGGAAATATCCATTCTACATCTACCTAGTCATGTCTGCGAAGAACCTTATATATTTCAATGAAATCACCTCTGACTGTTCTAAACTCCGGTGGGGTACAGGCCTAGCCTGTCTGGCCTTTCTTCGTAAGGCAATCCACTCGTTCTAGATACTAGTTTAGTAAACTTTTCTGAATTTTTTGAGGAGGTGACAAAGGCTGTCAATGAGAGTAGAGCAGTGGGTGTTGTTCACATGGATTTTAGTAAGGCTTTCGCCAAGGTCCCTCTGAGTAGACTCATCCTGAACATTAAGATGTATGGGACCCACAGTGACTTGGCTGCATGGATTCAGAATAGGCATGCCCATAGAAGACAGAAGTAATTGGTGGAACGGTGTTTATCAGGCTGGAAGTCCATGACTGGTGGTGTCTGCAGGGATCTGTACTGGAACCTTTGCAGTTTGTGATATATGTAAGTGACTTAGATGAAAATGCAGATGGTTGGGCTAGTAAGCTTGCAGACGACACAAAAATTGGTGGAGTTGTGGATACTGTAGAAGGTTGTCAAAGAATACAGCAGGAGATAGATCAATTGCAGATATGGACAGAAAGAGTTTAATCTGGGTGAGTGTGGGGTGCTGCACTTTGGGAGGTCGAATGTTGAGGAAAAGTATACAGTTAATGGCAGGACTCTGAACAGCATTAATGTACAGAAGGATCTTGGGGTTCAAGTCCATAGCTCCCTGAAAGTAGTTACACAAGTGGATAGGGTGGTATGGAAGGTGTATGCATGCTTGTGGTGATTGGTTGGGGAACTGAGTACAAGAGTCAGGATGTCACGTTGCACCTTTATAAGACTTTGGTTAGGCCGCATTTAGAATATTGTGTTCAATTCTGATCGCCTCATTACAGGAAGGATGTGGAGGACTTGGAGGGGGTGCAGACGAGTTTTACCCAGATGCGGCATGGATAAGAGAGTATGAGCTCTGAGGAGAGGCTAGAAAAACTCAGGTTGTTTTCTCTTAAGCTGCACAGGCTGAGGGGAGACTTAATAGAAATCTGTAAAATTATGAGATGCAGACAGGGTTGATGGTCAGAATCACTTTTCCAGAGTTGGAATGTCTAATATTAGGGATCATGCATTTAAAGCTAGAGGGGGAAAGTTCAAAGGAGATGTGAGGGGCAAATTCTGGCACACACTGCCGGGGTGGTGGTGGAGGGCAATTCAATGGGTGCATTTAAGGTTCTTTTAGAATATGCAAGGAATGGATGGATATGGCAGTCAGAAGGGTATAGTTTCATTTGATGTCATGTTTGGCACAAAATTGTGGACAGAAGAGCCCACTCCTGTGCTGTACAGTTCTATGTTCTAAACCTTCTCTGAACTGCTTCTAATGTATTAACGTGCTTTTGTAATAACAATGACTAGCACTGTACATAGCAGTCCAAATGCAATCTTGCTAATGCCCAATATAGCAATGCCATCGCTGTTGGAAATGTAGGAAGCAAATAATTGAAGTACAAATATCATTAATTTGTTTATGATTTGTCTTGGCCATTGTCCTAATGAAGATCTTTCAGCACCTTCCAATATGGCCATTCCAGCATGTTAGATTACCTTGGAACCAGCTCCCATTTTCAACCCATCACTCTAATGTGAGCAGACTTGAGTGTATCTGATAGAAAAGTTGTGTAGGTATTCATCACCAGATCTGGCTGGACCACATTATGCGTTACATGGCTTGAGTTTCCTTTGTCAACTCTACACAGAGAGTCAGACTGGACGATAAAGATAACTTCCAATTCATTTTCCATACTATTTCTCTCCTTTTAAACCACTCTTTTGCTCCCCTCATTTTAGATAGCAGTATTCAGCTGGGTTCAGCGGTGGGAAACAAAACCAAACAACATCAGCAGTATTAGGCCTAGCTGGTTTTAGTGAACAGACCTTGGTATAATTTTGGGGAGGCAATGGCCTAATGGTATTATTGCTGGACTGTTATTCCAGAGACCTGAATAACATTCTAGGGACCCGGGTTCAAATCCCATCAAGGCATTTGAATTCAGTAAAATATCTGGATTTAAGCGTCTAATGATGACATTGAATCCATTGTCAGTTGTCAGGAAAAGCCCATCTGGTTCACTAATATCCTTTAATGAAGGAAACTGTCATCTTTACCTGGTTTGACCTACATGTGACTCCAGACCCACAGCAACGTGGTTGACTCTGAACTGCCCTGTGAGCAATTCGGGATGGTCAATGAATGTTGTCTAGCCAGCGACACCCTCATCTATTAATGAATAAAATAAGTGCTGTGTGGGTAGGCTGTCCATGCTACAATTTGCTGGCCTATTTTTGGATGAGATTTTCAGCAGATCCACCTCCTGACACTTAAACTGTGAACGTACCTCTTCCAGGGGTGTCATGCCTACTCCTGCCAGGCTGCTCTGACTAACAAAGAATTGAAGCGTCCAAATGAGCCACTGAGCTTGCGGGGTCCAGGAGCATTACCTGGACAGGGTAGGTGGGGGAAAACCTCTGAAGCCAATGATCTGCCCTTTTGTCTGAAACCCAACCCCTTTCTCCCCATGATTCCAACACCAGAAATATCCCGCCTCCTCCCGGCAGCAATCCTCCCTGAGGGACTATGAGATATTATGCCTCGGCAGAAGCCATGGTCTGTAATGTGGTCCTGCCGAGTTCTGGAGAATAGGCTCCTGGCTGGTGGGGTGGGGGAGGTTTTCCTGCAATAGGGTCATAAATCCTCCAGTAAATTTGCAGGCAACCAATCAGCTCGCTGATTGCAAGAAATTTCAGCCTTTCTTACTGGCGGGTGACAGGATTCCCTCCAGGAAAATCTCCCCCTTTTGGACTTGGTCTGTCTCTGATCCTCTCTGTCCGTTAGCAACATTTAAAATCCATCTCTTTCCTAACTCCTTCCTCTTTGATTTTGCACCATTATCCTACCCTGAGACTTTTCTATGTTAAATGTGTCATTTAAATGTACATTCAACAAATATAATGAAAATTAATGGGCAGTTACTTGGTATAAATCTAAGTTCCTTTTTTAAATTTACAACCTCCCCCCGGGCTTCAGCATTTTAACCATCACTTCCACACAACCCAAAAAGATGAACAAGCAACATGCTTTCAGGCCTTTGACATTGGAGCCATTAAGTTACATCCTAAGAGATGCAGAACAGACACCTAGCAGTGATCTTCCATCCCCTTTTGTGAAGAGCTACACAGGATCTGTTTGAAGCCCCAGTGACAGTATGGACATGCTTGGATTTTCAATCCTTCAGGAGTTACTGGAAACTATCCTGCACACTAACCATTGGTGGGCCAGTGTGCTGCTGGACCTCACTACATTACTACATTGGTCTGTTGTGATCTGTTTTCCACAACCTCAATTACAATTAATGTCTTCGTATCCCATATCCAGGGTGATGTACAGCAGCGGAAATGTCACTAGACGAGTAACCCAGAGACTGAAAATTAATGCCTTTGAGACACAGGTTCAAATTTCACCAATTTATCAAATTCAATTAATAAGTCAGGAATATAAAACTAATCACAGTTATGGTGTCAATGAAATTATCATCGATTGGTAGAAATACTCATTTGGCTCTCAAATCTCTTTTAGGGGAGAAAATCTACCATCTTTATCTGGTCTGGCCTACATATGACTTCAAACCCACTGCAATGTGATTGATTCATTTGGGACAGCATGGTGGCTCAGTGGTTAGCATCACTGCCTCATGGTGCCAGGGACACAGGTTTGATTCCACCCTCAGGTGACTGCCTGTATGGAGTTTGCAAATTCTCCCCATATTTGGCTTCCAGGTGCTCTAGTTTCCTCCCACAGCCCAAAGATGTAAGGGTTAGGTGGACTGCCCATGGGAAATGTAGTGTTACAGGGATAGGATATGGAGTGAGTCTGGATAAGATGCTCTTTGCAGGTTCGGTGTGGACTAAATAGCCAAATGGTCTGCCTCCACACTTCAGGATTCTATGATACTTGTACCATGAAATGGCCTAGAAATTCACACAGTTCCAGGGAAATTAGGGATGGACAACAAGGCTGGCCTTGCCAGTGATGCCCAAATCATATGAAAGAAATAAAGGCAATAAAGTGGCATAATCCAGGATCCACACTCAAGATATACAAAGACCTAAAATAACAGGAAGTTCACAGGACACATTCAATTTGTGAATAAACTGAACCGCACTGTCCTGAACTTGTTTGAAAATGTGCTTACCATGTGCTTTCACTGATGGCAAACACTGAGCCATAGCCTGTTGGAGAGAAAGCTAAACAATTCTCTTTTTAATGTGGCTGCTAGCTATCAATAATTATTTCACTTTCATTTTTGATGCAGGCTCCCCAGAGCCTGTAAAGAAATTTTGAAGAAAATACAACAGCTCAAAATGTTCAGCCGCATTTCAACATGCTGCTCTTTTAATTGGAAGTGAAAGCTCCAGGAAGCTGCGTTAAAGGTTTGTAAAAACAATGTTCCACTGAGAAGAGATACTAAACTAGCTGAGAACAATTTTACACAGTAAGTTATTGCACACATTTGAAACAAAGTGCTATGTTTGGTTTACAGAATGGCTAAGAATACCTAAGTCTGCCAAAAGTGCTGATGGCTTTTCCTAATTTAGGGCTCCAGATATATTGAATAATCATCATGGTTTTGTGGCCTTTCCTTACCAGCACACATCAAATCTTGTTCAGGTTCCAATTTGACCACTTATCCACAGGATGACACTCCTTCAAATACACTGCACCAAAGATTAAGTAAGGCATTTAAATCAATCAATCCAGCTTCCTCTATAACGAAATACTTGAGTATACCAAAGGTTTAAAATGTCACTGCAACATCCAATCACATAGTTAATATGCATCTCAGCGCAGCCTGGGATTATTTTTGTTCTAAAGACAATTTTAAACATTGGGATACAGAAAACAAAGATCAGACTGTCTGAACCCATGATGTCACCCACAGAATTCATATTCCAGCCCACTGATAGGGGTATGTACCACCACCCACTCTCAACATTCACATCAATGTACAGATCCCTGGAAGTGGAAGAGAAAACCATGATAAAAGCAGAATTGTGCTCCAAGCCTTGAACCTTTTCAGATTTATTATATCACTTTCAGCAAATACGTGGTCCAAATAAGACACAGCAAATAGAGCTTAACAAATTGACAAGTTATTAGATGGAATGATTTACTAAAAAATTACAATAAATCATCCCAAACATGATCTCCCAAATCTTAAATTCCAAAGATGGAAGGATATGGGATTCTTGAGGCATAACTCAAAATCCAAAAGAAACGTCAATGTTACCTTGTTATATTTTTGAAACAAATTCCTGTTAGTTATGTGATTAATTGTTGTTAGTAAGTTAAAAATGACAGTCATGCTTTCATACACTCTGGTTATAGCTTGGGTCCCAGATTAACATAACTTTTCTTGTATAAACTGTTTGACAGTAGTTTCCATAAGTAGATTTGGTTTTCTAGGAACTGTGGCTCATCAATTTTATGCTGCATTAATTTGGCAAGATTTGGGTCTATCAGTTGGCAAAGATCATTGTATGTTGCTCTTTTGCGTTACAGAGAATGGTCAGTACTTTGTCCAACAAGCAGAAATCATACATTTTGTATAGGACAAATTACTGTCCAGTTCATAGCCAAATCTCCAGCCTTACAAAGTAAAGTAAGGCTAGTCCCAACAACCATAGGGCCTCTTTCTCTTTATAGGGAGATGGCTGCTGGTGAATTAATCTGAGGGTCCCCACAACTGAGGCAAAATGTGAAGGTGGAAATATAACTCCATTGTGGTGACCTCAGCCTGTGTGGGAATTGGCATTGCTCTGCACCTCAAAACAGCTGGCTAGTCACCAGAACTAACCAATCCATGCTCCTCCAATGTAATGTGGAGATGTGTTAGAAACAAGATTGTTGCTCACCCAGTGTGGTGTAAGGTGTGTGATTTACATGTACATTCATATCATTTTATTTTGAGTTTGGACTTTTCAGTTTTGAACTAGTGGCATGTGAAATTCTTGTGCCTGATAGAGTTGAATTATTGTTACGCTTCAATGGAGCAGTCAAATGGAAATTGAGCCTGATTATTCCCGCAGTCAACATAAAAGTTAAAAATTTAAATAGTACACAAAATTCCACAATTCTCCTGTCTTTCAGACCAAGGTTGACAGAACGCATGGACAAGGTTTCTGTACTTTGCATTATTACTGTTTTATTCAACTACAACTCTAAACTACTACTAAACAATTATGAAGTATTGATATAATTCTACCACTTAAAGCTGTATCACTTATACCACTCTACACACACATACACACAGACACAGAGGGGGAAAAAAGTATGGGTGTTATGGGTAGAGGTAAAGACTGGGAAAGCAGTTCAGTGGTGTCTGTCTATAGGATTTATTGGGTGTTTGTTTTGATTCTGGCACTGATCAGAATGCTGCTTCTTGAAGTTCCTTCTCCTGATACTTTCAGCAACTGAAAAATGGAAAAAAAAACTTGTTATCTTCTGACTTGAGATGCTTTTGACTATAGAGAACAAAAACAGCTCCTTCTCCTTCAATGGCTGCTGCCAAAACATTCACAACCCAAGCTGTTCAGCTACCTCGGAGCCAATCACATAGTTGTTGGCAGGAAAAGGCCTTGCTAGTCCATCGACCAATCAGCTCTCAAGAAAATTAGGGAGAACATTACATCTTTACTTAGGGATGACATTCCTGGGAGACCATCCAGTGAAGCTATATGAGCAAAACTTAAAAATAAAAAAATGATGGTCAGCTTATTGGGATTGTATTATAGGCCTGTAGTCAGCAGGAATTTGAGAAGCAAATATGTAAGGAGATCTCAGATTATCTGTAAGAAAAATAGGGTCGTTATGGTAGGGGATTTTAGTTTTCCAAACATAGACATGGGCAGTCATGGTGTTAAAGGTTTATTGGAAGGGAGGAATTTGTTCAATGTATACAAGAAAACTTTCTTATTCAGTATGTGAATGTACCTACTAGAGAAGGAGCAATGCTTGACCTTCTGGTGGCGAATACGGCAGGGTGGTGTCAGTGGGGGAGCATTTTGGGGCGAGTAATCCTAATTCTATTAGTTTTTAAATAATTATGGAAAAGGACAGAACAGATCAAAAAGTTAAAGTTCTAAATTGAAGTAAGGCCAATTATGACAGTATTAGATGGGAACTTTCACAAGATGATTGGGGGAGGCTATTAGCAAGTAAAGGGACGGGTGGGAAGTGGGACACCTTTAAGAATGGGATAACAAGGATCAGAGAGAGTATGTTCCTGTTAATATGAAGGGCAAGCCTGGTTGGTGTAAGGAACGCTGAATGAATAGAGAAACTGAGGCTGTGGTGAAGATAAAGAAAGAGGCATTTGTCAAGTGTAGACAGTTAGGATTGAGTGCATCCCTTGAAGAGTACAAGGACAGTAGGAGTGTACTTACATGGGGAATCAGGAGGGCAGAAAGGGGACATGAGATAGCTTTGGCAGATAGGGTTAAGAAAAATCCGAAGAGATTTTATAAATACATTAAGAGCAAAAGAAATAGGGCCCCTTAAAGATCAACATGGCCATCTACGTGTGGAACCACAGGAGATGGGTGAGATATTAAATGAATATTTTGCATCAGTATTTACTGTGGAGAAAGATGTAGAAGCTAGAAAACTTTGAGAAATAAATAATGATATCTTGAAAGCAGTTCACATTACAGAAGAGGTGGTACTGGAGATCTTAAAATGCATAAAGTTAGATAAATCCTCAGGATCTGATCAGATGCTTCCCAGAACTTTGTGGGAAGCTTGGGAAAAGATGCCTGGGTCCCTTGCTGAGATATTGCTGCACTGGCTCTTTGGTCTAGAGGAATGATTCTTGCTTAGGGCCTTGGGCACGGGAGACATGTAAAAGGCTCTGGGTTCAAATCCTGAATGAGCCGAGGTTTCTCATCTGGGGCAGCACGAAGGTTCAGTGGTTAGCACTGCTGCCTCACAGTACCAGGGACCCGAGTTCGATTCCAGCCTCGGGCGACTGTCTGTGTGGAGTTTGCACATTCTCCCCGTGTCTTGATTTTTTCGGGATGCTCCGCTTTCCTCCCACAGCCCAAAGATGCACAGGTTAGGTGGAATGGCCATCTAAGTTGCCCATAGTATCCAGGGATGTACAGGTTATGTAGATTAGCCATAGAAAGGCAGGGTTACAGGAATAGGGTAGAGGGGGTAGGTTTAGATAGGATGCTCCTCAGAGTGGAGCGCTCGGATCAGTGTGTACCGAATGGGTCAAATTGCTTGCTTCCACATTGTAGGATGATTTGTATCATCGACAGCTATGGGAGAAGTGCTGGAAGAGGTGGCTGATGTGGTGCCATTATTTAAGAAAGGGTGTAAGGAATAGCCAGCGAACTAAAGACCGGTGAGCCTTACATCGGTGATGGATAAGTTGGTGGAAGGGATTCTGAGGAACTGCAGTTACATGCATTTGGAAAGGCAAGGACTGATTGGGGAGAGTCAGCAAGGCTTTGTGCATGGAAAATCATGTCTTATCAATTTGATTGAATTTTTTGAAGTGGTGACAAAGAAAGCAGAGCAGTAGATGTCTATATGGACTTCAGCAATGTATTTGATGAAGTTCTGCGTGGTATACTGGTTAGTAAGGCTCGATCAATTGGCTTGATGGTAGGAGACTCTGGGGGTGGGGGGATGGAAACTTGTCTTTTGGACTGGAAGCCTGTGACCAGTGATGTGCCACAAGGATCAATGCTGGGCCGAATGTTTTTTGCTATTTATATAAATGATTTGGATGTGAATATAGGAACTATAGTTAGTAAGTTTGCAGATGACACCAATATAGGTTCTGTTGTGGACAATGAAGAGTATCTCAGAGTGCAACAGACCTTGATCAGATGGGCCAATGTACCAAGAGTAACAGATAGAGTTTAATTTGGATAAATATGAGGCGTTGCATTTTGGTAAGGCAGACCAAGCCAAGACTTATACAGTTGATGGTAGGGCCCTGGGGTGTGTTGTTGAACAAAGAGACCGATGTTGGCAGGTGCTTAGTTCCTTGAAGGTGGAGTCACAGGTAGACAGGGTGGTGAAGAAGGCATTTGGCATGCTTGCTTTCATTGGCCAGAACATTGAGTGTAGGAGTTAGGACGTCATGTTGCAGCTACACAGGACCTTAGTGAGGCCGCTTTTGAAGTACGGTGTACAATTCTGGTTGCCCTTCTACAAGGAAGGATGTTGTTAAACTTGAGAGGGTGCAGAAAAGATTTACAATGATGTTGCCGAGACAGGAGAGTTTAAGTTTTAGGGAGAGGCTGAATAGGCTGGATAATTTTCCGTGGAGCATGAGAAGCTGAGGGGTGAACTTATAGAGGCTTATAAAATCATGAGTGGAATGGTTAGGGCGAATAGGCATGGTCTTTTTCCTAAGGTAGGGAAGTCCAAAAGTAGAGGACATTGGCTTAGGGTGAGAAGGGAAAGATTTAAAAGGGACCAGAGGGTTAACTTTTTCACACAGACGGTGGTGTGTGTATGGAATGAGCTGCCAGAAGTAGTGGTGGAGCCTGGTACATTTACAACATGTAAAAGGTATCTGGATGGCTACGTGAATAGGAAGGTTTTAGAGGGATATGGGACAAATGCTGGCAACTCAGATTGAGATGTCTGGTTGGCTTAGATGAGTTGGACTGAAGGGTCTGTTTCTGTGCTGTACAGCTCCAATTCTCTGTGGCTGTAAGTGCAGCAAGCCTCAATGTTTAAAAAAGTCGTTTTCTCATTTCAGTCCACAATCAAAATTACAAAAAAAATGCTCTTTACATGATGAAATGTAAGTATTTCTATGGCCACAGTGATTTCTTTTGAAAGAATTTGAAAGAAAGACAGCCTCCAAAAAGTAATGGGTTTTTGTTTACATTGGGAGAGTTTATGAGTGAACAAAGTACCGAGTACAGTAAGCTTTCTCATAAAAGGTTCTGAACTTCTTTTATAAGCTTGATTGGAAACACAGAATTTGGAAGGAAGACTTTCAGTTTGCAGCAGTTCTGCAGCATTCCTAGCTGAAGCTGGAGTTGTAAAATAATTGCCCCTGAGAAAGGAGGATACTAGTTCAGATCCATTAAAAAATAGATTACTTCAGAGTAAAGAATTCAGTAATAATTCTATTCCAGAAATGTTTGGTAAAATCCCAAAAGGATTATTTGAAACTAAGGGAGTTTAAAGTCAGGTACACGAATGCTCCCAGAAGAAGCCATCAGATGCTTAAAATGAGGAGTTGAAACTAGGATTAGTGCAAGTCAAAAGAAGTGTAGAGCGGGGTCTCTGTCTGGTGTGAGTACTGTCATGGAATAGGCAAAGAAGAATGTTTGCAATTGATGTATTAACTTGGTATATACTGATATATTTAAAATCATTAAACTTGTGCTACATGTAAATAATTTGATTTATTCTTGTTTATCATCATTTTAATTCTGCATTAAATTTTTGTTTTATCGTTAAGACCAAATCTTTCAGTCAGACACTACCTCATTAAAAAATACACAAAATATGATCCATCAAGCCAGACTTCAGTTTGGGTTCTGGCTTGTTATGATTCCGGCTAGAACCATAACCAGCACCTCCTATTAATATTCAGAAAAAAAACATACAGGATAATGCAGATGTTGACACAAACATTGTGCTTAGGTGCAATGCATGGCAGCAAATTGGATGCCTATATAATCAAGAAGCACACCTGCTCTCAGTTTCTATTTACTCTGATGGACAAAACAAATTACTTCAACTTTATTGTAGGTGGAATCTTCCAGTCACACATGAAGTTGGATAGGAGGCAGAAGACTGAAAAGATTCACTCGTGTTATTTTGGAATTAAAGACCAATATTTTCCCCACCTACACCCAAATAAGTTTTGGATGGTAGGGCACTTGTGCAATCCTTCTGCCCACTTACACCTGAGATAATTAAGATATATAACAACCACTTAATGATCACTTAAGGACCAATTAAGGGCCTATTACCATTTGAGTTGCAATTTTCTCAGCTCCAGGCAGGAACATCAGAGGGGGTCCCACCAAACAATGAACACTGTCTGGGCTGCCTATCATTTGGAGTGGGGGAGGGTGTTTTGAACTGAATGCATTTTTATACAACTGACAGCATGGACATGGGGAAGGGAAGCTACTCAGAGCCTAACACCCTCCTTCCTTCTGACATTTGTCTCAGTCTCCTCAAACTTGAAAACTCCACCATCCCTAACAAAACACCTCCCTGACAGCTTCATTCTCATGATCTTGGTCATCTTTCCAGCATACACAGATTCTCGAAGGCAGTACGAAAGCTGCTGGACCCTTATCAGTTAACAGCTCTCACGGAGCAGGGCTTTCATGCGTGACAATTTCATAAGACCATAAGACCATAAGACATAGGAGTGGAAGTAAGGCCATTTGGCCCATCAAGTCCACTCCGCCATTTAAAATCATGGCTGATGGGCATTTCAACACCACTTCCCTGCACTCTCCCCGTAGCCCTTGATTCCTTTTGAGATCAAGAATTTGTCAATCCCTGCCTTGAAGGCATCCAACGTCCCGGCCTCCACTACACTCTGCGGCAATGAATTCCACAAGCCCACCACTCTCTGGCTGAAGAAATGTCATCTCATTTCAGTTTTAAATTTACCCCCTCTAATTTTAAGGCTGTGACCACGGGTCTTAGTCTCCCCACCTAACGGAAACAACTTCCTAGCGTCCACCCCTTCTAAACCATACATTATCTTGTAAGTTTCTATTAGATCTCCCCTCAACCTTCTAAACTCTAATGAGTACAATCCCAGGATCCTTAGCCGTTCATCATTCGTTAAACCTACCATTCCAGGGATCATCCATGTGAATCTCTGCTGGACTCACTCCAGGGCTAGTATGTCCTTCCTGAGGTGTGGGCCCCAAGATTGGACACAGTATACTAAATGGGGCCTAACTAGAGCCTTATAAAGCCTCAGAAGCACATCGCTGCTTTTATATTCCAACCCTCTTGAGATAAACAACAACATTACATTTGCTTTCTTAATTACGACTCTACCTGCAAGTTAACCTTTAGAGAATCCTGGACCAACACTCCCAGATCCCTTTGCACTTCTGATTTGCGAATTTTCTCACCGTTTAGAAAATAGTCCATGCCTGTGTTCTTTTTTCCAAAGTGCAAAACCTCACATTTACTCACATTGCATTTCATCAGCCATTTCCTGGACCACTCTCCTAAGCTGCCTAAATCTTTCTGCAGCCTCCCCACCTCCTCAGTACTACCTGCCTGTCCACCTATCTTCATATCATTGGCAAACTTCACCAGAATGCCCCCATTCCCTTCTTCCAGATCATTAATATACAAGGTGAACAGCTGTGGCCCCAACACTGAACCCTGCGGGACACCACTCGTCACCGATTGCCATTCCGAAAAAGAGCCTTTTATCCCAACTCTCTGCCTTCTGTCAGACAGCCAATCCTCATTTCAGAGGAAAGCCCAGTGCTTCCTGTCAACTGCCTGTTTGGAGGAAGATGCAGCAGGCAACTCTCTGAAGACGTAACAATGGTAACTTGCCAGCTTTTGACCAGGAGGTGAGATCGCCAACAAAAGTGGAAGATTTAGCCTTATGGGTATGAAATCCACTCTTCATTTTTGTACATATGTTCCTTCTAGGTGGCACATTATGCTCATGAGCTAAAGATAAATACGTGCTCTCTGGACTCTGCTAATCTGTGACCTACAACCGTTCAAAATTACTGCACTCTGCCAATCTGCTATTTTACGCAGTCCCTAACCTCAATTACTGCACCCTTGGTGACTGTACCTTCAGCCACCCTGACTCTGAATTCTGGAATACATTCTCTGTACACCTTTTCTTCAAAACCTGCAACTTCGGGGCTGAATATCAAATTCTGATTGATACTATGATTATGAATTGTTTAAGACATATTGATGTGGAGAAGACACTTTATAAACGCAGGTACTTGTTGTAAAAACAGGAAAAAAAATGGAAATAAAGGCAGCTAGCCTGGCAACATCTGAGAACAATTAAATTAATGGTTCAGGTAGACGACCCTTTATTAGTGTTTCGACCAAAGGACTGATCTTCTTGCCACTGGGATTGCCAGGGCATATCGAGTACATCTTATAATTTGTATACACATTTCATATTTCCAACTTTCACAGTTTTTGTTGTAAGTGTTTGAAGTCCAAACATGTTCTTTGAAAGTGTGGGTGCCCGCAATGTGTTGTTACATTGATTATCTGAACAGCAGAGAGTTAACAACTTGTGACTGTTAATTTCTTTGTACAAAAATCGCATGGTAACACCCGATAAATGGAAGCTACATTTTGGGCTGCCGCATTGTTTCAGCCAAGCTGTGAATAGCCAGTCGCATTAGATCAGAAAGTTTCTAATGGAGAGTTAGGTGAAGGGTTTTGAGGCAACTGTTTCAATTTCCAACAGTGAGCTTGACAAAATAAAGCTTTACTTTTTACTGCATGTGGGTATTCCATGTTTCAATGCTGGAGAGTAGTAACAGTTGAAATGTGTGGAATCAGTAACTGCAAAATAGGGCACAAGATGAATGGGTTCTTGTGTCACCGTGGTAGTCCGTCTATCTCTGAGCCAGAAGGCCTGAGTTCAAATCCCACCTGCTCCAGAGGGGTGTAATAACATCACTGAATAGATTGAAGAGAAGATATCTAGGGTACAACCTGCTCATTGCTGTTTGATGGACAGCTTGTAACTCAAGGCCAGCCTGAAATTGTAATTTCACCCACCCAAGACCTCATAACTTGACACGAAAAAGGAAACTCTACCTGCCCACCTTGTTTTTAAATAAAAACCCAAAAGAACTGCAGATGCTGGAAATCAGGAGCAAAAAACTGAAATTGCTGGAAAAGCTCACAGGCCTGGCAGTATGCGTGGAGAGGAGTCAGAGTTAAAAATTTGGGTCCAGTTCTAAGGGTCACTAGTCTCAAAAGGTTAACTCTGATTTCTCTCCACAGATGCTGCGAGACCTGCTGAGCTTTTCCAGCAATTGCTTTTTTTGAAGTGTTACTAACCAGCTTGCTCTTGCTCACTGTCTTATGGTTCATAGATTTGACAAAAGCCAAATCATAATAAAAATTAACCAAACAAAATTCTGTAAAAGATCAATAAATGCTGCAGGGATTACAGAGATTTTCTTCACTATATTTGGCAGAACTGCAGTTACCAATGAGGAGACATTAACTGTTGCCCAGACAACATTCAAAATTTTACTTCTGCCTTGAATTATTTTCCATATTAACTGTTTGTGTTGTGATCACTCCTTAGCTCTTGACAAGTCTCATTTGCAAAAGTTTAAATCTCAGTGCGACATTTCCTTCATCCCACTTTTCTTCGTTCATTTCAGAAAAATATCTTCATTGAAGTGAGTGTTGGTGGCAATAAATACCCTAGCAGTGGGAAGGAATCTGAATTTTGTGGGCGTCGTCATGGATTCCAACAGTCTAATCTTTGTTTTCCGTACTTGTGTTTAAAACTTGACTTTTCGAAACAAAAATAATCATTCAACCAGAAACAAAATTTTATTCCTGGCAATTTAATGGGTTTAATTACCTGTAGTTTCTATGAGGAGCTGTAGAACAGTTTACTGATAACTCTCCCAAACTTCTGAAGGTAATTTTCAACAATCAGATGCCCCCAAAAATGTATGTCACCGTCCCAAGCTTCTTTGAATTGAGGTATTCATATGATTTAGATTGGTGATGTTTCATTAGTTGCAGCTTAATAGTACTCGTAACATTACTGGCAAATGACAATTCAAAATAAGCAAACTCCATTCCAGGCACTAATTTTAACTGGGCTCCCTGAACAGGCATTTGATTTAGTGTATAATGTGATATCGTCTTTTGTTGTTTTTTTAAAAACAAACGGATTCCATGTTTCGCTAAGGTAAGCTGATAAATTAAAGAGGGCAAGATGACGTTACAATTATAATTGTAATCTCTCCTAACATTTAAAGAAAAGAAACCAAAGAACTGTGGATGTTAGAAAAAAGACCTGAAGATGGGTCACTGTACTTGAAATGCAGTTTGCTTTCTTCCTACAATGCTGCCAGGCCGACAGTTTTTTTTTCTGCAATTTGGAGACAGCGACTCACACAAGCATAGTCGCACAGAGTCATAGAAATATACAGCACAGAAACAGACCCTTTTGTCAAACTCCTCCATGCCAACTAGATATCCCAAATAAAGCTAGTTCCATTCTCCAGCATTTGGCCCATATCCCTGTCAATCCTTCTTATTCAGATACCCATCCAGATGCCTTTTAAATTTCAGAATTTCGAATTTACTGTCACATGTGTTTTTACAAGAAAAAATACAATGAAAAGTGTTATAAGTCACCTTACCATGGCACCTGTATTAATGACAGAAGTCAAAAATAAATTCATCAGTAGCAATAAAAAGTAAATTTAAGCCAAAAGTTCATCACAGTCCATTTAATGGCTCCTGGTTTCGGAGGAAGCTGGTCAAGAGACGAAAAACACAGTTGGAATGAGACTATCAATCCATGACAAGAAGGCCATGCCGAGACAAAACCAACATGTTGGGCCACTGGAAAAACTGGGCCGAACGCCTCTGGTGAAGAAAACAGCCACCAGAACAAGATGGCCACCCTGGAGAAAAAAACACCACGCTGCACCATCGAAATGTGAGGCCAAAAGCATCTGCCACCCACGCTCTGTGAAAAGGTTGCCCCTTGGGTTACTTTTCAATCTTTCCCCTCTCACCTTAAACCTATGCCTGCTGGTTTTGGACTCACCTACCCCAGAAAAAAGACCTTGCTATTTATCCTCTCCATGGCCCTCATGATCTTACAAACATCTAAGGTCACTCCTCAGCCTCCAATGCTCCAGGGAAAATAGCCCCCGCCTAACCCTATAACTCAAACCCTCCAACCCCAGTAACATCCTTGTGAATTTTCTGAACCCTTTCAAGTTTCACAACTTCCTTCCTATAGCAAAGAGGCCAGAATTGCACACAATATGGCATCTTCATTACCTTTAACAATTTGCCTTTTCAATTGATTTTAGCTTAAAATCACCCGAGGTTGTTGCCATGTCTTTTAAGCAAGCTCTCATTACTTACTCCTTTATGACTTACTGTCTAGTTACTGTTCAGGGGACTGTACGTCACTCCCACAAATGATTTGTTGCCATTATCAGTTTTCTTTTCTAGCCAAACTGTTTTCAGATCTTGATTTCTTGAATCGAAGCCATCTCATTACGGATGATCCTGGCAGCTGTGACTCCTTCCAGGTACAAATAATCTGGGTAACTTTCCTCCTTCCTGATACTTCACAGTTCAATCTCCAGCTGAAGAAGTCTGATATTGCATAAACTTCAAAAACTTGCCACAGATGTATTTGCTCTGGACCAAACTGGCATCCAGAAACTCCCACATTCTGCAGTTGCGATAAATTACCTTTCCTGCTATCCTAACTGTGATTAAATGAACTAATTACTTTTTGTAATTACTTTATTTTTCATTTTTAATGACATTTTATTAATCTTGCCACCAGCTGCTATATTTATGAACTTGAATAAACATTAGTCACTTACCAAATACTCACCAACTAGTCAGATTCTTCTCCTATAGCAGATTAACAATTAATTCTTGAAGGCTGAGAAAGGTTAGGCAAAAATTACAGAACCCCACTTCTTCTTCACACCCCCATCACCCATCACCCATCACCCAACTCCAGCACATCAATTTAAGTCCCACTCAAATGCTAAATTGCACTAAAATGGCTAATTTAATGTACTCGTAATGTTGAAAGCTGATTTAACTACTTAATGAGTATCAAGTATCAGCTCGTTCTTAATTAAGCTGCACTTTCACTAGAGCCTTGCTTTATGCTGGCAAATAGAGACTTTAAACCTTAATGCTAACTACAAACATGATTTATACAAAATACAAAATCAGACTTCTTAATTCAACAATTGCAAGTGCTCAATCCCGTCAGCATTTAATAACTCCCCAGTGCCCCAGTTCCCTCACAACCCCATTGAATCCCCTAAACTGACAACTGTTCCCAATCCTGGCCCACTACCAATTTGTCTGCCAACCTGCTGGCCATTATGCCCACTGAGCACCCTGCCTACCTGACATCCTACTTCCTTACTCACTTAGCACACCACACTAAGACACTAACAAAATGAAAAACAGTTTAAACATTCTAATGCTTTTTCATAAAGTGTTGTAAAATGTGGCATGGCTTAGTTCTCTGATAGCCAGTCCTACCAGAGAGGGCTTCAATTGAAACTGTGCCCTGCCTTTCTGTTGAGACCCATTTCAAAAATCCTGGTCAGAAATTTAGAGCCGCATCAGAGTGGAAGAAGGTAACAGTGACAGCAGAAATCCAATGTAATTGCTGCTCCCTAAAGATTCAGCCCATTTTTAAGCCAGTTTAACTCACTTCAATACTGTAAAGATGAAGAACTATTGATGTCATTTGCTTCTTTAGAGCACATTTGGCTTTGAATCAAATCACAATCGAGCTTTTAAAAGCGCAACAGTAAAACTACACGCAGCTGAAGTTTATAAGGAAAATACATTATGGAAACAGAAGATTCAACTCATTTTGCCAAAGAGGTCCTCTATCCAAAGACAATCACATCAAAATGCTTCAGAGGCAGATAGGGGCAGAAAACTGGCTGCAATTGTGTCTACAGATGCAGCTGCCCCTGGCTTCAACAACAAAAAGGCAGAAGCCCAGGCCCTGAATATGATCTGTAAACTACTTACAAACACACAGATGAACACATGAATGAGGAGCAGAAGAGCAGGCCATTGAGCCCAAAGAGCACACTGAATCATTCAATAAGACCATGGCTGGATTACTGAAAGCAAATTTATTGAAATGAAAACACAACCAAACAAATAAAACCATTAGGCAATTGTTTTAAATTATGGCCTTATTGTAGTAGTAATGTACGTGAATAAACAGTGTTTCTGAGGTTTGACCACGCACATTAATTATTACTGGCAGCCTTGGTGAAGGATTTGTGTGGGGAATATGAAATGTTCTGTCTGCCAGGATAAATTCCAGGAACAGAAATATGTTAATATTGACATATTAAAGTGTAACTCATGTGGAGAAAGCTTCACAATGTCCACTGAAATAACTCCACAGGACCAGTATCCCACCACCAAGTCACCCTTTATTTACATCACTATATCCTTTCTTCTCCGGGTCCGAGGAGACAGGCCAGTTCTTTTTTATTATAGCTCCTCCTGGGAAGTCTGAGCCCTCGGGTAGGTTCTTTCAACCCTGCCTCGGATACGGGCAGTATGTAATGCACAGTAGCTCACCTCTTGCACCCAGAGCATCTCAGAAGAAAATAATTCTCTTCTTCAGGTGACAAAGTCATCAAGGCAGCAATATTCCCAAGTCCATCTCAGATTCCGAGGTCTCTTCAACACTTGATGGAGAGAGAGAGGGTTCTGCCAGCCTTTCCAATAAAGGGTTACGAGGAGCTGGGCATATTTTGCTCCTGACTGGTTGGCAAGTTTGTAGCTTTTATAAGGTCCATGTACTTGTTCAGGACCATTGCACCTACTCAAACTTTATCGATCACTGAACCTGACTTTGCATTGACCCTGACTCTTACCCATGCAGGGACTTTCCCATGGTTCCTACACCAAATTTTATTCCGCCGAAATAAACTGTCTCTCTTGCTTACCGGAGTCTAGTGTGCGGCATTGGTGTTTCTGTGCCTTCCACCTCTCCCCCAAGTCCAGGAAAATCAAAATTAATCTCCTGTAGAGTCTTCTCCCCATTAGCAAATCTGCACAGCTATCCTAGTAGTTGAAAAACGTATGGTCCCACAATCAGATAGAAACTGGAACTGTTTGGTATCTAGTGAAGTTGTAGTCTGTTTATTTAGGACTGCCTTCAGTGTTTGCCTTCAATTTGCTCCTTCAAAGTTTGCTCTGCTCTTTCTGCCAGACCATTCAATGATGGACGGTATGGAGCTGTCCCTATGTGTCAAATGCCATTCAACTTTAGGAAATATTCAAATTCCCTGCGGGCAAATGATGTGATCAACATTTGCAGGAGTCTATATATTGCAAAAGATGCATGCAGATTTTCTACCATTGTCCTAGTGTTTGACAAATGAACTTGAGATACACATCAAGCCACTTTGAGTGGGCATCGACAATGAAAAAGAACATTGAGCCCATGAAAGAACCTGCACAGTCAACATGTAACTGAGTCCAGAGTTTACCCAGCCATTTACATGGATATGGGGAAGCAGCCAGCAGTATTTTTGTACTTGTGGGCGCTGCCTTACCAATGTCACTATGTCTGCATCTAATCCTGGCTACCACGCATAACTTCCCACCAAGATCTTCATTTTGGAAACCCTTGGATGACTCTGGTAGAGTTCAGCCAGTATCAGGTGGTGACCTTTGCTCAGAACAATCACTTGTGTTCACCATAACATGCCATCCTGTAATGTGATCCATTCTCTCAGGCCCAAAAATTTTCCAATTCTGGTTGTGATGGCCCTCTGTTTACCCTCCATTAGCACCGTCTGTTTCAGTTTTTTTCAGGACTAGTTCTTTCTGTGTCCAACGTCTGATATTGTCATGAAGGGCTTTGAGAGCCTGGTCATTGCCGACATAAACCCCAGTCTCCCAAACTGCCTCTCTTCCCTACAGTTTGCCTGCTGACATACCCCTAGCCCTGCACTCATCCCTGGAACATCTGGACAATGAAGACTCCTACATCAGCTCCTGCTCATTGACTACAGCTCTGCCTTCAACATCATTATCTCCTCCAGACTAATCTCAAAACTGTGTGACCTTGGTCTCAGGTCTGCCCTCTGCAACTGGATCCTCAGCTTTCTGACCCATAAGTCACAATCAGTGAGGACAGGTAACTTCACCTCCTCCACAATAACACTCAACACTAGAGACCCCCAAGGATGCGTCCTCGGTCCCCCCCTGTACTCTCTGTACACCTACAGCTGTGTTTCGAAATTCGAATGAATGCCAGCTGCAAGTTCATTGATGACACAATCAAAATGGGACGGATATCTAACAACGACGAGTCAAAATACAGAAGGGAGATACAGGGCTTGGTGACACGGTGTGATGAAGACAATCTGTCTCTCAACATCGGCAAAATTAAATAACTGATCATCGACTTCAGAAAGAAAGGAGGAGAACACACCCCCATCTACATTGATGGAACTGAGGTTGAGAGGGTGAACAGCATCAAGTTCCTCAGAATGACGATAGCTGAAGACAAGTCCTGGACTTCCCACATAAATGCAACAGTCAAGAAAGCACAGCAACGCTTCTTCTTCAGGCAGCTCAGGAAACTTGGCATATCCAGAGGGACTCTCACCAACCTCTACAGATGCATCACTGAAAGCAAAGTGTCTGGGTGCATAACGGCTTGTTATGGTAACTGGTCTGCCCAGGGCTGTAAGAAACATAGAGAAGGTTGTGTGCACAGCCCAGAACATCACAGAAGCTAACCTCCCATCCATGGACTCTATTTACACAGCTCGCTGCTGCAGACAAGCAGCCAATGTCATCAAAGACCCATTGCACCCTGGTAAAGATCTCTTACAACCTCTTCTGCCAGGCTGACAATATAAAAGCCTGAACACACACACCAGCAGGTTCAGGAACAGCATCTTTCTGGCCATTATCCGACTGTTGAATGGGCTCTAGCCTCAAATCATGTAACATGCAATGTAACCTGTATATCTCTAAGTCTTTTTGTTGCCTACATCCTTTGCCTGTACAACTCGCAAACAAAAGTTTTCACTGTTTTTCAGGATACGTGACAATCAAATTAATCAATCAATTAATCACCAGCTGTGACTGCAAGTGTGTCCAGAAAATTTAAAACCATTATGGATCTTTCCAAAGGTGCTACTGCCTGTGGTGAATCTTCCAACGGTAGGTGGCTCAATGCCTCTGCATTTGTTACTTGGCCTTCTGGATGGTATTCCAACTTGTAACTATTAGCACCTAGTGTTAGAGCTTACTACTGAATTTAGCCTGAAGCTGTTGGCAGCACCACCTTGTACTCTAAATCGAACTAGCAGGAGTATGTAGTCCTTAATTACTGTAAATTTGCATCCATGAAAGTACTGGTCAAACTTGCTGACTCCAAAGATGACAGCCAGGCCTTCCATCTCTCTCTGCATGTTTTTACGCTCTATATTAGCCAAAGTCCTGGATGCATGCTCAATTGGGCATCCTCTCTATTGGGTCATCCATAAGCTAACACTACCCCATTGTCAAATGGGAGGCATCACACTGTCAATATCAGATCTTTCTTGGGATCAAAGTATTCCAACACCTTAGAGGATCATAACTGTTTCTTTGCTTCCCTGAAAGTGATGTCTTGGCTATGTGGTCAATTCCAAGGCTGACCCTTTTTTAGGATATGATGCAAAGGTGCCAGGATGGAGGCCAGGTTATGTATGAACACTCTGTAATAATTCATCAACCCAGGGAAAGACTTATGCTCTGGAACAGACATGGGAGCCAGGACAACTTTGATTGCCCTCACTTTATCTTACAAGGGGTGTAGCGTGGTCTTGTTGACTCTGTGGCACAAATAGGTCAGTTTGGGTGCCTTGAACACACATTTTTACCATCTAAGGCAAATGTGCATCTGGGAGAAATGTCTAAGGATTATGACCAAGTTCTCTGAGTGCCTCTTTTTGATCTTCCCTGTTACTAGCATGACATCTAAATAAATGGCAACCTGGGGTAGGCCTTGTAAAATGTTCTTCATCATCCGCTGAAAAATTGCACAGCCTGACAATATCCCAAATGGCAGTCTTATATACTGGTACAAAGCTTTATGGGTATTAATTGTAGCATACCTCTGGGAATCCTCATCTAACAGTAATTGCAAGTACAACGGTTTACCGTTTGTTTAAAATCCCCAACAAAGGTGAACTGGCCTGTTGGGCTTCACAATCAGTACTACCGGTGCTGTCCATTCTGCAAACTGGACTGGTTTGATGATTCCAGGATAATACAATGTGAGGCTGGATGAACACAGCAGGCCAAGCAGCATCTCAGGAGCACCAAAGCTGACGTTTCCGGCCTAGACACCGAAACGTCAGCTTTTGTGCTCCTGAGATGCTGCTTGGCCTGCTGTGTTCATCCAGCCTCACATTGTATTATCTTGGAATTCTCCAGCATCTGCAGTTCCCATTATCTCTGGTTTGATGATTCCTTCGCTTTCCAGCCTCCTGATTTTTGCCTCTGTTTTTACCTGCAAGGCAAATGGCACTGGGGTGGGCCTTGCAGAACCATGGAATTGCTTTCTGGTCAGCATGCAAGATGGCCTTGGCTCCATTGATAGTCCCTCGATTTTCCTGATAAACATTTGGGTATTTAATTAGCAGTTCACTCAGGCATCCATTTTCTAATCAAAAAATGTTGTGCCTTTCTAAACCAATTCTCAACCAATTCCACCCCATCAAGCCTTTTACTACACTCAGTGGTAACTGAACCAACTGCTTCTCATAATGGACTGGAACTGACGCTGTACCCTTAATCTGTAAAGGTTCCCCGGCATAGGTTCTCTGTCTAGCTGTTAGTCTAGCTCAGACTTGTGTAAACTTAAGGGCAGGGTTCCCAAGTGAATTTTGTGGAAGACTGGTTCTATCATCACTGAAACAGCTGTGCCAGTATCAACTTCCATTAGAACTGTGTCACCACTTAATAAAGCATTTATTTTGATTGGTTCTGGTTTGGATGTTGCTAAGCAATTTAACTGTTCCAGTGGACTTTCCAGAGTGTGGATTCATGGATACTGGCCTACGAGCTCTCTTACTCAAATTAGGTCTCTTGAGATTCTTTTGCTCTCTCAAGTCTGCATACCAGCAGCAACGTAATGATTTTTTGGCCTGGATCCTGAAGAAAATTTCAACCATTTGGCCAAGGCTTGGTTTTGTTTTGTGGTTTCGCTGTGCGCTGACCTAGAATCCGTATGTTCAAGATATTTCCTGAGTGAAGCAATGCAATTGCCTTCATGCAACTGGTGTTCCCCAAGCTCAGTCAGACTAGTGAGGGTGTCCACTTCCATCAGGATAACTTGCAACTCATATGCTCCATTTGTTGCATTTTCCAATGTTAAAATCAGTTGTAGTGCCTGTTTAATGTCCAGCTGGGCTTCAGCTGGTAGGCACTTTTGCAGGGCTACATCATCAAGCTCATGTACCAAATGGCCCCTCAGCATCTCACTAAGGATGAAACTAACTTCACATGTCTCTACCCGTCATCTAAACCTAGTCAACAATTCCAATATGGATTCCTTTGGTTCCCAAATTGCAAAGTAAAAATGTTTGCAACTCATAATTAGAAGAGGCTTGGATTCATAATATTCCTTAAATAAATCCGTCAACTCTTGAAAGGTTCTAGTATCTGGCGCTCTAGAGAAAGTTAGCCTCCTAATAAATAAAAAATGCTGCAGGCCCACAAGCAGTCAAGAGGATTACTTGTTGCTCTTTATCTATCCCAATGTCATTTTCTATGAAAAAAATAACATATTCTTTCCGCACATTGGGCCCAGTCTTCGGTGGCAGCATTGAATGAGTCAATCTTCCCAAATAATGGTATAGTGCTTGTTTACCCCAAATAAAAGATGACTGTTTCCAGGAGTGAGCTATGCTCTTGTTGACATCGAAATAACTCCACAGAGGTCGGTATCCCGTCACCAAGTCACCCTTATTTTCACGTGGAAAGTCCTTCACACTGATACAGCTGTTTTAGAACTAGCAATCAGAGTGAACAAGAGATAACAATGTGTGGAGCTGGATGAACACAGCAGGCCAAGCAGCATCTTAGGAGCACAAAAGCTGATGTTTCGGGCCTAGACCACACTTTGTTATCTCAGATGCTCTAGCATCTGCAGTTCCCATTATCTCAGAGTGAACAAGATGTCTGACAGTCCCGTTTTTATCTGTCAGCCAGGACTCCCTGATTGGACCAGATTAATAGCCCCAATTAGGGAACTAATATTTTCTAAGAACTGCCTGGCTGGCCTCGTTATAATTACTATAACAAATTATATCAGTGAAACATTTAAGTTTCAAATAAAATAACTTAAAATCAGAAGGTTGTCTTTTTGACATCTATCTGATTCACAATACACTTGGGGCAATGCAGAGTGTGTGTTTTATTTCAACTTTTCTCCAGAACATGAACAAAAAGCATCATTTAGTCCATTGTGCGGTAAGTCAATTCTCAAGCGTCATTGCTAGTTTATTTCTAAGTCTGACAATTATCATACCTATGCTTTTGCTTTTTATTGCAAAACTGTTTCAGTTACATCACCCTGAGATCTTGGCATACTATGTACAAATTAAATTGCCAGTTCCCAGGTAAGTACAGGCACATTCTAACAACCAGATGTGCTCATTTGCACTCGCTAGCATAGCATTACTGAGTCACCATCCATTGAGCAACTTCTAATGACAGTTTGTTTAACTACTTTGATGGAATAACTTGAACAACTCAGGGATTCATATTCCGTTACTGATGCAATATTCTGTCTCTTGTTAAAAAAAATGTAGTGCAGTATACAGTAGTTCTAACATTTGCCAATTTGTTTGTTCACTGCAAATAAATAAAAAAGAGCTGCTGGCTTGGAAATGGCCAGGATGTTTTGAAGCCAGAATCACATTTAAGCCAATAAGAGTACTCTGAATGAATTGTATCAGCATGTCAATGTTGGTAGATGAAATTTGTCTTCAGACTTAGGCATTGCACAAATTTTGCTTGGAAAAAGCTTTTGCGAGCTTACTCAATGTACTTGAGTACTTGGTTATGGTGTAGCTTTACTTGAGGAGGCCGAGCTTCAGTGATTGGCACGGATTTGTCAGACAACGTGGAAAATATATCCCCTTTGCTTGAAGGCAAGGCCCAGTTGTTTAGAAAGTAATTGGCAAATAGCCAACAGTGCAGATACTGTAACAAAGTGTGGAGCTGGATGAACACAGCAGGCCAAGCAGTATCTTAGAAGCACAAAAGCTGATGTTTCGGGCCTAGACCCTTAATCAGAAAAGGGGGATGGGGAGAGGGTTCTGAAATAAATAGGGAGAGGGGGGAGGTGAATCGAAGGTGGATAGAGCAGAAGATGGGTGGAAGGGAGACAAACAGTTAAAGGGGCAGGGATGGAGCCTGTAGAGATGAGTATAGGTGGTGGGGTGGGGAGGGGATAGGTCAGTCTGGGGAGGACTGACGGACGGGTCAAGAGAACGGGATGAGGTCAGGAGGTAGGGAATGGAGGCGTGGCTTGAGGTGGGAGGAGGGGATAGGTGAGAGGAAGAACAGGTTAGGGAGGCGGGGACGAGCTGGGCTGGTTTGGGATGCAGTGGGAGGAGGGGAGATTTTGAAGCTTGTGAAATCCGCATTGATGCCATTGGGCTGCAGGGTTCCCAAGCGGAATATGAGTTGCTGTTCCTGCAACCTTTGGGGTGGCATCATTGTGGCACTGCAGAGGCCCAGGATGGACATGTCGTCTAAGGAATACGAGGGGGAGTTGAAATGGTTCGCGACTGGGAGGTGCAGTTGTTTATTGCGAAGTGAGCATGGGTGTTCTGCAAAGTGGTCCCTAAGCCTCCGCTTGGTTTCCCCAATGTAGAGGAAGCCACAACGGGAACGGCGGATGCAGTTTACCACATTGGCAGATGTGCAGGTGAACATCTGCTTGATGTGAAAAGTCATCTTGGGGCCTGGGGTGTGGGTGAGGGAGGAGGTGTGGGGGCAAGTGTAGCACTTCCTGCAGTTGCAGGGGAAAGCGCTGGGTGTGGTGGGGTTGGAGGGGAGTGTGGATCAGACAAGGGAGTTGTGGAGAGAGTGGTCTTTCCGGAAGGCAGACAAGGGTGGGGATGGAAAAATGTCTTTCGTGGTGGGGTCGGATTGTAGATGGCGGAAGTGTCGGAGGATGATGTGTAGTTTCCGGAGGTTGGTGGGGTGGTATGTGAGGAAGAGGGGGATTCTCTTCTGGCGGTTATTGCGGGGACAGGGTGTGAGGGATGAGTTACGGGGTAGTGTCCCTCTCAATCTCTGAGGCATCAAGCAATATTTAATCCCAAAGCTTAACACATGACAAAAATTTTAAAACTATATAGGGAAGAAGGGAGTTGCTAATACTCTGGCAGCGTGTTACAGTTCATCAAATATTCATGTCACAGGGAAACTTACAAAACCTTTTTAATGGTTACACTGCTTGAAAACACTTGTAATTCAGTTTGAAAAGTGAATATTGACTGCAGCTCATATCTGAGGTCAATGAGTTGCAGTCAATATCTCCAAATGATGTACCTATGAAGCTTATATTGGGACTCAAAAACTAAACAAAAAAGTAAAATAAGGGCTCTGCTTACAAATGTTTTTGTTTAGAGTCCCTTCATATGAGCAGGAAAAATAGAGAAAATAAAAATAGGGTGAGCGGGCTTTAGTTTTGAATAACTAGCAGGCAGACAAACCGTTGGTTTTGTATTGTTTTGTATCGAAACATAATTGCAAAAGTAATTTTAATCAGGCACAAATATCTTAAGACCATAAGACATTGGAGCAGAAATTAGGCCATTCAGCCCATCAGATCTGCTCCACCATTCATTCATGGCTGGCAAGTTCCTCAACCCAATTCTCCAGCTTTCTCCCTGTAACCCTTCATCCCCATTGATAATCAAGAATGTATCTATCTCAGTCTTAAATATACTCAATGACCTGGCCTCCACAGCCTTTTGTGGCAGTGACTTCCATAGATTCACCACTTTCTGACTGAAGAAATTTCTTCTTATCTTCATTCTGAAAGGACTTCCCTTTACTCTAAGGCTTTGCCTGCGGGCCCTAGTTTCTCCCACCAATGGAAACATCTTCCCAATTTCCATTCTGTCCAGGCCATTCAGTATTCTGTAAGTTTCAATTAGATTCACCCCTCATCCTTCCAAACTACAACAAGGATCATCCCAGAGTTCTCAAACATTCCTCATGTGTTAAGCTTTTCATTCCTGGGACCATTCTCGCGGACCTCCACTGAACCAGCTCCAGGGACAATATATCCTTCCTGAGATATGGGGCCCAAAACTGCACACAATACTCCAAATGTGGCCCGATCAGAGCTTTACAAAGCCTCAGGAGTACATCCCTGCTTTTATATTCAAGTCCTCTCGAAATAAATGTCAACATTGCATTTGCCTTCCTGACTATTAATTCAACCTGCAAGTTTACCTTGAGAGAATCTTGGACAAGAACTCCCAAGTCTCTTTGCACTTCAGACTTCTGAATTTTCTTCCCAGTTCGACAACTGTCCATACTTTTATTCTTCTTACCAAAGTGCATGACCTCACACTTTCCCACGTTGTACTCCATCTGCCACTTATTTGCCCACTCTCCTAATCTGTACAAATTCTTCTGCAGCCTCTCCACCTCCTCAATACTACCTTTCCCTCTATCTACCTTTGTACCATCTGCAAAATTAGCCAGAATGCCCACAGCTCCTTCATCTAGATCATTAATATATAAAAGTGAAAATTTGTGATCATACCTCATCACTTCTCTTCGCTATCTATCTTCTCTTCACTATCGAACTAACGGTTAACATTAGTAAACAATTACTTTTCTTTCAGTCAGGTGGATTTCTAATACAACAGCCTCTAAATATAACTCCTGAGCAACCTACCTTTGAAGAATTTCTACTTGCTGAGCACACAGTACGCATTCTATCAGTACATGAGCATAGGCCATTCACCGAAGTCTGGCACACTTAATTGTATTTTTGCTGCTCCAAGATATTGAGACACCCTGACTCCCGAGTTCATGTCCTGAAAGTTAAATAGCTAAAAAAATGCAGTTATCTGGCGTTATATGAGAATAATTCCATCTCTCAGTTACTGATCTCTCTTTTCAAGTTCAGTGAGTGATCAAGGTTAGCTGATCATCAACAGAAGCCTGGATTAATAGGGATCTCATAGGTTCAGCCAGTGCAGTAGTGTATTCTGTCCACAAGTTTATATAGCTCCATTCTTTCATCTCAGACATATCAAAACTGCCCACGCAGGAGAAGAATCACCAGTTGATAGTCATATATGGCTGAAAATGTTACCTAAGTAGCATGACAAAAAAACATAATTTGCTGCTAAGTGTGGAACTACATCACTGCTTTCCTGCATGGTACAGAAGGGGCATCATACCTCATCACAATGCTGTTCAGTAATTGACAATGGAGAGTTATTACAGCCATCACACACCCCTCTGTCAGTCATGGTCCACAGTGAGCCCCAGATATTAAAAACACTGCTCTCAACTTAGCTTTTGGAGAACAATGTCCAGGAACTGCTATCCCAGGTTTCAGTGTTGTCCCCACCTACAGTATTGCCAGCTGCTTTGAGCATGATGGAGGACCTCCATGGAATAAAGGATGTATGGTTAGTAAGTTTGCACATGACACCAAAATTGGTGGCAGAGTGGACAGTGAAGAAGGTTACCTAGGAGTACAACAAAGCCTTGATCAACTGGGCCAGTGGGCCAAGGAATGGCAGATGGAGCATAATGCAGATAAATATGACATGTTGGATTTTGGTAAGATGAACCAGAGCAGGACTTACACAGTTAATGGGAGTGCCCTGAGTAGTCTTGTTGAACAGAGAGGCGTAAGTGTGCAGCAACATTGTTCCTTGAAATTGGGATCACAGGCAGACAGGGTGGTGAGGAGACATTTGGCCAGCTTGCTTTCATCATAAGAGCATTGATACAGGAACTGGAATGTCACGTTACAGTTGTACAGGCATTGGTAAGGCCATATTTGGAGTACTGTATACAATTCCGGTCACCCTGCTACAGGAAGGAAGTTATTAAACTGGAAAGGGTGCAAGAACACTTTACAAGAAAGATACTGAGACTGGAAGGTTTGAGTTATAAGGCGAGGATGGGCAGGCTGAGACTTACTTCCCTGGAGCGTTGGAGGCTGGGCAGTGATCTTATAGAAGTTTATCAAACCATGAGGGGCATAGATAAGGTGAATTGCCAAAGTCTTTTTCCCAGGGTAGGGGAGTTCAAAACTAGATGGTATATTTTTAAGGTGAGAGGGGAAGGATTTAAAAAGGACCTGAGGGGCAACTATTTCACACCGAGGGTGGTGTATATATGGAAATAAGCTGCCTGAGGAACTGGCAGAGGCAGGAACAATTACAACATTTAAAAGACATTTGGACAGGTACATGGATAAGAAAGATTTAGGGGGATATGGGCTTAATGCAGACAAATGAGACAAATTCAAGTTAGGAAGCATTGTTGGAGTGGTCAAGTTGGATCGAAGGCCCTGGTTCCGTGCTGCATATCTCTATGACTCTACGACTGAGCAGCAACCAATGGGATGCTCTGGATGTCTAATTCCATTATATATTCCAGTCTTGCTCACCATCCATTTCTGAAGCAGAGAAATAAATATCAGTGAGGATTAGTAGCTTTTCTATGGTCGAGGTGAATATACAGCAATTAGGCACAACAACACATGAACCTTCCATATTATGAATCTTCAGAGAACAATTTTGATGAGCTGTTGTCTCAAGTTTTAGTGTCCTTTCCTGACAGACGGATATCATTATAAAGTTACAAACTTCCATGCAGTTTCCATTGTGAATTTGTTCGAGGATGTTTCTGACGTGACAAAGTTTACACCAAAATATAACTGCAAGGTATGAGGTTTTTGCTTACAAGAAATGAACATATATGTAAGATACAGTTGGCTGATCACAGTTATACATTGTACAATTGGTTTCATTATATTTCAGAGAGTGAGTGTGTAAAAATCCTTGTTCCTGTCCTGTTCACAAACTAGCATTTCTTACTTACTATGAACCCCATGCAAGGGTAAGGTTGTTTTGAGCCTGAAATCAAGCATGGTCTCACTGTGGTGTTCGGTCATTCAGTTGAAATAGAATAAAAAGTCACCATTGAGCATTGCAATTGACCAAGGAATTGTTCCCCAGCCATGTCCATTATGCGTCGAGGGAAAACAAGAAAAATAGTCGGCAAGTTACCGAAGTCAGCCTAAATATCGAAACAGCTTAAAGTATAAACATCACAAATAAAACCTTGGTTTCTTCCCTTTGACAATACTGCAATTGCTTGATAAAAGATTGAGCATTAGTGTAATGTTAACATGTGAGTTAGTCTCAAATTGCTTTCTCCACGGTTTTAACGGAGGCCTCAACTGTCTCAGGTCAAATGAGACCTATTGTTTGCATTAGCGGAAAGAGAAATTTAAAATGAACCATAAATTCAGTTTTTATATAATAATGCTTCTCACAGTAAATTACAGAATGCTTCCTGGAAAACCACACTGTTTTGGATCCTGGAGATTGTATATGCTCAATTGACTCTAAACCAATATTTTACAGAAATGGTTTGTGAGCACATATGTTGGGTTAGTAAGCGTGCTTTTTGCCAGATGTTGGATCAGCATCAAGATTGCAGTGAACTTAATTCCTCTGAAGTTATTTTGTCACATTTGTTTGTACTGTGTGGAATTTTTTTTATTTATTAAGATAGGTAGCTTGAAAGAAAGCACATCTAATTCAGGGTTGCTGTATTAGATACCAAATAAAGCTTCTTCTATGCTGTAAGAATAATTAATTCCTAACCATTGTACAAATGTATCGTTTTCCCACACCAGTCACCCTTGCAACTTCTTGGAGTGAAACTGCTGATTTAGTATTTTGAACTGATTTTATTGAGACTGTCTGAATCTCCCACAGGATCCTTACACTTATTGGAGTGGGAGAAAGAAAGAGAGAGAGTGCAGTTCTTCATCCTATTGCTCTGGCACTGATTCAAACCATGATCCCAGAGGTAAACTGTTTGCCTTTCACCGACTTTGCCATGTGTTATTTCTACATGTTTACAATGAATCTTTCTTAATCAAGTAATACTCGTTCAGATACACTTTGCTCTATCTCATTTTATATTATACCTGCAGTCAGATTGTTAACTCTACCTTGGCTTATTCATTAGTACAACTGATCAGGATTTCTCCAATAAGTAAAGACTATCAAGATACTGGGGTAAGATTCATATATTCGACTGGTTGCAAATATGTTTGAATTCCAACGTTCTTCTCATCTGAAATGCTTGAGGAATCAAAGGTCAGCTTTTATAAATTCAACAGTTGCAGCTAGAATCTATATCAACAAATTGATTTTATGACTTGTATTGGTGTTGGCTTGGGGCAGGGTTTTCTGGAGCTGGGTTTGCTCAGCGACAACAAGCAAGCCATGCAATGTGCTTACAGAGCAGAGTCAGTTGAATTTCAGCCACACTCGTGCAAAATCCAGAGGACAGCTGACAGCTGGCTATACTGAACCTCAGCAGAATGATTGATGGGATTTATCTGCCAAGATGGGTGGCTTAAGATGGGCTTATGTGTACAACCTTTTTTTGGCTTTGGCTTTGAACTCCCTTTGCTGCATTGGGGTCAGGCAGCACTGTGCAGGCCCAATGCAGCGGAGAAAATCCTTTCTTTCCTGCATACATTACTAAAAAAAATGCCTTTTTGTCTGAATAGTTTTCTGTTCATGAAGTTATGTCTCTGGCAGCAAATGCAAGAACATATGAAAGGGTCTTTTGTGCATTAACTAGCAGAAAATTTCAATCCCACAGTTTGTCTTAATGTCAAGTATTTGTCTCAATATTCAAATGAGTAAACAAGTCCTACCTATAAAAAGCTTGTTCTCTCTTACTTTACAGCTTAAAATTGCCTTTTCCCTGAAGGGTACTAAGTTATTGTTAGGTTCACTTCAACATAGAATTACAGTTAGAGACACTTGCTGCGTAAGATCTGCGAACACAGAATTAACAGAATTTGGCAAATATTTGAACTAGCACTCCTTTCACCCAGCAACTCCTGAACATGATCCAAATTTAAACTTACATGCCTTTTTCAGTGCAAGAAGTTACTTTAAATCCCTTAGAATGATTTTTTTCCCAAATTGAAAGCATTATGATATAGCAGATTAGTACAGAATTATACAAACTAGAACACAGTTTATGTTTAACACATTTATAACCAAACAGTTTGCTCATCAGGACACTCAGTAGCTAAAAACAGAAATCGCTCTGTCTCTATAATCCACTCTAAAATTACACTTCCAGTGACAGCAATATATATGTTTGGTTTCATTTACTATTCACAATTGTGTGAGATAATGTCAGTGAAAACCATTTATATTTCTGCGATATCCCCACATCAACTGCAGGCAAATTCTGTACTAACCCAATAAACTGAAATCGTTTCTTCAATAACTATTTTGTAAGATTCCAGTTAGATTTTGAGTGCCATCTCTATTGTTGTGATCCATAGAGTATCTATTGTGCAAGTGGAATATTGGTTTAGTAATTTGTAGCATTTTTGAGAGAGGCAAAATTCCAGGAATATCCAGCTCATTTTAAATGCTTAAATTCATTCTGCAGCCAACATCAGGGTCTGAATTTATTTGCACGGGAATTGGTCCTGATGTTTGGTGAGCCAGAGTTATCCCATTATGGCCATTTCCAGAGGATCTGATGCAAGTCTATGCGCATTGGTGAAAGTCCTGAAATGCTACCGGAAGGGCATGGAAAAGGCTTTGTGTGCTTCTGCTGGCCCCTCGGTAGGAAGGCAATCCTTGACCTTTCCTCTCCATGATAGAGTCATAGGAAGTCAAAAAGGCAACAGTTACTCTGTCCTCAGAGCGAGATTATCTGCCATGATTGCAGCAAAACCAATTCTTTTACCTGTGGACATATTAATGATTAAATAGCTGAACTCTATTAACATTCACATCATCACACTCTCCAAAGTGAAACATCTTTGCAGGAAGTCACCACAGTACTGACCTTGAAGAGTATCTTTTTAAAAAGTAAATTTGTTTCACAACAAAACATTGGAAGATATGATACAATTTAGGAATACATCCTGTGGCAGAAGAACATCGAAAAACTGTATTGATGCCTTCACCAAAGAATTTCTGTATGGTGTGCCACATTTCCCACTGAGATGGTGCTAAGTCAAGCAACTCCAAGAAGGTATAACAATATAGCTGTTCATAATATCTTTGCATATCACTGCACCTGACTCCCATGTCTGGGGTTAAGTCTCAATGATGAACTTTCATTGTTTTGCTGCACTAACTAACCTCCGCAGGACGTTTGATACTTATATATTTCACTTTGGAACTAAATTATATGTTGTGTTGTGACTTGTTAGGTAAAGGTGGTGGGAAATTCTCAAAACTCCTCCCAATCTAATACTGAAACTTTATGGGAATTTTGCCTGAAACTGTCTATGTGTTTCTGCTTACTATCATTAATACAGCAGGACTGCACTGTCTCTAAAGAAATTCCAGAATCACTTCAGCTCTGTTTAAAGGGTTTTCATATGATATGCATCAATGTTGTGTAAAATGGAATTTCTCAGTGATCAAAGCATGTGCAAATACTACTGAAACTGTCAAAATGGCTAACATGGATATGCAATGCAAATGTCAAGACATGCATATTGATATTTGAGAAATGAGAGCAATGAAATCACATGCTAATAACATGCATACTTTAACACTGTATTAATAATAGATCTTAAGAATAAAGTCTCAAATTCCAATTCCACTACACTTGTAGAAAAGCTTTTCCATTTTAGCCATATGTTTCTGCACATTTAAGTTGGACCAATATTTGTTAATTCTAAGACAAAATTCCCACCTTTTCAACTCTAGGGGAAGTCTAAATGTTTAAAGAGTAGGGCTTTCAAGATCTAGGTTTGTATTCAACCTGAACATCTGACAATAAAACCCTTGGTGTATATTGGCTGTCAAAGCTCTATGTGAATTGGCCTTGGCTGGCTCTTTCCAATTTCTAAAGAAAGTAGACTTCCAACACAATCGTACCTAACTTTTGAATCCCAAGAAGTTTCATATCAGATTCGAATTATTTACTCTGTTTTGCTTCCCACAGAGAATTTCTCCAACAATTTTCTGTGTCTGTTCCTAATTTTCTTCTGTTTGGTTCTCTCAATCAATCTGCAGACATTCAGAGGTCTCCTTTAGAAATTTCCAGCTGCACAAGTACCTGTCTTCATCTAATTTGAGTTATTCCATGTGATATCAAGAATAGGTTTGAGGCACTGGACGCTGTAAAGACTATGAGCCCTGATGACATTCTGGCAATGGTACTGAAGACCTGTGCTCCAGAGTGTGCTGTGTCCCAGCCAATTACAATTACAACTCTGGACGTACGAAACAATGTGGAAAGTCACCCACAAATGTCCTGTACATACAGCACAGCACAAATCCAACTTGCCCAATTACCACCCTATCGGTCTACTCTTGATCATCAGGAAATAAATGAAAGGTTTCATCAATAATGCTAACAATCAGTGCTAACTGTTCAGCAATAACCTACTCAGTGATGTCTCGTTTGGGTTCCACCAGGGATTCTCAGCTTCTGACGTCATTACAGTTTTGGTTCAATCATAGACAAATGAGCTGATTTCCAGAGTGGCGGGGGTGGCGGGGGGAGGGGGGGGGAGGTGGCGGGGGGTGGGCGGGGAGGTGACATTGACAGCCCTTGTCATCAAGGCCACATTTGACTGAATGTGACATCAAGATTCCCTAGCAAAACTGGAATCAGTGGGTATTGTGGTAAAGCTCTCTGCTATTGGAGTCATGTCAAGCATTAGGGAAGATCGTTGAGGTGGCTGAAGGTTAGTCATCTCAACTACAGGACATGTATCCAGTAGTTCCTCAGGGCGGTGATCGAAGTACAATCATTTTTAGCTGCTTTTGCAATGACCTTCCCTTCATCATAAGGTCAGGGGTGAGAATATTTTAGAATGTTTGTACAATATTCAGCACCATTCATGACTCCTCAAATGCCAAAGCAATCCATAGCCAAATGCAGCTAACCATGGACAATATCCAGGCTTGGCCTGGCACGTGACAAATGACATTCACACCATACAAGTATCAGACAATTACCTTTTCCAGCAAAACTGAATCTATCATCCTTTGATATTCAAAGGCATTATCATCACTAAATCCACCACGATCAATGTTTTTGGGGATTCCCATTGACCAGATACTGAAATAATCTCACTACGTAAATACGTGGCTACAAGAGTAGAGGCTACGAATCCTGCAGTGAGCAACTCACCTCCTGACTTCCTAAAGCCTGTCACCATCCACAGGCATAAGTCAGGAATGTAATGGAATACTCCCCACATGGATGGTTACAGCCACAACAACATTCAAGAAACTTGACACCATCTGGAACAAATCAGTTTGCTTGATCAACACCACATCCACAAATATTCAGTCTGTCCACCACTGACATATGGCATCAGCAAAGTGTACCATCTAGAAAACGCACTGCAGAAATTCACCAAGTCTCCCATGGCTCCTTCCTAACCAATGACTGTTATCAGCTAGAAGGACAATGGCAGGAGATACATGGGAACACATTACCTGCAAGTTTCCCTCCAAGCTACTTATGTATGAAATATATCATTATTCATTCAGCATCAGCCAGTCAAAATCCCAGAACTCCCTTCCTATTGGCAAAGTTGGTTACCTACACTGTATGGACTGTATCAGTTCAAGAAGGCAGCTCATGAACACCATCTTTAGATTTAGATTTTATTGTTACTTTTACTCAGGTACAGATGTGCAGGGACACAGTGAAAAGTGTACACATGGTGCCATTTACATACAAAGATACCTAGGTACAAAAAAACTTAGGTACAAAGTAGTAAAAGAAAGAAACAAAGTTAAAAAGTTAAATATTATGGACCATCATGGTATAAGTCGTAAAATAAAGAAATCAGGTAGTAGTTAACATTAAAGTCCTCAAGGGCAGTTAGGTATTACCAATAATTGTTGGCCCCACCAGTGACACATCCCATAAGTGAGTGAGAAAAAAAACATGACATGCGGTAAGTGGGAGCTCTGGTACAATGGATGATGCTCTTCTAAGACTGGGGTTGAACTACTTTATTAGCCAAATCAGGCACCTTGACTTATATCAGGTTGTAGTACACCCAAAATATAAATTGAAGTTTCATCCCAACAGTGGGCAGGGGGTTGGGAGGGGGTAGCTGCGGGCTGCGAGGGCTGTACTGGAAACTATTCCACTTTCTATCGGTATAATCTGTCATTTAGATGAGCAGATTATAAAAGAAAGCCAGACCCTATTATAATAAAGTGTGGAGCTGGATGAACATATGCACAGTTTGGAATTAACTGGGTCATGTTTAATAATGTAAATACTGGGAACTGGCTCATGGATCTGCTGTATCAGAGTATCGGGGTAAAAGGCTCATAATTGCCTGCTTATGATTCTTCCAAACTCAGTTAAGGATATTTTCAAAAGCAATCCACTGTTAGCTGCATATAAAACCCAAAGGCTGATTTTCACAAGAGAATCTCTCATTCCTTTTCAATATCTTTACTCCTATTTTTGACAGTTACATTAGATTTGAAGATGTCAAGCACACTTATAGACTTGCAAATTGCTTAAGGTGACAGGCGTCTCAACAGTTTTAAAATCCAAATGTCAGTAATTTAGAAAGAACACATTTCCCCTGAATAAGCACAGGCATGTAGCAATGGGTCAAAGCATTCTAAGAAGTTTTGTGGTGACTCCATTCTTGTTCACAATCTACACAGAAAAGGCTAGTTGCCAGTTCAACAGCAACACTCAACAGTAGCTGCTGCTGTTCACTGTCACAATCTGTGTTGTGTGTTGCGGGAAAAGATTATTGCTCTTCACCTGTTACAGTCTGCGCTGTACTTTCTTCATGAATAATGCTTGGAATGTTGGAAACTTCAAACTGTTTTTGCAGTACTTACTTCAGGAGTCAGGGCCCATCTGTAGCGTCTTTTGTCATCACTACCATGATTTGTGTGACTTCTTTACTCATGCCTTTGTCACCTCTAGAACGGACTATTCCATGTTTTCTCTTCTGAATTAGCTTCGTGAGCACCAGCACTTCCTCTGTTTGACCCACCATCAGTGGCTGTACCTACAGTTGACTTGCTTCCATTCCTTGAATTCTCCAGCTAAAGCCTTCTGCCTTTCTGGCTCATTGAAACACACAAATCTTAGATAATTCCTGGTCTAATACTGTCTTCTTTGTTCTTCTTTAAGTTGTTTCTTCAGCTCTGTGAACACTTTTCTGCATTCAAGACTGTGTACATTATTGATGTCCAAGTGGAAATTCCTATTTAAAGTAATTCTTGAAATTCAGGATCAAAATCTTTACAAAGGTTACACTTATAAGGCATCCATGACAATGTGTTTCTTAGAGTTTCATTCTTATAATGTTACGTGTTCAGATTTTTAACACAAACGTCTGCTGTACCCTGTTATCTTTCACTTTTTGTCTGCATTCACAAATAACATGAGGAAATAACAACAATTAAAAGATGGATATCAGTGTTTAGAAATACTGAAAGAACTGCAAATGCTGGAAATCAGAAACAAAAACAGAAATTGCTGGAAAAGTTCAGCAGTTCTGGCAGTATCATTGGAGACAAATGTGAGTTCAAGTTTTGGGTCCAGCAATCCTTCTTCAGAACAGATAAAATACACCAGTATACTTTCTTCCACAGTTTGGAACATGAAAATGTCATGATAGTGCCATGAAGAGAAGGAAATCTCTTTAAACTTTGAATTGAATAACAGGTGAAGAACATAGGGAGAGAAAATTTATATTTGGCTGCAAGGGATAATGCACCCTAAAGGTGAGGATTGTGTTTGACATTCAAGGGAAATATTTTGAAGTTTGAAACAAATGGGTAAGACCCCTCCCCCCGCCCACCCCCATGTCAGCAGCAAACATTCAAAACTTGGTGGAGATGATGATCTAATGTTTATTCATTTGATGAGTAATCAAAAAGCTCTAACCTAATGATCTGGGGATTTGGGTTGAAATCCACGTCCACTGCACCATGGCATTTAAATGCAACTGAGAAATCTGGAACTGAAAAATAATCTCAGTGATGGTGACCATGTCAATTATCATCGATTACCATCAAAATCCATCTGGCTCAATATTGTCCTTTTGTGAAGAAAATCTGCCATTTTACCTTGTCTGGCCAACAACAAACTCAGAGCCACAGCAACTTGATAGGCTCCTAACTGCCTTCTGACATGTCTTAGCAAGATACTCAGTTGACTCAAACAATGCTAACATTTCTAGACATAGCTGCATTTCATGATTTTTTAAAAAATGAACACAATTTAAATATAATGTTCTGACCATTGAATCTAAGAATCAAAAAACATTTTCAATTCAAACTCAAATTTCAGATAAACACTGCTTCCGGGCAAGATTTTCCATTGATACAAAGCCAGAAAATAGTCTTTTAAATGGTGTTCCATCAATAATATAATTAGATGTATCAATGTGACAGTTAATGTAGTGGAAGCTGATCTCTGATAGAATCAATGATCTTTTCTCATTCTTGACTCCTTTCAAAATCTTTATGTCTCTTTGCATTCATGTAGTCTGTAACCACAACTGCACTAAGCACATGAGAGCTGCAAACAGATAACTCTTTCAAGCAGTGATATCAACAGCACAATATGATTTTGAGCTCCTATTGATGTCATTGCAAGGTCAAACAGTTCCTTGCTACCAACTGAGAGCTAAGCATAGTCAATTATTTGAAAACTGCATATCACATTTATTCTGTAGAGTATTCCATAGAGTAAGGCAAAAAATTTCCATTAAATATTGACAGCAAAATAATGGAAAATATGTGCATTTTACAATTCTCAGTGTAGTGAAACATCTGATTTTTTGACACTTTGTCTTCATAATGTAGTGGTCTCTGTACTTATTCAATCTCCATAAAGCTAAATTACACGGTTACTATGAAGCTTTGTTAAGCCCAATTCACTTCTTACAAACCAAATTAGCAATTTTTGAACATGAAACCTTCAAAGGTTCCATCCTAATCAAAGCAACAATCCGAGTGGTATTAGTGAGAAGGCTATTTTTGTGTTCCCTGATTAATCCTTTGTTATCCCTTCTCTTAGACTTTATTTGTCGCTATATTGTTTCCTCCTTTGCCTATTCTCATGCTCCTTTTATATGTTTTAGTTAGTTTAATATTCAGTTATGTGTTTTTTAATAGTTTCTTTCCATTATTGTCACTTATTCTGGTTTACTTCTCTGCCAACTCTTTCTTTCCACAAGCTTCTAACTTGTTTCTCAGAGTTTCTACCTTAATAATCTTCTTTGGTCTCTTCCCCCACGAGGTCTGAATGATTCAGTGATGTTGCTGCTGCCAATACTGTGACAGTGCAATAACTTCGGCTTCTGTCTGCACAATCAGCTCCTTACTGCCAAATCCAGTGCGCACTTTACATCATAACACCTCTTAATGAACTCTGAACCTGGGGAAATGACATTGACCACTGTTTGAGACCACATTTGCAGATTGGTGACTTGCATAAAAGGAGAGGAACCTCTTTTACACCACCTTCAAACATACAAACCCTTTTCAGTAGCTCCCAGAGTAGACATGAACACGAGGGGAGCATTATAAAGCGGAGGTTGATCCCCTTCTGATAACTAAAACCTAAACACCCAGAGAGGTTTGCTTCATCTCATAAACTGTTAAAAGTGTGAGAAGTGGTATGACCTGCCTCTCGCACCTCCCCCCCCCCCATTCTGTTATAAAGAAGCGGTTAAATAAAATGAAATTTTTTCACCCAATCTCTAATCAAAAAGTAACTATTTATTTACCTGACTAACAGTGAACCAATTAACAGAACTACTAACAAACTGAACAATTTCCCCTTAATAACTAATCCTGAATAAAACAAAATTCTGTTTTGTGTGCTGTTCAAATAAATATAAGTCTTGCTTATAAAAATGAAAATAATAAAAAAAACTAAAACTTAATCTCCTGCAATTACAGCCAGAATATGTCTTCAGGAATGCTCCCTGCTGTCTCCACTGATCGTTAGCCAGGAATGCTTCTCTCCACTGAATGCTTGTGTCAAGAATACTAACTAAAAGTGCTGCTGATGGTTTTCTGAGACTTTACAGAATTCTGTGAGAGCCAGGGATTTTTCTCTACAGAACTGATACATTATTAACTTTATTAAATGGCAGTTGCTTTCATACCAATTTTCAATGCCCTCTTGTTTTGTACCCTTGATGACCTATTGATTTCTTATAATAGGATCAGTCCTAGGTTGTCAAAACTATCAGATTTAAATTTAATAGGCTTTTAGTTTCTAAGTGCCTGGTTTAAGTTAATTAGCTGACTTTCAAGCAGTTTGCCTTAATAACAAAACAAACTACTGCCTGAGTTGTTAATCACACAGCATTTTGATTAAATTTCAGAAGCTCTCTGTGTACCTGCACATTTAAAAAAAATCTCCAAGCCTAGATAAAACACATCATCTTTAAAAGGGGCCATGCACTCATCCCCCATCATGTTATAAACATCAAATACTCTACCCAACTTGGCAACAAGAGCAAGATAGTTGACAGGAGTGAAGAGGCATGACAGTGATATTATATGTACAAATATATATATGTATGTGTGTGTATATACATATATCCTACATGGACATCTGCTGTTTGAAATGCCAGGGATTCCCTTGATGTATACTTATAATGAAATGCGAAGGAGTTGCAAACATTGTAAATTCTGTGTTACATTTAATATTTAGTCAGTTATTAAGAATAGCTTTAAAGCCATATCTTCATAAACATACACAGAATTTGTATCTGTTGCAATCACTAGCTGAGATCCCCAGAACAATGCTCCGCCCTGCCCTTTTTACAAGTTTGGAATAACATCAACTGGCTTCCTTTCCTCCAGCATGACCTTCTAAATATTGTACAATTTCAATTCTATGCCTGGTCTTTTCATTGCTATCAGATGCATCAAAATCTTCGGTTTTACAAATTGTTGCAAACTCCAGTTTCTGGACTGAACATTTCTTTGCTAGTTCCTGTTTTCTTAGAGTTGGTCAAGTACTATTTCAACAATACTGTGCAAATACTTTCTGCAAATTTTACATGCAAATAATTTAAGAGCTCTGCCTTATATATCTCCCCTATACTCTCTCCCTTGTCTGACTCTCAAGGGCCTCATTTCTTTTTAGTACTCAGGTGTAGTTTTTTATTCACAGTAGTACTAATGCTCATTTTGAATTTGTAGATTTTATCAGCACAGAGACTAGAGTTTTAGATTTAATTTGTTTCAGTATCATTTGCTTTGTGATGTTTTAAGTTCTGTTGTGGGTTGCTTAATCTATTAAATGCTGACACTCACAGGGGAGTACCTACACCTAATTGAGTATCTGGGTTAACATTATATTGTAAAAATGATATTTATAATGGTCATTAAGAACCTCAGAAGGTATGTTACAGGCACTTCCTACAAGGAGGCTGGGCTAATGATTGAATTTTGAATCATATAATACAGTAATTTTGGGATTGACTTTCAGTGGTTTAGTTTTTTAATCACAGTCTTATTTGATTTGTTAAAAACAGGTATGTTGTAAAACATTTTTTGAGTAAGATCACTCAAGGAATTTCCATTAGTTGCCTAATGAGCAAAAATAATCACCTGAAACGTGAATCAGAACTACAAACTGGCCCGAAACCTTCATAATGAAATGGTTTCAGACTTAGAGGAATGAGAGGTCATCTTATTGAAACGTGTTGGGTGAAAGTTTTCCGAGGACTGGCAAAAGTGCCACTCCAGCTCTTCTTTTTCTGCTCAAGAAAAGAGGACAACATTTCCAAGAGGAGATTCCACTCAAGGCTCCCTCTGAAATGCAGAGACACACTTCCACCTGACAGTTCTCTCTGAAGTACAGACCTGGCAGAGGAAGGCAAATGACACTCCCTTTTCACAGCAGTCAGCAGCCATGCTCTGAAATGCAAAAGACCTGCTGTCAAAGCGTAGGTGGGCAAGTTTAATGTGATGTAAGGGTGCTAGGATGAAAGGGTGCCAGCTGGAGAGAGAAAGTAGGTGGCAGGTGATAAAATGTCAGTGTGCCAGGTGATTGAATGCCAAATGGGTGGGAGTTAAGGAGCCAGCTAAGTAGGGTGCCAGCCAAGCTGGTGATTGGATGCCAGCTGCACAGGGTTCTAGCTGGGTAGGAGGCCAAGGTGGCAAGGCAGGCAGCTACATGTTTTTGGCGGACTGGTGAAATCTGGGCTGGATAGCACTGTGGACAGTAGGTATCAGATAAGAGGGGTTTGAGTCCAACAATGTTGGTGGGGTCAGGTCTGTCCGGCTTGGAAAGGAGGGCACACAGTGGGTAGGGTTGTGTCTGGCCTGACAGGGAAGAGAATGGGTGGTCAGGTCAGGCAGCACGTTCATCAAGTTGGATTGGATCAGGGTCAGATCCAACTCTGGGTTGGGGTGGGTGTGGGATTTTGGGCTCAGTGGCGGGATGGGGGTGAGGTTTTTAGGGTTTTGCTTCTGGGCAACAGGTGTCACATCCCTGGGCAGGATTAGGCAGGGTGTTGGGTTCTGGCATGAGTGTGGTTGGGTCCTGGGGTTTCAGACCAGAACCTGGAGAGGTGAAAGGGATCTGGTGGATGTGTAGTTGAGAGTTTGTAAGATAAGTACAAGGTCAGCTTCATAGTTTGTCAGAAGTTTGACAATGTATGTTGTAGTCTAATTTTGCCTGAGTAATTATTTTACTTAATTTCATTGGAATTATCTGAGGTGTCTTATGTTTATTTAGTCTTAGAAGGTTCCTGACAGAAAGGAATTGCCCTGAGGAATGTTCAATCTCCTGGACAATGACTTTGTAGTCTGCTATGACGGAGATTCTGCAGGGTTCCCATGCAGAACTCCCATCTATACTGGAAGAATGATGATCAGATCAGTGGAAAATCTGCCCCATAATATCCTGATGGGACTGGGTAGGGTGGATACAGTGATGATGGCACTTAGAGGAAGGGTTAGAATTAGTGGGCTCAGTTTAAGTATAAGAGGTTTCACTTTTACACAGAGGTGAGGAATAATTCTTTCAGGGTCATTATTCTGTGCCATCCTACACACCAACGAGCACTGGAGGCTAGGACATGGAATATGTTCAAGGCTGAGTTAATTAATTCTTGATTGACAAGGGAGTTGAGGGTCATGGGGGATCAGAGTGGAAAATGGAGTTGAGAATACAATCTGATTGGCCATGATCTTATTGGATGATAAAGCAGGCTCGAAGCGCTGAACAGCCTGTCCCTGTTCCTAAATCTGATGTTTATATAACATGTTTAGGTAGTTATAAACAAAGAGCTGTTCAATCATTTTGAAAAACAATGACTCATATTGGTTCCTTCCCCAAATTGGCTTATTGAAATCAGGAAATTCCCACATACCCATCCCTGCACTCCAGCTATCTCTTGCGCATCCAAGCTTTGTCAAAGGTCAATAAAGAGCAACTTCATAAATCACAATAATGAGCCAGTAGACACCAAAAGTATATTTGTATATTAGTGAGAGCTTCAGCCTGTTCCATGCCCAGTAGGAAGAACTTGAAGCTTATACACAACATAAAAGTGTCTTTGCAGCTCACAGTTTCACATTAATGTGCTTTTCTCCTATTAATAAAATCAAGAGATATTGACATTGCCAACAAGTTCTCCATGTATTTGAAGCTTGTATTGCTGGGGAACATTGCTTCTTTTTGCAGACTTTTTATTTGTAAAGATACATTTCTGGACTTATTGTACCTGTTAGAAAGTGCTGGCTAAACTTATTCGATGAAGCAAGTTACTTAAATTGTTTAAGCCTTCCTGTTAGTGACACATCTTTCATCAATGATTGTTTGTATTGATATTAGGCAACTTACTCACATCCACCTTGGAGTATACTTTTCCTTATTTATTCTTCCATGGGATGTGAGCAACACTGGAAAGACCAGCATTAGTTGGCCTTTCCTTACTGCCTTTGAGAAAGTGGTGTGGAACTGCCTCCTTGAACCATTGCAATCCATGTGGTATGGGTACACCACAGTGCTGTTAGGAAGGGATAGGCCTATCTCTCTGATGGAGATTCTGGATGAGGATTAGAAAAGATGAGCTGGTTAGTTGAGATTGGTTCTCTCCAGTTAGTTGTGTCTGAATATTGATCCCAATGTAGGCAGGACATGGGGTTCTGAAAGGAATGGATGTAAAGAAATCTGCCAACAAGTTGAAACTGTGTTTTGTCATCATTGAACACTGCACTTTCCTGGAGTCAGACAGAGACACCTCTTTCACCTTGTGGATTCAGAGTTTCACTGTAATTGACAACACTGCATCTGCTTTTATGCCTCTTCCAAAAAGGCTTATTAGATACGTCACATCAGCCCACAGTGAATAAGGAATGCTACTGAAGAATTATCTCATCATACTTCCCATGTAAAGCAGTAAGAAAGGTTTTTGCATTTATGCTGTGGGCTTCCAAAATAATCATGCATGGACCTATCACAAATATAGCATAATTTATAAACCATCCTGATTTGGAAACGTTGTTCCTTCAGTGTTCCTGGGTTAAAATCCTGGAACTCCCCAACAGCATTGTGCATCTACTTACAGCTCATGGACAGCAGTAGTCTGGGAAGGCAGCTCACTTTCAATGGCAGCTAGGGATGGGCAAAAAATGCTGGCCCAACCAGGGATGCCCATATCCCATAAAAAATAAAAATAAACAGAAATGAAGGCTTCTCCATTGCTGGGCAGCAAATATCTACTAAAGAACTGCAGGTACAGAAAATTCCAGTTTCCAATCAGAGCTCCCTGTGTTTTATACTAATATGCTGACACCACACTCTCAGCAGAGCTTAGCCTCAAGTAGCAGCTTGACCATTGCAGGATCTGCACAAAGCATCAACCTTTGACCAGATTATGGGAGATAATTTCTCTGCAAAATGTCATTTTGATTTCCAAAGAGGATTATTTAGTCTCCATGACTGTGTAGTTTGTACAGATGACTTGCTTTTTAAACAATTAGCTATTTCAATTTAAATTTAGATTTTTGGCATCCCATTGCCTAGAACCTGGAGTGCACAGAGCAAATGAGGTCACAGTAGAACTGTTTACGTGAATTATTTTTAAACAATCAGATAAACAGTTGCTACCTCTTCATTGTGGGTCACTGCTGGTGTGTGGCTTGCTGGAGCATGTGATTCTCTTCCATTTCCCTGTGCCTTCCTTGCATCATGGCAACAGTGACAATCATACTCACTGTGGCTGGATCCATTAGGTGTAATTGCAATGACCTTGTATGGGGAGCAGAAGAAATAGAACAGGGCAATGCCAATGTGAGCAATCACATATAAATGACAGCTTTACATATTCCTCTGTACAATTAGCTTTCAGGTTCATTTCAGTACTTTAACTTTTGACCTGATTCTAAAGAATGGCAAGGAGATAGTAGGAGGCTGTAACTACTGGATGAATACTAATCCTTTCTTGTTCCAGCACCATGTCACTCAGAGAAGGCATTGTTACAATCTGAGACAGTCTTGCAAAGTTCAAGTTACAAAGGAATCAATTCCTGACCCCAGTGCATCCAAAGAGATCTTGCATGAGCTATGTCCATTGTGGCCTCCAGGTACCTCCTTTAAGTTCACCTGTGACTACTTCTGCTTCCATGATAACTATCTGCAGTTTTCAAGGACCAGTGACATTGTTAGCATTGTTTATGAACAGTGCTTATACACCACAGACTTATAGATTGACTGCATTTCGCATGCACAATATTATGATTGTCAATGTTTCTGCAACAGCCTGATTGATGAACTTGCTCTTAAAGTGCCTCCCATTGCTCAGAAGCATGGCTTGTGTTTCTGGCAGCAAACAGACACTGACTCCACCCATTCCAAACATGGAGGTCCAGAGGAGCAAGTAGCAAACCATAATCACCAGGTACCCACTTGGACTTCCATGTCAGCAATTCTCGGTGTCTGGTTTCCATTGGGCAGGGGTTAGAATGGGAAGCTGTGTATTAATGAGGTGAGATTAGGTAATAATGAGGGTGATAATAGGCCTCTCACCCCACACATGCAAAAATATCATCTTGAGGCCTGGAACGAAATTGGAAGATGACATTGACTAAGGCTTCACTCAAAGTCTTACAAGATTCTCCCAAATGTTTTGCTGCAGCCCCCATCTTTCAGGGCTTGGGAAAATTCTGTCCTACATTTGAACACATGGAGATGTCCACTTTGAAATTAATGCACATATTACCATTGTTGTGGCAAGGAATGATGTTTCTCCATACATTCACATCCTGTCCTTTTTCTGTGGATAGAGCAGTGTTTAGTCAAATATGATATGGTTTGGACAATTTTTAAAAGTCTTCTGTTTATTGGACATTGACGATTACTGTAGTCAGCTGGGCAGTGAAGAGAATTTCTCCTTGGTACTTCTGTCAAGAGTGGGCAAGTTTTCTTTTATCAATAATTTGCTGACTTAATTTCCTCCTTGCAGTTACACTACCTACATGCTGTGGGGGTTATTACACAAGCCCTTGTTCAGTTCTGGCTTCATGCGCACAGCCCACGTTCATGCTTGACATAACCACTTCTCCTACCAGATAACTGAAATGTGGTTGCTCTAGACACAACTGTCATCTAAATTTATGCAAGTTATGAAATTAAAAACATGCAGTACTGGAAATTCTCAATCAGTCTAGCAGCATCTTTGGAGAGAGGAACAGGGTTTACATTTTGAGTCAAATATGACTTCAATAGAACAGAACTGGTGGTATGATATATGATGGGTTTTGTGCTGTTGAGAAGTGGAAGGGGGTTAAAGAACAAAAGGGGAGGTCTGGAATAAAGTAGCAACATGGAGAGAGTAAATGGCAATGCTGTTTTGAATATCAGGAAGTGGAATGAATGTAGTAAGAAAAGCCCTTATCCCCTGACACCATCCAATGCATTTGCAAGTATAAATCCTTTCCTCTTCCACCGCTCTCTCCTCAGCATTCAAAGCCCCAAACACAATTTCCAGGTGAAACAACAATTTTCTTGTACATCTTTCAATTCAATCTATTGCCTCCGCTGCTCACGCTGTCGCCTGTTCTATATTGTGGGTTTGGGTTAGGGTTAGGGTTAGGGTTGGGTTTAGGTCCATTAGTGCATTGCTATTTTAATTCACCACTTCAATCTCATGTCCATTTCTGTCCTTGACATTCCAATGAAGCACAAATTCTCGGAACAGCATTTCATCTTTCAGATTGGCACTTTACATCCTCTAGACTTAATGGTGAATTCCAACAATTTCAGACCATGAGCTGTGCCCCTGATTTTGAATCAGTTGTTTTTGCCAAGGGTTGGTCTGAATCTTGCTTTTCATGGTTTTGCTTTCAAATGGAGCTGATCATTATTTTGCCATTCACACTCACGCTGGAGTGATGCTTTGTTTCTGTATTACAACCATTTGCACTCAGTTTGTATTTTGTCCCATCTCATCATTGCCATTTATTCTCTTCTGTCTGGGTCAGTGCTTGGCTATTCACAATATTTATCAATATATTCTGCCAACACAAAAACTAGACGGGAGCATAAAAGTGGTGAGTAGGATGTAACGAGGCTTCAGGGTGATTTAGACAAGTTGCATGAGTGGCAAAAGGAATATAATTTGGATATATGTGAAGTTGCCCACTTTGAGAGGAAGACAGAATAGCAGTGTATTATTAAAATGATCACAGATTGGGGAAGATTTATGCATCAGAAGGAAATACAGTAATACTTGAGAAAGAATGCACTCGAAGTACTGGACTCCATTTCAAGGGATACAAAGCATTTCAGAACACTATATATCTTTTGCAACTTTTACAAAGTTTTTCTTTCTGGATAGGATGTCCTTATACACTAGTCACTGAAAGCAAGCAAAAACCAAAAGAACTGCGTATGCTGTAAATCAGGAACAAAAACAAAGTTGCTGGAAAAGCTCAGCAGGTCTGGCAGCATCTGTGGAGGAGAAAACAGAGTTAATGTTTCAGGTCTGGTGACCCTTCCTCCGAACTCTGAGGAAGGTTCTGAGGAAGGGTCACTAGACCCGAAACATTAACTCTGTTTTCTCCTCCATTGAAAGCAAGCATGTAGGTGGAGCAAGCAGCACATTAAATAACCATTCCTACACCCTCACACCCCCACACCCCCACAACACACACACACACACACACACACACACACACACACACACACACACAGAAGCAACAACAGAAGTGGCTGGAAAAGCTCAGCAGGTCTGGCAGGATCTGTGGAGAGAAATCAGAATTAAAGTTTCAGGTCCAGTGACCCTTGCTCTGTTTTTGTTTCTGATTTACAGCTTCCAAAGTTGTTTCAGTTTTTATTAAATAGACCTGCTGTTTTAAAATTTCATACTTTCATCAATGCGTTATTTTGCATTTATGTTTGACATTAAAATGCAGCAATGCAGGTATTTCTCTATATACTACTAGGCAGTATTAACTATTCAAAAGCCCAAATGATCAATAGATGTCTTTATAGTTTATGTCCCCAGGCGTTGGTAAATATGCTTTATACAAGACAAATTTGTTGATTATTCTGCCTGTGTCTAGTTAAGTTACACATAATTTAGCTTTATTTTTTATTTTGTTATTATATTAAACTCCTATTCGCAAAAGTCATACAACCTAGAATTATCCCCAAGTGGTAACAGATTTGGACTTGGAGCTGCAGAAAATTGTGGCACAATATTTTAGATTCATTGTCCAAACTCTCTAAATTGTGTAGTTCTCTAGTCTACAAATGCATTGTTTGGAAACATCAATTGTTCAGGATTTTTTTGAGTAGAAAGAAACAACTCAGACCCACCATTTGACTGTTCAGGTGCTGCCCTGCGAATGGAAACAAGGAATATCCAATCTCTGAAAAACAATTTTCAACTTTGCTATAAAATGCTTTATTACTGTTTTATGTTTCAGATGATTATTTATAGCTACAGGGTTATCCAGTTCATACAGTTGAGGTTAGGCATTCTAATGTCTTTTTACCTAATGTAGATGTTTGGTCTTAAACATTCTGCTCTGGGAGTTTACAGTATATTCTCCACAAAATAATATTTTGCACTGACTTAGTCTTCAGGCACTTTCATCAAATTAATCATAAGAAATTTAATTTATTGATGGAAGAAACAAATGGTATGTTGCAGACTTTTACACTCGTAATTTATACACCAACAGAATTTATTTTATGCAAATATCTGTTGCATCTGGTTAGTTACATAAAATACTGTTCTATTAACTCTGCTGCGTGGTAATCACAATGCACTTAGGTTGCAGTAGGCTAACTTAAAAAACTGAACATCAGCCTAAATGAGTGCACGGGTGTTAATGAAGCCATTGGAAGTAGACAAAATACATTGACTTCAATTGAAATGCGAATCAGAAAATATGTGTAAGATGTTGCTAATCTGATATCCCTCATATTGCACTCTCATGCAAAGTTAAAATTACACCTTTATGTTTTAGAAAAAGACATAGAGTACCAGATTTGATAAGTAGTGATAAAACAATTCAAGGAAATGGTTAGGCTTACTGTTCTATATAGTTTTAGGCATCATGGAAAAAAATGTTATTGACTGGGACTTGTGGTAACAATGAAGGCTAATATTTGCGGGTAGTTTGTACAACTTGACACACAAGACAGTCAGTTCCTGAAAGACTTACCTGATGTTACGATATATGTTCTGTCCATCAGGATATGAAGGACCGTTCCTCAGGTGGAACTAACCAATGTTTGGCACCATTTTAATTCAAATTGGTTAAGTGTGAAGTCCATGTAGGTAAACAATAATGTGTACTTATTCTTAAGAGAACCTGATAGATGAAAAGAGATTATTAGTAACAGATATCACTAACCATGTTATGAGCTTATTCTCCTTATTAAGATTGATCCTCATTTCTGCTGACTATTTTGTGTGGACATCCTCCTCCACTTGGTATGAGTAACTTAGACTTATATCAATGAGAAGGGTTGGTTAAAATGAATCTACCCTCGGCTTCTCAAATTGATCAGTAAACACCATGACAGATACCTTGCTGACAGAGGTGTGAGTTCTGTCATCTACACCAGAACTAAAAACAACATCTGGTGTCAGCAGAAAACCTGAAAAAGTTAAGTACTATTAATGAGTTTAATCATTTTTGAACTGTCTGTTAAATCATAGCAGGTGTTGATTGCTCTTGTTGGGACTGGAAAATGTCAAATGTCAAATTATGTCAAGTGTTGCCATTATGATATCTGCAGATCTTTTCTTAATCATAATTTTTATATAATTATGATTTATTTTTTAATTTAAAAATTATTTTGTGGGATGTGTGAATCGCAGGTCAAGCTGGTGCTTGTGTCTATTCCTAATTGTCCTTGAACAGAGAGGCTTTCTAGGCCACTTCAGATGGCTGTTAGAGTCAACCACATTGCTGTTGGTCTGGAGTCACATGTAGGCTGTTCAGGGACATTACTATTTTGCTATGCCTCTGTTTATACTAAACAATTGTTATGGGCACTAGAAGACTGGGGCTAGAAAGCAATTGGTAAAATTATTACGCCAACAATACTATTCATCAAATGATTTTGGGCAGCAAAGGATAATTTGCTCCCTCCTGATAAAGGTCTTGTACTTGCATAGTAACACAAGAAAACACCCACTCATTCCCTGCTTTAGTGATGAAATGTGGATCACTAGAGAACATGTTTAAAAACCAAAAGCAATCATTTAGAGAAATCTTTCACAACATTGAAAGTTGGTAAACTGTTTACCCCTTCCATTGTTGTGTTAATTTAATCTGATTAAAATTATGCCACCCTTCTTTGAGGTTTTTACCTGGATGATGCTCTGAAACCACAAAATTGTCAACAAAATCATTTTATTAACAGTTTCCAACTTACTGGGGAAAACTCAGGTCAAACCACATGCAACAGCCTGCTCTGAATATTCTGCTTCCATTTTAACAGCTGTTACAAATTTGACCGCAACAGCCATGACAATCCTTAAAATTCTGAAATAATCGAATAGCCACAAAAGTTTAAATGATACAGCCAAGTTGTTCTATCCCATAATATTAATGTACCCTTGAAAAAATCCAGGAGCTGGATCTATATCTTTGATGAAAACTAATCAGTTCTACCTTGGTCATTACCCTTGCTGTGACCCAGATTTTCGTAGACTCATAGAAACTGGTCTATGCCAATTTACAAACACCAAGCTACGCTAATCCCATTTACCTGCTTTTAGATGATAGCTTACTATGCCCTGACATGTTAAATGCTCATTCAGTTGCTTCTAAAATATTGTAAGAGTATGTGCCTCCACCACTCTGTCAGGCAGAGTGTTCCATATTTCTACCCTCCTCTGGGTAAGAAATATTTTCCTCGGATCTCCTCTAAACCATTTCCTCCTCTCCTTAAATTTATGCCCTTTGCTCTTAGACACATTTGCAATGGAGCAAAGGTTCTCATGATCTACTCTGTTTATGCCTCGCAAAATTTTGTACACCTCAGTCGGACCCACCCTACAACTCAGCTTCCTCTTCTCCAGGGGAAAACAAACCCAGTCTATCCAGTCTCTCCTCATAACTGAGACTTTTCATCCCAGGCAACATCCTGCTGAATCTCCTCTGCACCTTCTCCAGTGTAATCACATCCTTCTGATAGTGTGGCCATCAGGACTGCAGTCAATATCCGTCTGTGGCCTAACCATTGTTTTATACAGCTGTAACAAGATTTCTTTGCCCTATATTCTACACTACAGTCAATGGAGATAAGTTCCTATATGCCTTCTTCACCACCCTGTCTACCTGTACTGAAAGCTTCAGTGATCTTTGCACTTGTACACCAAAGTCCCTTTGTTCCTCAGCATTACCTAGGGACCCACCATTCATTGTGCATATCCTTCCCTTATCAGACCTCCCAAATTACATTACCTTGCACTTATCAGGATTACATTCCATCAGCCATTGCCCTGCCCAAATTACCAGCTGATCAATATCATACTGTATTCTGAGACCATCCTCCTCAGAATCAACGACACCATCAATTTTCCTGTCATCTGCAAACTTACTACTTATATATTCACAGCCAAATCATTAATGTTCATCACAAACAGCAATGGTCCCAGCACCAATCCCTGTGGTATATTCCTTGTCAAAGACTTCCAATCTCAAAAACAATGCTCCACGATTACCCTTTGCCTCCTATTTACAATTTTGGATCCAATTTGCCAATGTGCCTTGGATCACATGGGCTCTTAACTTTGGAGCAGCCTTCCATAGATGACCTTGCCAAAGGCTTTACTGAACTCCGTGAAACCATATCAACTGCTCTCCTGTCATCTATATTTTTAGTCAACTTTTCAAACAACTCAATTAGTCGGACGTGATCTCCCTCTAGCAAATCTGTGCTGAAACTCCCTGATCCATCCCTACTTTTCCAAGTGTTGATTAATCCCGTCCCTCAGAATTTTCTCCAATACTTTTTCTACCACTGATGTCAGACTAACTGGTCTGTAATTGCCTGGTTTATCCTTGCTGCCTTTCTTGAATAAATGAACCACATTTGCACTCATCTGGCATTTCACCTGTGGCCATCTAAGGAATAAATATATCCACCGGGCCTTTAGTAGTGGGTGGCACCAGAAATAATCCAACGATTACAAACTTAGTAGTCTTCCTCTTTAATCTACTGCCTAACTCTCTAAATTCCTGTTGCAGGACTTCATTTCTTCTTTTACCTATGTTGTTGGTACCAGCATGTATAACTACTGCTATAGAGTACCCTGCAGCTGCTCTGAGGCACTCCTGACTCTGGCACCAGGAGAAAACATACCATTTGAGAGTCTCTGAGCTGCCTCAGTTCCCGTTATAATCAAGTCCCCTATCATTAAAGGTCTCCCAGTCGTCATCATCTCCTGCTGTGCAGCAGAGGCAGCTTGAGTTCCACAAACCTGGCCAATTTGCCCCGAGAGACTATAAATCTCCAACAGTATCCAATACAGTATGTATTTCATATTGGAATTTAAATATGTTATTTAATAGACTTTATAGGAATTTAACACTTGTATGAACATTATGAGTGAGATTCCTGCACTACCTGCTCATCCTTGCCAGTCTTCCTGGTGATCACCCAATGCCTTTCTACCTGTGGTGTGACCAATTTTGTTGAAATGAGTCCATTAGTTTTTTATGAGACTTTATTTTAGGTCAAACAGAGTAACAGGGCAAAAACATTATCTATTCACACTTTCAGTGGCAGAGTTATTTAAACTTTGAATAATCCTTAAGATCCACTAACTTTCACACAGAGACAACCCAAGCACTTCCTTAAGGTACTTGGCTTCACTGATAGCATCTTAAAGGCTTCAGAAGTTGTGAAGACTACCACACAAGAGCATTTACATTGGAAGATTGGAACATAAGCACAGCTTTTATCACAATATACAAATTTGCAGCTGTTAAATCAAACATTATTCATACAGTTTGACAAGGAATGTTGCCATAAAGGGTTTGGGTGATGTAAACAAGACTTCACATTCACTGCTATAAGTGATAATAGCATGTTATTGTAAGGATAGGGTAATGAAGTACTTAGATATCGCACTGCAATATAATTGGTTTCTTATTGGGGTTAATGAGGAACAGTAATGTGATTTGCTTTTTTTTGTATTCGTTAGGGGGATGTGGATGTCTCTTACCCATTACTAATTGCACAGAAGACAGTTAAGAGTAAACCACATTGCTGGAAACCTGGACATACATGTAGGCCAGACTAAGTAAGAATAGCACTTTCCTTCCCTAAAAGGCATTAATGACCAGATGGGTTTTTCTGACAATTGACAATGGTTTCGTGGTCATGATTAGACTCTTAATTCCAGATTTTTACTGAATTCAAATTCCACCAACCCCCTAATAGAATTCAATTCGAGGACCCCAGAATATTTCCTGGGTCTCTGAATTCATAGCCTAGAAAAAATACCACTAGGCCATTGCCTTCCTATTAAGATGTTACTGAAGGGATTAGTACTGCCTTGTCCTAAAGAATATGGATTTCATATTGAATTTTAAAATGTTGTTAAATAAACTTTACAGGAACTTGATGTTGTATGAATATTTTGAATGTACAAGAAAATTACTACGTTAAAATTTATAAAAATCTCTTGTTGAAGTTCAAGGAAAAATGAAGCAGAGTTTGAATATCTCCTCAGAAGGATTTGTCAGTTTTGCCAGGCTAGTTATGAAGAAGCTCTATTTTCCCACTCCGATGCTTTTCTAGCCTGTAACAAGAAAGGAGAAAGTCTTCAAATTGTAATATAAGTGGCTTTGCCTAATAAAGACTTTTAATACGTGCGGCCTGCTCACAGAAATATAAATAAATTTATTTATATAAATTTATAAATTTATATATTTATAAATTGTGCTCCTGAGATGCTGCTTGGCCTGCTGTGTTCATCCAGCCTCACATTTTATTATCTTGGAATCTCCAGCATCTGCAGTTCCCATTATCTCTGATACTATTTAAATTCTGTGGGTTAAATCTAACCAGATTTTGACAATGTGTTGTCATTTTTGTCAAGTTTTATGGCGAGTTTTTCTCCATGAGGCAGAGCAAATTTTCTGTTGCTGTTGTTCCAGATTCACCTCTTTAACTACCTACCATGTCCCCACGGCAGTCTGAGGCTAGTTCCACGCCCCCAGTCACCATCGCCAGATATATCGGTCACTGCCAGAATATACCAGGGTAATCAGGCATCCACGTTGCTGGTGCCACATTGGAACTCCAGTTGTTCGCCCAGTCAAGCATTAGCAGTCCACGTGGCACAGCAGCTGCACCCCAATGCTTCTCATGGCACAGAGGCAGCATAGCAGACACCTCCTTGCATGTACAACTGCGCATATCTGCACCGATCACTGTTTAAGCACCAGGCCACAGAGCTCACTTGCCCTTTGCCGCATCCCAGGTGAAAATTTTCAATGCCACTGCTAATCTTTAGCCAATGCACACTGTGGCCCAGCATCTATCATTTTTCAACTTGGGACTATCACAAGCAGGGAAGCTGTCAGTCACCCCAAAGCATTCACTTGTATGTAGAAACACCAAGAGTGAACAGAAATCAAGCAAGCAGAAGAGGCATTTACCTGCTGAAACACAAATTGCTTGCGAGTTGAACACCAACAATTTTATGGTTAATGAGTAATCAGTGCATCCAGCTCTTGTCAACTGGAACTGAATGATCATTCATTCCTATCCGGTTTGTAGTGCGAGATACAGCTGTGCTCCATCGTGCTCAAGGTGACTTTCTTCCTGTTCAAAGTCCTCATCCTCTTGCTCTGAAGTTTGCTCCCACTCTCCCAGTTTGTCAACATCCATCATATCCTGTCTTTGCTGCAGTTGTGCAGACCACAATGTGCGACGATAATGCAGCACTCTCTGCCTGAGATGTATTGCAAAGTTCTTCCAGATTCATGCAAGCAGTGGAAACTCATCTACAGGAAGCCCATTGGATGCTCCAGCAAGGCCTTGGTCGAAGATTGGGCTCCATGATATCTGGGCTTGCATACAAATTCAGCACCCATGGTCACAATGGGTGGCCCTTGTCCCCGAGTAACCATGCCTGCCAGACACCTGGATCCTCAAACACAGCAGAAACATCAGAGTTCTTGAGGACATAGGCATCATGGCAGCTCACAGGGAACCAATACAAACTTCTAAAACATAGAACCGATGATCACAGATCACTTGCACATTGATGGAGTGGGACATTTTTCTATTGATAAACTCAGTTACATTATGAAATAATGCTCTCAATGTACCATGTATATAGACCACTGCATGCTGTACATAAGAGAAAACAGTAAAATTGCTGAATCCTATATCTTTAAGAGGTTTCACATGGTACTTTGTGTCTTTGTCCAAATCAAAAGTGCAAACCTGAATTATCTTTTTGGTAATGTAAGTTTCTGACTTTAATTTGAAGGTAATAATGAAAATAGTGCATTCTGGCTTGTGATAGTTACAAGACTCTATTTAAATGCTGCCTCCCAGAGATCTCTTTAATATAATGATGCCTTAAAACCCCTGATAGCGTTGGTCGTGTAAGTCCATATTCAAGGAGTTACTTTGTTCTTGTCTTGGAAAACAATTATTCGTCTTGGTTTGGAGTCATTCTTGGTTAGCATACAAACTTGATTCTTAATTTCATAAAACTGAAGCATCTCCAAAGATGATATTAACAGTCACTATTCAGTAAGGGAGGGAATAATTCATCTTTATTGTCCAACTCAGCATTTCTAAATCCTTAATTTGGTTCAATTTTCTCTGCACTTTCAAATATATGGAAAGTTTCTCAAATGCTTTGCTTGCTACACTGATATATTTTCCTTAAAGACACAATTAGCTCATCTAATTACAAACAATGATTTGATGATTTTACATTGAAGAACATGTGTTGCTGGTGCTGTATACACGTGTTAAACATCTGCATAAAGTTCTAAATCTGGGATGGAGACAATTCTTATTTGAAGAAAACAGATGTGTTTGTGAACGAATCAATGTTCAATGAAGGGGAAAGACTGATTCACCTTGGCAGAGGAGCATTGTATGTTCCACAGCTATTCCTAGCTGAACGTTCAAATGTTTGTTTACGGAAAATGATTGAATGAAGAAACATATGGCCACGTGAAAACAAAACCATTTTGAGCTATAAATGGGCAGAATTGAATTTTTAATTCTCAAAATATCAGTAAATAAATCAGACAGTCACCATGACTTGTATTTATGTTATGCTTATAATGTAATGAGATATTCCAACCTGTTTCGCATGAAATAAATACGAAAATCCTTTCTCTCAGTTATTGTTACCCAAAGACTTTGTAAATGTTAAAATGGCTAAATCTAATCAATGAAGCACCAGTAAAAATGTTGGACTCTTACATTGAGCTCACTAATTTACACATCAGAAATCAGCAATACAGATCATATAGATATTGGAAACCATCACATTAAGCCAATCAATATTGTACATTTTCCTTTCTGCTGCACTAAGGAACTGTAGGAGTAGCTTCTCAATCTGAAGATAATTGATAATTGAAAGGCCATTTGGAAATAGAGGTATAGAAATTCAACTGGCAAATAAAATCAACTCATTTGGAACGTTGGGAAAATCTGGGAGCACTTGCAGTTTGCACTTACATTGCCTTTGTCTGATGAAAATTTTGAGTAGTTTAAGCTGCATTTTATGCTGCAAAATGTTCTTGAAACATTTGTGCCAGACAGTACGTCAGTGGAAGCTGTGTGAAGAGTCTGCCAAGTGACCTCATCCCATTCCAAAGAAACACCTATGGCACATTCTCATTTATGTTCAGAGCGAAGATTACTAAATAAACCACTTCTTATTGTTGCAGGGTGAGCTTTAACAGAGGATTTGGAAGCATTTCCAGACGGGTAGAATGGAAGGGAAAAGAGTAAAAGTAACTGTCAGCCTGGCGTTTAGATGTGATAAAATGGTATGGAATATAGGATTGTTAACTTTGACTAATAGGGTCTAACAGTTTGAATGAGCTCTCTAACTCTGTTGCTATGTATTTTGGCTATTCAAACACTTGAGGATTACATTATATTTTGTCTTATTGATATGATCTTAAATCTGTGATCGTCTTCTAAAAGTAAAATAATTCCTATCAAAAATTTTTTTTGGGTGGGATAGGCTCAACTTGAGTATTTCTTAAATATATCTGTTTGAAACCTGTATTAAAATGTCTGTGGGGGTGCAGGTATGGAGAATGAAGAGATGGTAGGTGGGAGGATTCAGGAAAGTGAATTCAAAAAATGATAAAAGTGTCAAAAAACAGAAATAGTGTTTTGAGTAGAAATAGGTAGAATAGGTCAGGAGGGGTCAGAGAGCTTAACCAAAGAACTATGGTATCATCGATTAAAGCCACATCAAGACAAATAGCAAAGAAGTTGAAAGTAGACCCTTAACCTTCATAGCATTTGCAATATACAAAAGAGCTTGATCTAATAACAATTAATAAGATGCAATCACATAATTTCTATGGTAAGGAATGACATGGGTAATGGTAACACTGTGAGACTGGTATGACTCTTCTTCCAGAGTCAGTTACTCTGATTTTCTGTCCACGGATGCTGCCTGATAAACAGATCACCAGAATTTTCAGTGTGTAATAGACTTCTTTCACAACTCACGAAGAAGGGCTTTTTTTTTATTTGTTGTGAATGATTGATAACCAGAAGATGGCTTAATAAAAGCATCAAGATAATAAGAAACTAAAAGAAATGTTGTCTTCATTTGTTTGTCTGATTACTGAAAGATGTTTCTAAATCATTACATTCCACAAAATCATTTCTTAGGCATACAATATATAACATAGACGTACAATCTCTTACTTGCTTTGCCAGTTCAAACACACAAGAATGTGATTATTGACAGCTCTTTTGTAATCAGGGGAAACCTAACAGATCCCGCCCATACAGAGAATATCAGTGGGCCTTTTCTGCCTTATATGTGCACTATGTGTGTAGGTACAGTGAACTGTGGTAGCAATACAAAGTGATTGCTTGAGAAATTGCTGTCTAATAACTAGCATTGTATTTGACATGTTGTGCTCATCTTTGAAGAGAGATTGCCGTGATATACGAGAGGTTGTGCAGAAATGGTGAGGCAGCATTTTACAGTATGAGCAACTTCCTACTTCCATTGGTGATAATGGGAACTGCTGGAGAATCCAAGATAATAAAGTGTGAAGCTGGATGAACACAGCAGGCCAAGCAACATGTCAGGAGCACAAAAGCTGACGTTTCGGGCCTAGACCCTTCATCAGAGAGCCCTCCCTGATGAAGGGTCTAGGCCCGAAACATCAGCTTTTGTGCTCCTGAGATGCTGCTTGGCCTGCTGTGTTCATCCAGCTTCACACTTTATTATCCTACTTCCATTGGATTCCTTTCTGGAAAACAAATGTACATTATTTGAGACATTAATAATTTTGATTTTGGAAGTATATTTACTGACACTGCCAGAAAAAAATGTAATTGCTAAAAGTAATAAATACCTATTCGTTGGTTTGCGCAGACAGAGAAAAAACAGTTATTGCTGCAATAACAGATTAAAATCAATTGATGATTAGATGAAAATAATTACAAAAGATTATTGGAAAAATATTTCCTATTAAGGCTGATATGGCTGTGAGCCTCTTAACATTAAAAGCTGAATTATGTTCCTGTCCCTTGCTATCACTGAGTTGTTTTATATTCAAAGTACTTGTGTCATAATCCCCAGTGATCCTAAGTCATGTGATGTCATCAGCATTACTTTTGGATGATTTAGTAACTTACCATGTATATTTACACTTAGATACTTGGTACAACAACAGTGCAGCCTGCTGCGGAAGATAGTTACTATTAAGTGCTTGGAGAGCCTGTCACATAAGAAAAAATGACAGGTGAGATGAGGTAATGGTTTGAATAATAGCTCACAAAAGTTATCATTAAAAACATTGAGAGCAGAAAGGTATTGCTTTGAAATGCAATAAGGCATGACTTTGTGCCCCCTTGGAAATTTTTATTCCATTCAAATTCAAACATAACATAGAACTTAGAACATAGAACAATACAGCACAGAACAGGCCCTTCGGCCCTTGATATTGTGCCGACCTGTGAACTAATCTAAGCCCATCCCCCTACACTATCTCACCATCATTCATATGCTTATCCAAGGACTGTTTAAATGCCCTTAATGTGGCTGGGTTAACTACATTGGCAGGCAGGGCATTCCATGCCCTTACCACTTACCAACTGCTTTCACGTTGGAGGAGTGAAGTTTCTGGGGGTGCTTTAAGTCACTTAATTAGTATCTTGCTTCTGGCTTTCCGAACCAAAAACAGCTAGGTGACTCTGTTAAAGACTCACTATTTAAAAGGATCCTGTGCAGGTCACAATAGAGCCATTGTGTACTATCAAGAGAGTGACATTTCATGGAGATTCGGCAAAGGATGCTGCTCCAGGGCTCCATGAAGTATTGCAGGGTATCGTGCAACAGGCTGTAAGGAGAGATCCTGGGAACTGCAGATGCTGGAGAATCCAAGATAACAAAGTGTGGAGCTGGATGAACACAGCAGGCCAAGCAGCATCTTAGGAGCACAAAAGCTGATGTTTTGGGCCTAGACCCTTCATCAGAAAAAAATGGGTTGTGTTTCCAGGCTGTAAGGAGATCCTGTTCTTAGTGGACAGGAGGAAATGCACATGTGGTGTGAAGTGATACCGGAGATAAGTGGCTAGAGTGTGACACATCGATCTTGGATGCAGTGTCATAGGAGGTTCAATGCTCTCATCAGGACAGGAAAGATGAATGGCTTATCACATTTAAATGCCAACCCCTTACTTCTCATGTACAGTATTCCTTAAGCCGTCAAACTGTGTGGTTGGCGACATTGCCTTCTTTTGAGGCATTGTTTCATATCCCCTCTGAATAAACACAACTGACACACATGTTGTTGCTTCCTTACATGGTTCCACCTTCCCTCTCAACACACATTTCTCGCACGTATTACTCTTCATTCTCTCCTTGCAGTAGAAAGCCCAGAATACCAGGCAGAGGCCAGGAACTGGGAATAGCCTCTGACCTCTGCAGAGGACCAGATGCTAGTGATTACCAGAAATTCAGCATGGGCGGCCACTGGTGGAGGAGAGATAGAGGTTGCTTAGTTATCTGAAAACAGAACTGGTTATCATCACTTCAGACACAAAACAACACTCACTCTGTTGACTTAATATCAACAGCCTATAATTGTGGTTAACTGTGTAATGATCTGTTGTCAATTCTAATTTATGTTTTTCACCTTCCAAAGTTCATGCAATCATTTCTCAAGAGTTGATGCTGTATGAGGGTGAAGGCTTCTCAGAAGGAGTCTATGTGGGGAAGGTGATGGATTGTATGGAATTTGTGGAGTTTGACTGGGTGGTTGGTGGGTTGGGGGGGGCGCGGTGGTGGTGCTTGGTGTTGGATGTCGAATCAAGAGAACTACTTTATTCTACCATGTGTGGAGATTCCAGAATGTTGTTGCAGTGTTAGGTCTCACAGCAATATACCTTCAAGGCATATGCTGATGATGTCATCACAGTATCATTGCATGTGGCCTGATGGCATAAAGCTCATAGTCTTCAGCTTATGCAGCATGACATGCTTTGGCAAGTGTGTTACATTTTACATCTGTATTGTTTAGCCTTAGGACCGACATGCAAGTGCCTGTTATTGTAATAAACGTTATCTGGAGCTGTGATAAAAGTAAACATAATTTATCCACTCTATTCTCCACATCTTATATTTACACTACAGTGACTAAAATACCATTTCATCATCTATGAATACCCTGTTGAAGGCAATAAGCCCATTGTTGCGTTTACTGGCGACTGTGAGAGCTGAACAGATCAGGGTTAATTACTATGGCCATTTATAAGGAAAGGAATCTCAGATATCACATCATATGTCACCTCAGTGGCAGCAGCACGCAGTTATTGTGTCTTTTGCAGCCACCTTCATCCAGGCAGCTGGAGAGTATTGCAACATATTCTTGACTAATATGTGGACAAACATTGGCAAATCAGGAAACAAGACACTTGCCACAGAATACCCAGCTACTGACCTGTGCTTGGAACCACAGTTTAAACTTTTTCAGAAGATTTGTAGCTAGAGGAAGTAGCACACTTTCTCGCCGAACTGATCGTTTTGGTTGCAAATATTTTGTCACCCTGCTAGGTAATATTGTCAGTGTGCCTCTGGTGAAGTGATGGTGTTCTGTCCTGCTTGTTATTTATATGCCTCAGTTTGCTGGGGTGGTTGGTATTATTTCCGGTTTTGTTATTCAGTGATTTATATATCAGGTCCAGTTCAGTGTGCTTGTTGATGGAGTTCCGGTTGGAATGTCACGGCTCCAGGAATATACAGGTATGTCTGTTTGGCTCATGCTATTATGGATGCGTTGTCCCAGTCAAATTCCTGTCCTTCTTTGTCCATGTGAATTGAGACCAGTGAGAATTGGTCATGTCTCTTGGTGCTAGCTGGTGTTTGTGTATCTTTTGCCAGTTTTCTTCCAGTTTGGCCTAGGCAATGTTTCTCACAGTCCTTGCCTGGTATTTTGTATATTACATTAGTTTTATCGGTTGCGTGTATGGGGTTCTTTATGTTTGTCAGTAGCTGTCACAGGGTGGTTATTGGTTTGTGGGCTGCCTTGATACCTCTGCTATGTCTCTGATGTACAGATGACTAGTGTGTCTGGCTGTGTTGTGTTTTCTTGTTGTAGCCTGTCGTGGAGGTAATGGCAGATTGTGCTTTTTGGGCATCTATTCCTTTTAAAAACTCTGTATCTGTGCTCCTGTTCTGCTTTGCACAATTCCAGGCTGCTGTACTGTGTTGTGGTTCATTTGAATAATTTCCTGATGTAGTTGCGTTTATGTGTGTTGGGGTGGTTTCTGGAGTAATTAAGTCTCTGACCCAAATTTGTAGCTTTCTCTGTACATTAGTCTGAAGTTCCCTGTTGTTCTTGCATTCCACCATTATGTCTAGGAAGGGTAGGTCAGTTGTTGTTCTCTTCTTTTGTGAATTTTTTTTCTGGTGAGAATGTTGTTTATGTGCCGATGGGTTTCTTCTAGTCTTGTGCACTTGATAATCACAAAGGTGTCTTCTACATAGCAGACCCAGAGTTTGGCTTGGATAGTGGAGAGCACTGTCCATTCTAACCTTTGCCTTAACACTTCTGCAATCAGTCCTGACTTTGGGGATCCCATTGGTGTTCCATTAATTTGTTTGAATATACAGTCTTTGAAGGTGAAGCGAGTTGTGAGACACAGATACAGCAGTTTCAAGGTACTGTCCTTGTTGATGCTGTTGGTGTCATGGGGGGCCTGCCTTCCTGATTTGTTCAGCAGTGTGGCATTTGTCTTTTTGGCTAGGTCGATGTTTATGGATGTAACTAGTGTTGTTACTTCAAAGGATATCATTATCTCGTCCTCTTCTATTCTGGTGTTCTTGATATGGTTGAGGAATTCTTGGGAGGAGTGGATGGAATGGGTAGTTTTGTCAACTAAGTAGTTTGTGTTGTAGATCTTTGGCTAGTCTATATGTTGGTGCACCTGGTAGCGAGACAATGGGTCTGAGGGGGACCCCTGGTTAGTGTGTTTTAGGTAGTCCATAGAAGCAGGGTGTGTTGGATTCCTCTGGCTTAACTTTTTGCTAGTCTGTCTTGCTAATATCTCCTGTGTTGTGTAATTTCTTCAGGGTTGTTGTGATCTGGTTCCGTAACTGTGGCATGGGGTCTATCGGCGCCTGTTGCTAGGTCTCAGTATCTGCTAGTAGTGCACTGGCTTTCTCGATGTATTGAGCTCTGTTAAGGATTACCGTCATGTGTCCTTTGTCCACAGTAGGATAATGATGTTTCTGTCTTTCTTAAGTTTTTCCAGTGCTTTCTTCTCTTCTGCATCAAACGTGTTCCACTTACCTCTACTGCTCAGTGTTGGGACGATCGTCTGTCTGATGATCTGTTGTATTTCCTCCATGAGCCCTTTGCCCTTTAGTGCTGATTCCAGCACACCAGGCAGTCAGCTTTCTCGGCATCTCAGTAGTTATAATTCGGTCTGCGTGCTATGACAGTCTTCTCAGGGTCTGTAAGTTGTTGGTGTGAGTTGTTTTTGATCCATGTTTCTGTATCATCTGTGTCGTTGTTGTGAGTTTGGATAGTTTGTCTTGTAGGGCCATTCTTTACTTTGTTGCAGTCTCCTGTTGTTATATGGTGATGGCTTGTTCTTGTTGCTCTTGGAGATGGCTAGGTATCAGGGTAGTGCACAAACCAACAACCACCCTGCAACAGCTACTGTTGAATGTCAAGGATCCCATACCAACAAGCAATAAAACTAATGTAATATACAAAATACCATGCAAGGACTGTGAGAAACATTACACAGGCCAAACTGGAAGAAAACTGACAATAAGGATACATGAACACTAACTAGCCACCAAGAGACATGACCAATTCTCACTGGTCTCAATACACAAGGGCAAAGAAGGATACAAATTTGACTGGGATAGCACATCCATAATAGCACAAGCCAAACAGAGATATACCAGGGAATTCCTGGAAGCCTGGCATTCCAACTGGAATTCTGTCAACAAACACACTTGACCCGATATACAAACCACTGAAAAACAAAACTGGAAGTAATACCAACTATCCCAGCAACCCGAGGAAAATAATAATAGGGATGAAACACCTATGCTTCACGGGAGGTGCACTGACGATGTTACCTAGCAGGGTGACAAAAAGTCTGCAATCCAACAGACCGCTCAGTGAGCAAGTCTACAACCTCTTGGAACCACATTGTTTGTATTGCTGGCTTAGTTAAGTTTCCAGTCAATGGTGAAGCAGGATGTTGATATGAGGGTTTTAAAGATAGTGAAAACATTAACGATCAGATAAATGTATGGTTAGACATTTTAGAAATGGTTACTGCCTTGCCCATTAGTGGTGTGGATATTTCTTGCTGTATATGTGTGAATGTGGTCAAGCTCTTGCAATAGCTGAAAGACATTGTTCTTTAATTTGTATGTAACCTACTGAAATTATGTTCTTTTGATCTAGAACTACGATCACATCCGGGGAACATTGGGGTACCAATCAGCTTAATTCGCCGCCCTCAAGGCTGGCCTGCATATATTGCATATATGTCTGAAACTGTGAAACAGCTGATTGAGGAAGACAAACTAAAGAAAACACAAACAGATATTATTCCAGAATACCAGCTGAGACATTCCTACAAAGGTTTTCTGGATGACAACCGCTCGTCTTCACAGCGAAGTACAGAGACAAAACTTCAAGCTTCAAATGGGCCGATGGACAACACTAGGCCAAATGTAACAAAAGAAAATCAATCACTTCCTATATCTAGGGGGAAGCATGCCTTGGGAATTGGTGGCGCCTGTTATAAGGTTATATTCTGCAGCAAATGCCAATCCTGTCAATGGCCAAGTGATTGCTAAATAGCTTTTCCTCCAAGATCTCAAGTTTCTGTCCATCGCTTTTCAGAACATCCCAAACAAGGTTCTCTTGGTAAACTTGTTTTTTCACCATGATTTGTATCACATTATCGGTGATTTACTATCAATTATGGGACTGGTGCAGTACTTAAATTAAAATTGCACAGCAGCTTGTAATGCCATTGACAGAAATTTCAAAATAAAGGAAATATGTATAGGGTTTTTAAAAAAAAGTCATACATTTCTTGGGATACAAATGTTTTCATGCCTTGACAGTATTATGATGTCATTAATTAGCCACATAACATGGTGACGCATATTTTGCTCGTCACATTCAAAACCAATTGACAATAAGAAGCAGGTGTACTAGATAAACAGCAGAGAGGTAACTAACTCCAATGTTTATGGAAATAATTTAATTCTGGCTTTGATTGTGGCAATATTTTAATTGGTTTTTAACAGTGTCAAAGTGTTGATATTTAATTAGTTAAGCGACTTGTTGGCTGGGTGGGAAAATAGCAGATGAAATTTAAAGCAGAGAAATGTGAAGTGATTCATTTTGGTAGATTAAATAGATTTAGGCAATGAAAAATAAAGGTACATTTCAAAGAGAGTGCAGGAGCAGAGAGACCTAGCTGTTTACGTGCATAAGTTAATGAAGGTGGCAGGGCAGGTTGAGAAATTGGTTAATAAACCACATGGGATGTTAGGCTTTATAAATAGAGACATTGAATAGAAAGGCAAAGAATTGATGTTAAACCTGTATAAATCACTGGCTCAGTTGCAAGTGATGAAATTTAGCAATTTTGTGCACAAGCTTTAGAAAGGATGCATTAGAGAGGGTTCTGCAAAAGGTCATGTGATTGGTTATAAAGGTGGTAAACATCAGTTAGGTGCAAAGGCCGGAAAAGCTGGTGCTGTTCAATTTGGTGAAGAGAAAATTGAGAGGAAACTCGATCAATACATACCAACCAAGGTATGGACAGTGCAGATGGGAAGAAACTGCTCCCATTAATGGAAGGGACAAGAAATTGATGAAATCTATTTCATGTGACTGGCAAGAGAAGTTCTGAAGAGATTTGTTGGTTTGGTGGTAGAGTTCCTGCCCTGGACTGGGAGGCCCGGGTTCAAGTCCCGCCTGCACAGAGGTGTGTGATAACATCTCTGAACAGGTTGATTAGAAACATCAATTAAATAAAAAAAATACTGTCACCTTTGGCAGTTACTCTGGTCAGTCTAAAAAAGAAACAAAAAACTGGAGTGTTGTAAGGGCCCGCTTGTGACATAGTGGTTGATATTCCAACCCTTGGACTGGGAGGCCTGGGTTAAAGGCCCATCTACTCCAGAGGTGAATAATAACATCTCTGAACAGGATGATTACAAAAATAGGTTTTTAAAAAAAGTTTTGATGGCATAAAAAATAATCTGTTTACACAGCCAGCATTGGAATGCTTTGGAATGCACTGCCTTAGGATATAATTGAGACAGATTCAACCATGTTTTTCGAATGAGAATTGGATCATTACCTGAAGAGAAATTTCACTGAACGATAAAGAAAAGTTGAGGAGTGATGCTTGGTGAATGGCTCTTGCGGAAAGCAGGGCTTAAATGGCTAGCGTCTGTGTGGAACCTATTCTATAGTTTGAGTCTACTCTACAGTTTGTCCTATTTAGAGGAGGAGTCCACATCCTGTTTGTGTGACTTTTCTTCCTGAGAACTTTATTAAGAAGCCATGGGGAAAGGTTTCCTGCTGTTGACAGACAGATAAATTCAGAGTTGCTGCATTAAAAATGGTACAGACATTTAGACCATAGTCTACAGAGCAGAATTAAGCCTTTCAACCCACTGTTAGCTCATTGCTGATATATTTCTCAACTCCTTTCTCCTGACTTCTCTCTATAACCCTTGATCCCTTTACTAATCAAGAATATTTTTATCTTTGTCTTAAATGTACCCAATGAAGTGACTTCCACAGCTCTGTGCAGCAATGAGTTCCACAGATTAGCCATCCTCTTGATGAAGAAATCCCTCCTTATCCAAGTTCTAAAGGGGTGTCCCTTCACTCTGAGGCTCCAATCCCACTCTATCCAGGCTTCTCAAGTATTCTGTAAGTTTCAATTAGATCTTCCCATTCATCATTCTTCTAAATTCCATCAAATACAGACTCAGAGTCTGTAACTGCATCTCAAATGAAAAGTCCTTCATCTCTGAGATCATTCATCATTTAAAGGAATACATGTATTTTGGAGAGGAGGAGATAGCAGTGTGAACAGCAGAACCCTCAGCAGCATCAACAACTGGAAGGGTCCCCAGATTTTTGATGTGTCTATGACGATCTATTTAAAACAAAACTGACGGCCAGAAGAATCAGTATTAGGGACTCAAAGTGGGAAGTTCCATAAGAAGTTCATCAGTACAAGACGTACAGTGGCATGTACTGAATAAAAGAGATATAATCGTCACTACCTCGGGAACTGGCAGATGGTGAGATACACATATTCCTTCTTACACTTCTCAATATCTCTCTATACCCTTTGACATAGTAATCCATGTAATATTTCTTCAATGTCTCACTCTGTTATCTACAGAATTAGATTGTCCACATTTGGCTCCATTCCATCTACTTGATTAGAGACAGAGCACTTTTCAACAATGGATTCTCTCCCTGCTTCTCTACCATTATGACCGGAAGTCCCTAAGGATCTATCCCTTGACCTCCTCATTCACATCTCCAGGCTTCATTAATTTATTGCCTTCCTACTTTAATCCTATTCCACTCAACATCACATTCATCCATTACCTCTGTGGCAACCTCTCTAAATTGACTTCTGGCTACCAAAACAAAACTCTTCCTTACATTAAAAAGTATTCCTGGTCTTACGTCTTAGCATACCCGCAAACCTCTCCTGCCCTAATTTTCCCAATATCTGACATTATGCTTTTCTCCTCATTTTAAAACTACCATTGTTGGGAGTGCCTTAATCCAAATTAGCTGCAACTCCAGTGGAAATCTTATGGTGCAATGGTAGTGTGCCCACCTCTGGGCCAAGGGTCAGTAACTTCATCTCTCACATGAGATGTGCTGACCCTCAGGTTAAACCACCATCACTAATGAGAAGGTAGCCCAATGGTCCTTTGTTGACGTAACATTTACCTGAGGGCTAGAAGCTCCCCAGGTTCAAACTCACCCTCAGGACTTGATGGCCATGTGAAAGTTCATTGTAATGCAGTAAACAAGTTGTAAATTGGCAAATCCTTCTGATATACTTCTGGAAGGCAGTAAGAGTGTTAGAGTTCCTGATCAGCCAGAACCTATAGTGGTTGCAAGACAACAACCTCCAGGCTTATACATTTCCTGGCACAGGTTCGTGACATGTTTAAATGTCAACCTTATTCCAAGGGACCTCTACACATTTGGTTTGGTCGTGTCAATGCATCCTTCTTTTTGAGGTCCTTTACTCCTTTAAGACACTCTTCATCTCTATCCTCCATAGCTTTCTTTGGTGAAAAATTGATATGTATTCATCTTTGGCAAAAGTATTAATCTCAAATCATGTTTATTTCCCATTGATAATACAAATGTCCGGAATTAACTAAAAGCAAAATACAACATATGGTGGAAATCCAAAACAAAGACTGCCATACTGGAGTAAACTAGGTTGCCTGACAGCATTTAAAAAGAGTGAAAGAGTTAGCTTGACGAGTCCAAAATGACTCTTGTTCAGAACAGAACAATTTCTTCCTATCTGACTGTATCTAAATGCTTTAAGTGTAATTGTTCTTTTCTGCCCGATAAATACCAAGATAATACAATTTCAGTTTTCCTGAATATAAAATAAATGCACAATTTATTTTTATATAGTACTCTTAATATAATGGAACACCCCAAACACTTTACAGGAGCAGTATCAATTAAAACGTAGTGCTGCTCTGCAAATGAGGATATGTGAATATTTTATTCATTGAGATCAACAGCAATGAAAAAAGCCCTTCAGTTCTTTGAGTTTGCACTAATCAAAATCAAACACCAAACCACTTTAATCCCCATTTTCCAACAGTTAGCCCATAGCCTTTTATATATTGACATTGCAAGTACATATCTAAAATGCCTCAAATATTGTGAAGGTTTCCGTCTCCACCGAGCAGCGAGCTCTAGATTTTCACCATCCTCTGGATGAATTTTGTTTCCCTCACATCCCTTCCAAACCTTCTGCCTGTTACCTTAAATCTATGACCTTTGGTCATCAATCTTTCCACCAAGTGGAAAGGTTCCTTCCTGTCTACTCTATGCCTGTCATAATTTTATACATATTAATCGTGCCACTGTCAGAATTGTCTGGATGCATTGCAGAGCTCTACAGATAGAGAACCAGGGTCTACTGAATCTCCACAAACTCTCCTCTGGCAACACAAACCCTCATTTTTGTAACTTCGTGGAGTTTTACTATTTGGATGAGCTTCCTTCAAGGAAAACAGCCCCAGTCTATCCAACCTCTCTTCATAACTGAAACTCTTCAGCCCAGGCAACATCCTGGTAAATTTCCTCTGCACCCTGTCCAGTGCAATCACTTCCCTCCATAAAGTGGATTCCAGATTTGCACACATTTCTGAGGAAGGGTCTTGACCCAAAACATTGGCTTTCCTGCTCCTCTGATGCGGCTTGGCCTGCTGTGTTCATCCAGCTCTATACCTTGTTATCACACAATACTCTAGTTGTGATGTAACAAAGATTTTGTAGCGTTCCTGCATAACCTCCCTGCTCTTAATCTCCATGCCTCAGCTAATAAAGACACAAATGATGTATGCATTAAACACTTTATCTATCTGTTCTACTCCCTTAAGGATCCGGTAGGAATGCATACCAAGGTCTCTTTGATCCTCGGTGCATCCCTGCGTTATACCATGCATCTTGTATCCCCTTACTAATGGCTTCATGAAACAAGCAGTCCTTAAAGAGTATTTTACGGAAGAAAAAGGAGGTGATCAGGCTTAATGAACAAATTCTAGAACATGCGTCTTAGCAGCTGAAGACATTGTCACCAACAGTGCTGCATTGGATGTTCAAGGACTGGAATTGAAGGAGTGTGGATAATTCAGAGGGTTGTCAATCAACAGGAGATTAAAAAAATAGGGACAGCTGAGAGCATGGAGGGATTTAAAAACAATGATCTGAATTTAAAGTGGAGGCATTGCTTAACTGGGAGCCAAATAATGTATGCTAGTGAACACAGGTTAATTCGATGGGACTTGACACAAGTCAGGAAATGCATTGCAGAATTTTGAATAAACTTAAAACTTATGAGGGCTAAATGATAGAAACATGCCAGGAGTGTAGTGGAATAGTAAAATCTAGAGGAAGCAAAGGCACATATATTAATTGCAGCAGCAAATAAGCTGAGACTGGATCTAGTCATGCAATCTTAAGGAGATAAAAATTGACAGTTTCTGTGGTTTGTGCCTGGGAGCTCATCACAACTTCCACATTTCAATCTGGTTCAGTCTCAACAGTTGACAGAGAGGAGGACAGCATCTAGGGAAAACAGATTTTGTTGGGATCTGGACACTGGATTCGGCCTTCTTTGCGAAGCCTCTGCTGATCGACTACTGAATACCAGAGAAATAATCTTACAATTCAGACAATTATTGTGGAGGCATCCATTAACTAACAGATGATAGTTAGGTCGAGCTGGGCTACACAAATACTCAAGTGTATTGAAGGACGACGGTGTGACAAATTGACAAAAATAATGAAATGGCTATTAAAACACTGGCTTCTACACTTAAAGGATTTGAACAGAAATGTTTGCTATGGTTAAGCAAGGTTGGCTCAGCAGTGCTCGGAACAATACAAGCAGTTCTGAAGGATGTGCAGTATAGATTTACCGCAGTGACACAGGGTCTGCATAGTTAAATTACAAGGAGAGATTATGCCAGAAACAAACTAAAACAAAAACGGACTGCAGGTAATGGAAATCTGAAGCAAAAACAAAGTGCTGGAGAAACTCAGCACACCTGGCAGCATCTGTGGAAATTTTGGGTCCAGTGACCCTGCTACAGAACTTAACACATTGAATTTCTGTCCACAGATGCTGCCAGATCTGCTGAGTTTTGCCAGTGGTTTCAGTTTTTGTTATATCTCCAGCATCCATGTTTCTTTGTTTTATTTAAATCTTGGGTATTTTTTCACACTCACTTTTATAAGCATGATATCCAGACACAACAGATTTTCATCATATTTCTATTTAATTTGCTGCATCAATGAACTGGAAGAAAATGACAGAGCAGTAATTCCCTAAACCAGCTGGCATATGATTGGGCACTTAAGCCATGACTACATGTTTCATGGCTTGAATTGATTTCATAATAACTCACTTTCTTTACATTATGGAAGCAGTGCAGGGCAGTCACACTTTTGAGGAAGGCAATGTGTTAATATCATTTTAAAGAGATAGCACGTAGCCTGAAATGTAACTGTTAGCATGCAGAACTCCACCACCACGCACCCAAAGAAATCCACTTCTGCTTGTGCAGAAATTATTCACTTTGATATATAACCACTTTAAAGCGTGCTTTGAGACTTTTGCATGTGCTCAACTAATCACCTTTGGTCTTGGCAAGTTTTACACAGCCTGCTTTAAATGCTTAATTCTGGCGGTTTTCGAGTGAGATTCCTTTCTGCACTGAGGGGCCATCCTGAGAAGTGGGAGGAAATGGTTACATGAAGAGTGCATGTAACAGCAAAGTGGATTTAGCTCCCTTCCTGAAAGATAGCTGGCAAAGGAGGTCTTTCTTTTCACATTTCCACTCTTCAAGTTGCATTCTCTCTAATATTCTCCTTTTTGAAGCAACTATATAACCCACTTTTAGTACAATTTGTCAAACTAGCTCCATACTGAAATACTTAATCTCGACTGTCCTCTTAACTGTTACCAGTTTATAAATCTTCCCTTTAATCATTTCTCAGTAATTTCTGTTCATGACTGTTTTGTGGCAAGAGAAAGTGATTTAGTACGTTACCTTATCGTAGCACTTCATTAGTGAGAATTTTCATGTGCCTGGCCCAAACATTTTTAGATGCATTAAAAGTGCTTAATTTCCCAAATTAACAATTTTTATTAATGTTTAATTCTAATTTACAATGTTAGTATTGATTTAAATCATCTTAATAATGAAGACCTGAAAACCATACACAAGACTTCTCCAAAGTCTTGTCTTAATCAACCATAATGATGTGGTAGTGCCAGAGTTGGACTGGGGTGGGCAAGGTCAAAAGTCACATGACACCAGATCAACGAGGTTACAAAAGTTCAAGAGGAACCCGTTACAACCAACCTGAGAGTTGTGCCTTTGAGAAGTTTTGATCAGATATTATGGCATCTCCACTGCCTCAGTATGTGCATTTTACACCTGTTGGCATGGCAACTTTAAGGATTGTTGACACATATTTTTGGATGACTTGAAGCCAGCCTATGACCCCATTGGCCAAAGATCACAGAACACTCTGGAAGGTCCAATGTGAACGGGGATAAAAACGCATACACTTAGAAGCCAGCCCCTCAGTGAAGACTCAGTGCAGATGTGGGGATGACTCGCTGAAGACTCAATCTGGCCTAGCAGTGGAGTTCTGACCACTTGGAGAGAGAGAGGAAATCCGCCTGTGAGGCTCACCTTTGTGGATGAGATCTGGCCCTAAGTCAGAGAGGGGGGAGATTCCAATGGCCCAGCTCAAACAGATGGATTGTTGCAGGTAATATCCTTTCTGAGTTGGATAGAGAGTAAATATTATGGGAATTTGGGAAATGCTTATGCGGTGTTTTTAAATAAGGAATGCTTTGTGAAGAAAATCTGACTGAAGACCAAATTCTGTGTCCCTCACCAAATAAGAGGGCTTGGGTAAAGTGTTTTAATACATAAGGGTTAAAGTGTTCAAAGCACTGACAACAGATTCCACATAGAGTTCTATTATTTTTAGTCATAACATAGCCAAAATATATCAGGAGATGACATTTTCTGAGGTACTGACCAAAACATTTCACCGCCTGGGCCAGCTTGCCCACATAACGTCATGATGCTATGCATGCCGTCTTTCATATTTACTATTTATTTCTGCAAATGATTTAGATTTGAAGCTGACTATCAAGACATGGTGAGTCAGACTCTGCTGCTGACAACCCCTGCCTGTGCTGTAGCAGCTAGTTTGTAAAGACTGCAATGACTGCTTGATCCAGAGTTATTCAGCCTTATCAGCAGTCAGGTATAATACCGAAAGCCACAAAATGTTCTTTGTTGAATTATTTGGTGAGTTCAGTTGTGAGATTAAGCCAGCCTGAAGAGTTAACGGAATCATTCACTACTTTTTCCTCGTAGTTTAAGTGGGAGCTTGGTATGATTTCTATGTTTTAGGTGGGAGGGCAGTAGGTGGGAAAAATAGATGTATAAACACTTTGCAGATATGCATGCATCAAACAATGCTATGGACAGTATACATAAACACAAGGTTCATTGTTTCTTCACCACATATAGACCATCGCATGATATTTGCTCAATGCTTTTATTATTCAGTTAGTCATCTGTTAGTGTAAAATCTAGTTTGAACCAGTCGTGTTCCCTGAGGCTCTTTAGTCTAGACTGGTGAAAACTATTTTCTTTACAAGGGAAGCAGAACTGGGAAACTGTTTACTTTAACACATTTTGTCGTGGATCAGGGAATATCCTGTTTAACATTTGTCCCAATTAGTATAATCGAATGGCCAAGCCTTTGACCTTTGGCAGTCAGTGCATAGTTAACTTGGGATAATCTCAATTATTTTGCTACGTGCACAATGTTTCCAGAATTTTGACGCAGTAACACAAGTGAAGGCTGGCCTTTGATACCTATAATAAAAAGGACCACATATAAACTGAACTCCTCTGTGATTTCATATGGTTTCAGTTTGTAAGATTAAAAGAAGGTGAATATCTATCCCATTGATATTTGCCTGGTTTGGTCCCTTGAAACATGCTGTGTTTCTAAATGAGGTAGTGGGAAGGCAGACAGGGTCCCAGGCTCCAGCCTGTGAAGTTACTCAGCACCTAACCATGCAGCCCTCAAGTGTGACACGGATTGAATAATTGGCAAATCTTCCATTCTCTCTCTGGTGTGATGTCTCTTTTGTACCTAGCCCCTACTACTAAAGCCCTCAGCAAGACTAAGAAATCATTGCAGTAAGATCAACTGGGGAAAAGCCTTGTGTTCTCTCACCTGCTTCACACAATCTACTTGCTTTTACACAATGTTTGTGTTTTATAATTTTGTTATTATTATCTCCTCAAGTCCATGTGCAATTTGCAATTCTTTGTCTCTACACTGCCCATCCTTTTTGCACATGTAAGACTCCTGGCCTCAGTAAGTGTCCTTGTTCTAATGTAGATTTTTGTATTCTCCTGGTATTCATTCTATATATCTCAAAGCAGTGCAGGGATGTTCCTGGTTTTGAAGTGTCCCACAGGTTTACTTACAAAAGTTTCAAAAATCACAAAATATCTGCATTCATGCTTACAAAACACCTCCATCACCTTCAGTAAAAACCGCAAGGACTGCGGATGCTGTAAATCAGAAACAAAAAAACAAATTTGCTGGACAAGCTCAGCAGGTCTGGCAGCATCAGTGAAGGAAGAAAACAGAGTTAACATTTCGGGTCTGGTGACCCTTCCACAGGAGTTCTGAATTCGGATCTGAAATGTTAACTCTGTTTTTTACTTTCAGAGATGCTGCCAGACCTGCTGAGCTTTTCCAGCAACTTTATCTTTGTTCCAGCACCTTTCGTGCTGCCTAGTTTACTTTGAGTTCATACTCAGACTTCACCAATCAAACTAAGTGAACATTGATCTTCTATTAGACTGAAATAATCAATTGAAGAGCAAATGAACAGCATGACTCACTAGCATATTATAAGGATTGTGCTAGATGTCATAAGTTGGATCACACTGTGTGAATTAACATCTAATGAGATAGCACAGTATGGATTTGGAGGAACAAAACAGGCCAGGCAGCATCAGAGAAGCAGGCAAGTTGATGCTTCAGGCTGGGACCCTTCTTCAGAAGGTCAACTTCCCTGGTCCTCTGATGCTGCCTGGCCTGCTGTGTTCCTCCAGCTCCCCACTGTGTTATCTTTGACTCCAGCACCTGCAGTTCTTGCTATGTCTTAACATCTAATGAGATTTTCTTTTGCTTCAAAGAGTTCTGCGATTGTCTTAACAATGTACCACCAATTTTGGAACTGAGGGAAAAGTATTAATGTGACTGACATTTTTTCTTAGATCATTGATGAAATTATATTCAGGTCCTTGGGTTACATATAATGGTTAATGCCTGGGATGGAAGGACTCACATATGGTGAAAGACTGGATCAGGTAGAACAATCTTCATTGGAGTTTAGCAAGAAGAATGAGGGTGAGAATCTCATAGAACCCCATAAATTTGAACAGTACTAGAGTGGACAAATACGGGAAGAATGCTCTCGATGTCTCCATGACAGAACCAATGGTTGTAGTCTAAGGATAAGGCCATTTGGACTGAGACACCCTTCATCTACAAAATGGAGAGGTGATGGCCTAGTAGTATTGTCATGGGAATGATAATCCAGCGACCCAGATAATGTTCTGGGGACTCAGGTTTGAATCCTGCCACAGCAGATAGTCAAATTTGAATTTAATAAAAGGAAAAACTGAAATTAAGCATCTAATGATGACCACAATCCATTGTCAATTGTTGGGAAAAGGCATCTAGTACACTAATGTCCTTGGGGATGGAAACTGCCATTCTTACCTGGTGATCACGTGACTCAAGACCCGCAGCAATGTGGTTGACCCCTTAACTGCTGTTAGGACAATTAGGCATGGGTAATAAATGCTGGCCTAGCCAGTGACACCATCAATTATAAATTTAAAAAAATCAATAGTTTGAGAAGCATGATGATGCTACCTTTAAAATGGAAGTTAGATGTGATGTTATTGTGACCATGGTAAATCAATGTCATTACAATCCTTTTCAAAAAAACATTGATTTGTGGGGTGGCTTAATCCACAAATATGAAAAATTTGCACAAATTTATTAGATTTGTCTGCCATTTGGTTTCAGTTGTGAGTGTGTGAAAAGTACCCGAATGAAGAATTTGAGGATAATGCTGACCTTTATTGTACGAGGAACCTTGGTGCAGCAATTTGTACAGCTGCTCATCTAACGCTGCATTCCTAAAGGCACCATTTCTCCCTTGGATTAAAACAACTGTTTTGTTTTGAGAGGCCTGTTTACTTGAGGCATTTTGTTTTCTCCATTTACTATTTGATTGTGCCTACTACTACTGGTGACGCACTGCAAGGTGAGGCCTAAAAAGACCAAGAGATTTCAATGCCATATTCCATAGCCACTCTGCCAATGCAAAATATGGGCTGAAATACTTCAACTGTAAGAATTTATGATTGTGAATCACCTTTCACACTGTAAGATGTCTATGGTGCTTCACAAGAGTGGAATAAAACAAAAATTCACACTGAACCTTATAGAGATATTGGGACAGGTAAACAAATACTTAGTGAAGAATTAGGTTTTATTGTGTTTTTAAAACTTAGAGGAAGAGAGTGACACAGAGGGGAAGTTGTAGTATAATTGGTAATGGATCTGTCAGTGATGCTGATGTTCCTCTGGCATCAACAGAAACATGTAATCAAGATGTGAAGGAGAGAAAAGTGCAACCACTGTACTGTAGAGCTATAATCTGTATAGTTTATAGTAGTGTTAATAAAGGGTTTATAGGACCTTGTAAGAATGAAGGAGAGTTATTTTAAGATGTATTATAAGAAGGCTAAGAATAGAGATACAACAGAATTAGAGTGTGAATTCTTTTGATAGAAAGGTCAGTCTGAAAGAGTGCTGCACAAATACTCAACACCCAAGAGAATCCATGGTCGACAGGATAAAGGGGCAATGATGCAGGCTTATATCTATGAGAGCTGCACAATCCATAAATACAGTTGTAGCAGCATAAAGTATGCAAGCATCAGTATCCATTCGAAGTAACAGCTGTAGGCATGATTATCAATGGTGGAGCAATTAATATCAGGAATGGACAAGAGGCTAGAATGAGAGGAATACAAACACAAAGGTTCTGAGGTTGGCGATTATAGGGATAGGGAGAGACAAGCCCATGGAGGAATTTGAAAATGGGTAAGAATATTAAAATTGAGACCTTGCATTTGAGCCAACATACTCAGAGACCATAAGGGTGTTGGATGGGCGGATCTTACTGTAGACCAGGTGACTTAGTGCTAAATAATGAAGCTAAGAGCTATAAAATATATCCTGTGTAGCAGAGTTATACATGACCTTATATACGACAGGTAGAGGTTGGCAATTCAGTCAAGTGTGTGTTGGAATCATCAGTTCATAAATAACAAAGGCATGGATTAGTGTTTTACCAGTAGATGAGCTGAAGCAGGGTGGAGTTGTGTGTTATGTAATAGAGATGAAAATGGGCAGCCTTTAGCAGATCAGAAGCTCAACTCAGGGTCAAAAATAGTACCGAGTTTGTGAACAGAATCTGATAGTCTGGCGAACGAAGCAGAATATGTCAGTGGATGGGAATGTAACATCTTTTTTCCAGTTTATCAAAACCATTTTATCCAGTGACTTTGTAGTTCTTCCATGAGTGTTTATATGTAATCCAGGATTACATGTTGTGTACTCCAAGACTTAAATATGTTCTGAGCACCTGTTTTTATTTATTGTATATGATGAAAGCCTCTCTACTGTGTTTAGCATACCAACTGGAAGAAATTTTCTGTTGTGGCTATTTTTTTTCTGAGAATTATTTTTTAAAGAAAACCTTGCAGCAATTTAGCTGCAGCTGTTAGCTGGTTCTAATTTATTTTGAATATTTTGTAATGACCTCAAATACTCACTATGTTCCCTTAGAGAATCAATCATAATAGCATAAAGACTTGTGGAGGAGAGTAGGGACCACACTCTTCACACAAAATGAAGCCTTTGGTTTGTAAATTCCTGTGATTTTGCAGTGAATTTTTAGAACAGCATTATTAACGTTTGAGTGCTACTGGGTTCACAGCCAGCCCCGACTGATCAGAGTGTGATCATTTTTCTTTCATCATTGGCTATGAGACCCCTGAATGTAATTACTTGAGGTGGTCTTAAAACTTGGGCAAGAGTCCATTGTGTATATCTGCTTATAATTTCGTGCAACTTTGGCAAGTTTACTGAAAGTAAAAGCCCACAAGGATCCCTTATGTGGGAACTGAAGAAAGTGACATTGATGGAATAGGGAGTCTGCTGAGGCTGAGATGCATTGGCTTGTAACTTCTGGATAACAGAGTGTGACAGATGCAAACCATTATTATGGCGCATATTAACCTGCAAGATCAGCCTTTGGTTGAGAATTTGAATCTCCAGAGGGTACTCATCAATGAACAACATTGTGTCACTTAATTTGCATAAACAGTGGGCAGAATTTTCTGATCCCTGGAGAGGCGTGACTGATGGCAAAAAATGTGAGAAAAAATAAAAACCCCAAAATATTCAGAATCTCAAATCCAAGAAATTTTTTCAATTTTCCCGATAGGGTTTAAATGTGATGTCAGATCTTGCTAATGAGTGGCAACTATCGTATTTTGATGTATTTGCATCTCATAATTAGCCCAAATCACCTCATATCTATGCAGTGCCCAGTTCTCCTCTCCTTCCTTAAGAAACTAGATGGCACCAGCTTCTGATGTGAAAGTCAAGAGTGTGAACATGGTGGCAGCAGCTTGGTCCAGGCCTTCAGGTAAACTTCACCAACATTTCCTTGCTTGCTCTATGGACACTTTCTTGTTTACCCTTCATCCACGAAAGTTGACATTGGCAAACTAGCAACCTAATCCTGTCTTCATGTTTGCTCTTGGCCCAACTCAGATGTCATTTCTGCTCTTTACAACTTTACTTTGGAGCTCAAGCACACCTATGACTTGCATGCTGCTGCCAGGTCACTTTGGCCACGGGGATACATTGACATTTGATGCATTTACACACTTTATGGCTCTTAGCTTTATTACTTAGCACATACTCGCTTTATGCCAACCTCTGTGGTTGGCATTTTGCTTCTTTACTGCACAGAGAAAAGTGCCATGGTTTGAAACACTGAATATTTGAGGGGTTGATGTGTTGCTGTGTGGCACTGGGCTATGGCAATGTCACACTTATACCAAGTTCCAGCAGCTTTTCTGGCAAGCACACTGCCTGTGCTTCCATAAAGCCATGTCTGAAACTCAAAAGGGACAAGTCCTTAACAAGTTCAAGGGGGGGATATAGTCAGTAAGGCATACCATCACAATCAGTCTGGAAGTTGGCCATGGTCAGTCCTGCAAGTCTGGTGGAGTGGTCCAGGTACAAATGGAAGTGTAGTTAGTGGTGATACGTGAGAAAGAGTTCCCAGTGAGTGAGTAGGAACTGCAGAGGGCAGGATGTGTGAGAGGATGAGGGAGTAGAGAGCAATTGATTGGACACAATGCATGTAATAGTAAGAGTTGTAGTGAGGCTTGGTGAGATACGTATTCAGTGGCAGGGTAAGAGTGAGTGATGGTCCTCTGCATGTAAGGGAGGAGGGAGAAAATGGTGACAATGCTGTGCACTGAGTTTCACCTGGGATCTTGCACTGATCCCAGCCACTGTCTGTTTCCAGCCTTAGTCTGCTGCTGCAGCCTCATTTCCACAGCCCTGTCCACCAGCGCCTCCATGTCCCTGTTGTTGATAGAGGAGTTAATTTTCCTTTCTGAGCCATTACCTTGAGGATAACAGTGTGGGAGCACACTGTGAAGGCATCTTCTGATTTGCAGTAAATGAAGCACTGTGGAGATGGGGATCAAATATGATGAACAATCCCTAAAGAGGACAAAGGACTGGCTCCTCGTTCCAAAGACCAACAAATGCAGTACCTTGCCAGCTGCACAGCTCTTATATGTAGTTGGCAAGTGGAAGGCACTTATTCAGAGATAGTAAGAACTGATTGATCTGTTGCTGAAAGCTTAATTGGGAAAGGGAACTTAATGCTTGCATGCTGACTTTTTAATAAGTATATGTGAATATGCAAATGTATGTAAAACACTTGCTAACATTTGCTTTCAGTGCGCTTGACGCCCTCTTAATGTTCCAAAAACTTTAATCCCGCCATCAAGAACATGACTTCAGTCTCTCATACAATTTGTTTCCTCACTCACTTTTCTTTCTGCTCTGAGAACAGGTTCTACTCATTTTCAGAGCCCTCTGGCAACATGATGGGAGACAGGAAGGTTTGAGGCAGGAAGGTTTGAAAGATGATGTCAAAAGGCAGCAGAATGGAATTCTGACTTGTTTGCGTTGCCACTGGACATTAACAGCAAGAGTGGGCCGTTTTTCACTGGAGTGTAGAAGGTTGAAGCATGACCTTAGATTTATAAGATCTTGAGGAGCATAGATGAAGTGAATGGCAGATGTCTTTTCCCTAGGGTGGGGCATTTCAAGACTAGTGAGCATATTTTCAAGGTGACAAGAGAAAGACTTAAAAAAAGACATGAGGGGTAATTTTTTTACACAGAGAGCGATTCATAGGTGGAATGAATTTCCAGAGGAAGTGGTGGATGTAGGTACAGTTACAATATTTAAAAGACATTTGAGTAAATTCATGAAGAAGAAATGTTTGGAGGTATAAGGCCCAAGCATAGGCAGGTGGGACTAGTTTAGTTTGGGAATATGGACGGTGTGGACTCGTTGGACCCAAGGGTCTGTTTCTGTGCTGTATGACTCTGACAAAGGGACAAATGGCCTCTTTTTTATGGAGCTTGTAAAATCATAATTTTATTCTTTCTTTTGTTTTGTTTTCTTCTCTCTTATTCCCTGCTTTCTTCTCCGTCTCTTTGCTTACTTCATTTGATTCCAATTCACCTTCCTTTTTCCTTCTCTTTATTTAGCAGTTTTAAAATCTCACTGCTAAGGGAGACACACAATTGGTCTCAATTTCATTGAGGTTCCAGATGCCCTGTTGAGATCACCATGTTATTGGCACCTATGCAGTTTGTGGGAACGTAGACATTGTTTATAAGACATTTTAAGCTGAAAGGTGCAAGAAAACCTTTAAACAATGACATAGACTATGAGACTCCCATCTCCAATTAGTGATAGTCCATCATTATTGCTTTAAGTTTTTTCTTAGCCTTTTATTCCTCAATTGTGAATGATTACTACTGATATACTATTATGACACTGGCATTTTTATTACATTATGTGAGCAACAGGCTAAATGAGCAGAAACTCAGCGTATTGGCTTTAGCACAATGTCGATGAGGTAAGGCTATGTTGTGAGGAGGAAAGGGTAATGTCCAAATGATAGAAAGAGTATGGAGTTTAAAACACTGCTTAGTGAAAAATGAGATTGAAATTGAACATGATCCTGGTTCAGCCTGTGTCAGCAGCAAGGAATGGGATTGAAGTTGATGCCAAGGGTGTGTGTTTTTTAATGTGAGTGGAATAAGATAAATTGGGTATTCCCAACGTTCAAACAGAGAAAATTTTGTCTCATCCAATGGTTGATGTGAGCTAGGAAATGTGTTAAAACTGTGTAAGTGAAAGTACAGCAGTCAGGAACTTCACATTGACATGGTACTTAATGCATGATGTTTGTCTCGTTTCAAGACCAACAGAAACAGTACTGTATGAGAAAACATAGACAATGAAATGGAAGAAAATTAAGATGGGCACACATTTACAAAGCTCAAACTTACTCCTTCAGATGTACAGAATGTTACAATAGACAAGTAGAAATCTGAAACAATTCTTGAGAATTCTGAAAATTTTCTGTAGTTGGGCAGTGTTAGAGTGTGGAAGGGTAAGCAGAGTTAATCACAGGATCACATCATGGCAGAACAGATAAAAAGGCTAATTGGCCCATCATGCTTACATCCACTTTTTTTAAAAGAGCTAACCATTTAGTCCCATTCCCCTCATTTCCCTTGGGTCAAACCAAACTGTCTGTAATGTTTGCAGAGCATATTTGACCTGAGACAGCTTCTAAACATAGTTCTGCTACATTACAAAAATTGCCTGCAACAAATTCTATTTCTATAACACTGCAGTGCTTCTGCCTCAGCTCGTGTTGAAATTCCTTAGTTATCTCTAGAATTGAATACACCAACTCATGTTTACTCAGATTCCCAGCTTCTACTCGTCTATAAACGAGCTCAGAAAACTTTGCTGCCCACATTTTAAACCACACCACGTCTTGTTCTACAAGTAACTGAGTTATATTACATTCTGATGAAGCAATTCTTCAATTTTAGATTTCTTATTTGTATTTTCAATATCCCTCACAGCCCCATCTCTCTGTGTCTTTGGAAACTCCGCTGTCTCTATAACACTCCAACATATCTGTGCTCCTCTGGTCTCTTGCATATCCCAGTTTCAATCATTCCACTGTTAGTGGCCATACTTAAAGGTGTGCATGTTAGGTGGATTAGCCATGCTAAATTGTAGTGTAGGTGGATTAGCCATGGTAAGTATGGGGTTATGGGGATAGGTGGGATGCTCTTTGGAGGGTAAATGTGGATTCAATGGGCTGAATGTTTCACCATGACTCCACGTTTTCTGTTTTATAGCTGTTTGTTTTACCATGCTGTCAGTGATTCTTTAATCGCAAACTTCAATTTCGCTTGCAATTTCATGGTGTGGTACTCTATTAAACTGCTTTCGGAAGTCCATTTACAGGATGCTAACTGTATTATATACATAGAACATAGAAAATTACAGCACAGTACAGGCCCTTCGGCCCATGATGTGCCGACCTGTCATACCGATCTCAAGCCCATCTAACCTACAGTATTCCATTTACGTCCATATGCTTGTCCAATGACGACTTAAGTGTACCTAAAGTTGGCGAATCTACTACCGTTGCAACAGTAAGATATAAGATACTAACCAACATAATATGCCTTTAGCAAATCCTTCATTCAACCGTATTTTTCTCAGTGACAATTTTATTTATTTTTACATTACTAGCCACCTTGACATTAGGTTAACTATCTTGCAGTTGCTGGGTTTGTCCCACCCTCTCAGGTTTTATGTCATATGGCTCTGGATCAAAATTCTACCCCATTCTCTTCACAGATGCTACCTGATTTGATAATATTGCCAGCCCTTTCTGAAAAAGTTAGTCCTCATCTCCTCTCAGGATTGTCCATTTGTGAGATTTCGTTCATAGTGCCATCAGCTTCATCTGTGCTGTTCTCCAAGATGGTGGCGGAGTAGCGGAGCAGCATGCAGGCTGGAGCTCATCTACTCCATCCGCATTTAATCTTTTATTTTCCTTAACAGCTTTTTCTCCTTACTCCAATCTGCTTACTTTCTGTGGGGAGATCGAACCAGCGCGAGGGACAATGAAAGAGCAGGACACCAAGCCCAATGTGGAGGAGACTGAGCCAGTGCGGGGGGAGAGTGAGAAAGTAAGCCCAGTTTGAGGGAGATTAAGCCCAACACGTTGGCGATTGATGATCCCTGGCATCCATGGCGGCAGTGAGAGCAGGCAGCCCGAGGTCTCCTGGCAACAGCGGCAGCATGGGAAGATCTAGCTCAGCATGGAGGACATTGAACCCTCACCTGTCCCTACACCACCCCCTCACCCCCATCACAGGCCCTAAGAAGACCTTCCACATCAAACAGATGTTCACCTGCACATCTGCTAATGTGGTACACTGTATCCGCTGTTCCCGGTGTGGCCTTGTCTACATCAGGGAAACCAAGCGGAGGCTTGGGGACTGCTTTGCAGAACACCTTCGCTCGGTTCGCAATAAACAACTGCACCTCCCAGTCGCGAACCATTTCAACTCCCCCTCCCATTCCTTTACGACATGTCCATCCTGGGCCTCCTGCATTTCCACAACGATGCGAACCGAAAGCTGCAGGAACAACATCTCATATTTCCCTTGGGAACCCTGCAGCCCAAGGGTATCAATGTGGACTTCACAAGCTTCAAAATCTCCCCTCCCCCACCGCCATCCCAAAACCAGCCCAGTTCGTCCCCGCCTCCCTCACCATTCCTACCACCTCAAGCCCCACCCCCGTCTCCTACCCACTAACCTCATCCCACCTCCTTGGCATGTCTGTCCTCCCTGGACCGACCTATTCCCTCTCTAACTGCCCACCAACATTCACCTTTACTGGCTCCAACCCCACCTCTTTGACCTGTCTGTCTCCTCTCCACCTATTTTCTCTTTTATCCATCTTCTATCCGCCTCCCCCTCTCTCGCTATTTAGTTCAGAATCCCCTTCCCCTCCCCCATTTCTGAAGAAGGGTCTCGACCCGAAACGTCAGCTTTCCTGCTCCTCTGATGCTGCTTGGCCTGCTGTGTTCATCCAGCTCCACACCCTGTTATTGGAGATCAAACCCTTGTGGGGAGTGTGAGCCCAGTGTGGCTGAGCACTTAAGAAGAACTTTAAGGGTGAACTTTTAACAGGACTCCTTATTTTTCTATTTTGCACACAAGATGGTGTCAAGAATGGTGAAATTGTGCACTTTTCAGTGTACTCCTGCATCCCTGTACTTGAGTACATGTGACAATAATTTCTAATTGTAACTAATTCTTCTGGTTCTTTTCAATCTTGATCGGCTCTTTCCAAAGGTGTGACCATCCTTTGTTCAAGGAGTTCCTCCATTTGAATGTTTGATGTTTTATCAATGAATGAATTCATCCAAATGTAGAAATTCATGGTTGGCGAGCACTTTATAAAGTTTCTGGGCAATGTTAGTCATACCCCAGAGACCATGATATACTCCTTGCATGTTGTGCTTTGTGCAGGGAATAGCATCAAGAAATGTTATTGAGCTGAATTCAAAATTTATAGCACCAACACGTGGAGTTGCTTGTTTTCTTTCAGCATGCAGAGAAGCTTATGCTGCGATGAAAATATCTAAGAACAGAGATAATGAATAATCTATTTAATAAAAGCACCTTGAGAAATCCATTCCCGTAAGCACTGAAAGAAACAGCTATGTTTCACTTTAATATGGAACACAACATAGGACAATTCCAATCCCCCACCCAGGGGAGGGCATAGGAGACAATAAGACCATAAGATACAGGAGCAGAATTAGGCCATTCAGCCCATCAAATCTGCTCCACGATTCAATCATGGTTGATATATTTCTCAACCACATTCTACTACCTTCTCCCTATAGCTTATGATCCCCTTACCAATCAAGAACCTATCACTGTCCTAAAGACACTCAGTGACTTGGTCGAGGACAGGTGAACCACCGAAGTTACTTATCCATCTTTGAGTTGCTTAGGTTGTAGTGATCACCGTTTTGTTTAAACCACCCATGGGAAGCTGGTGAAGCCTTTTATAGATATGCAGGCCCAGCCTATGTACAATTTTATTTCAGACCTGAGCAGCAAAGCAGCTGAGAAAAGTTGGAATCCACCACGAAGATTAAGCCCAAACAGTTCCATTTTTAGTTTACTTTGCAGCTGCCATATATCTTCATCCTTTGCCCACGGAGGCTTTGGTTGAGATCTTTCAAAAGTCCCTGGAGTCAGGTAAAGTCCCAGATGATTGGAAAATTGCTGTTGTAAGCCCCTTGTTTAAGAAAGGATCAAGGCAAAAGATGGAAAATTATAGGCCGATTAGCCTAACCTCGGTTGTTGGTAAAATTCTAGAATCCATTGTCAAGGATGAGATATCTAAATTCCTGGAAGTGCAGGGTCAGATTAGAACAAGTCAGCATGGATTTAGTAAGGGGAGGTCATGCCTGACAAACCTGTTAGAATTCTTTGAAGAGGCAACAAGTACGTTAGACCAGGGAAACCCAGTAGATGTTATCTATCTAGACTTCTAAAAGGCCTTTGATACAGTGCCTCACGGGAGGCTGCTGAGCAAGGTGAGGGCCCATGGTGTTTGAGGTGAGCTACTGGCTTGGATTGAGGATTGGCTGTCTGAGAGAAGGCAGAGAATTGGGATAAAAGACTCTTTTTCGGAATGGCAACCAGTGACAAGTGGTTCAGTGTTGGGGCCATAGCTGTTCACCTTATATATTAATCATCTGGATGAAGGGACTGGGGGCATTCTGGAGAAGTTTGCCGATGATATGAAGATAGGTGGACAGGCAGGTAGTGCTGAGGAGGTGGGGAGGCTGCAGAAAGATTTAGACAGTTTAGGAGAGTGGTCCAGGATATGGCAGATGAAATTCAGTGTGAGCAAATGTGAGGTTTTGCACTTTGGAAAAAAGAATACAGGCATGGACTATTTTCTAAATGGTGAGAAAATTCGTAAAGCAGAAGTACAAAGGGATCTGGGAGTGTTGGTCCAGGATTCTCTAAAAGTTAACTTGCAGGTAGAGTCCGTGATTAAGCAAGCAAATGTAATGTTGTCGTTTATCTCAAGAGGGTTGGAATATAAAAGCAGCGATGTGCTTCTGAGACTTTATAAAGTTCTAGTTAGGCCCCATTTAGAATACTGTGTCCAATTTTGGGCCCCACACCTCAGGAAGGACATACTAGCCCTAGAGTGAGTCCAGCGGAGATTCACATGGATGATCCCTGGAATTGTAGATTTAGCGTGTGATGAATTGCTAAGGATCCTGGGATTGCACTCATTAGAGTTTAGAAGGTTGAGAGGAGATCTAATAGAAACTTACAAGAAAATGTATGGCTTAGAAGGGGTGGACGCTGGGAAGTTGTTTCCGTTAGGTGGGGAGACTAGGACCCGTGGGCACAGCCTTAGAATTCGAGGGGGTCAATTTAAGACGGAAATGAGACGTCATTTCTTCAGCCAGAGAGTGGTGGGCTTGTGGAATTCATTGCCACGGAGCGCAGTGGAGGCCGGGACGTTAGATGCCTTCAAGGCAGAGATCGACAAATTCTTGATCTCACAAGGAATCAAGGGCTACGGGGAGAGTGCAGGGAAGTAGAGTTGAAATGCCCATCAGCCATGATTTAAATGGCGGAGTGGACTTGATGGGCCGAATGGCATTACTTCCACTCCTATGTCTTATAGTCTTATGGAAAGGGTTAAGTTATCACATGCCCGCATTTCTCAAGAAGGGTCCCTGGGCCTGAAATGTTAATCCTGCTTTCTCCCCACAGATGCTGCCAGACCCACTGATTTTCTTTTCCAGCAATTCCTGTTTTTGTTCAAGAATGAACTAAGTTAGGTTCTGATTACTGTGGCAGCAAATAGGTTTCTAACTTAACTTGGCATCTACTCACTCAACCATTGAAGCTGGTCAGGGCCAAGTAGAATAATTAAGCTGTTATAGCTTTCTAGCTATTTTCTCATTTGCGGTGCTGTTCCTTAACAGCTCTCATGACTGTACCTTAAATGTAGTTGTCAATTCTCTGATCAGTTGCATAGTGTAATCAAGTATCATATACATATACACACACAAATATTTGCAGAAAGCTTACTCTCATTAGCAGCATGGTTGTAACGTTCTGTATTGCTTCAATTAATAATTCTGAAAACACACTTCAGAAATACTGTTATTAATGTGGAGAGATTGTAATTAAACTACAGATAACATTAGAGCATGTGGTTTACCAGAATCATTAGCATAGTGTTTTTGCAGTTTATAGATGCTGATAACTTATAGCCTTATGATTTCCTTTACAGCATGCATTTATTATTTTATTAAAATATTTCGGCTTAAGTTACACCATGTGTCTTTTTTCCATTAGTTCTACCTCCACTTTCATTGTGTGCCATTCACAGACTGAAAGAACAAATGAACCATAATTACTTAACTTTCAGAAGATGTCATTTCCAATGTCTCACCTTCCCATAGTCTAAGCTAGCACATGGTTTCTTTCCAAATCATGAATCCTAAAGCCAGCTCTTGATTTCTCTGTAGGACATTAATGCATTCACATTGCCACGTGCTATGTGACTGGTCACATATTGTTTCCACATCACTAGGATTTCAGCAGTTGTATATGGTTTTCCAAGTCTGATGATTCAAAGTAATAAACTCAGAAGAATGTTTCTTAGACAAAAATGAAAGGAAAGCAAAGAATGTCCAAAGATAACCCCAATGTGTTGTCAAAGGTGAATTAGTCGATATTTTATTGAGCTTGAGCTCCCAGAACCCCATAGTTTATAGCTGTAAACTTCCTTGCTAATTAAACATAAAAAGAAGTGAAGACAGCATGTGGTGCCTGTCATGTGCTCACATTTCAGGAATGCAAATGCAATTCAAGTCCAAAATGAATAAATGTAATAATAATCTTGTTACCATATTGGGAGATTTCAGGTGTCCCATATTCCTAGCTTAGAGAGTTGAAGCTTGTTCCAAATAATTGCCGAAAGCTATCATGTCTAATGCTTCATTTGATAAAGGCAACTTTTGTTTGGAATGAGGATTAATTTTTAAGTAAGAACAGATGGGAGCCAATGGTGTCACTGTGCTTCCATTCACTTAATATTAAACAGGAATGAGCAGTTTGCCATGTTGTTAGAACAGACTAGTTTACTCAGAATAGTGCATTTGTTGAAGCTGATCCCTGCTTCATGTTATTCAACAGGACTTAATTTCACTTCACTGTCTGATGGCAGGAATAAAAATAAACAAGTCTCTGCTAGCTTGCTTTTTTTAAACAAGTGCTACCTAAAAGAGAATCTTATTTCCTTAGTGTCCTCCCATCTGTCCGTATAGCAAAGTATTTAGTCTTTGCTTGGCATTTTCAGGGAAAGAGCCACTAAAATAAAGAACTTCTACACGTGGAATGACAAGTATGAATCTTAGTCCTGTGATATTAGTCCATGAATTCCTAACACATACATAAGACATTCATAAGACATTCATATGAAGTTCCTTTGCTTGTCCACTATTTTAGTTGAGTCATTAACCTATTTAAAGTCCACATTCATTAACTGTAATGCCGCAATGGATTGCAGCAGACTTATTCTCTCTGTGATTTTGATAGAAGACTCAACATGCCTTCAGCATAGCCGAATCATTTATTCTGGAAAAACTGTATAAATTTTCCATTGAAAGGCAACAGGAAAATTACAGGCTGGGCATGTTGCCCACCTGAGTTGAGCATGGACAACCCTAACAAACCTTGCCAGACATAACTCATTATCCAAAAAGAATGAATTTGTCACATTGAATCCACAAGTAAGCAGGAGTTTCCGGTTTCTGTTGAAGAAAATATGTACCTTTAAACACATATTAAGAGGGTGTGCTCCATATTTAAATTGAAAAGTGTGACAATATTTTAACAGAGCATCAGGATGATATGTTTACCGACCAGGTAGTGCCATAAGAAACTGCACACAATACTCCAGCAAATAGGTTCCGAATATCACAGAAGAGGCAGCATCCAATATCAATGCAACTTTTCAGTTGAAACTCTGAAGCCTGCTGCAAGTTGAAAGCGGTCATGTGATAATACATGTCTCTGTCACAAGAGGCTCAATCCCAGTGCAGTGTGGTCACTCACCTCATACACTCTTGCCAATCAGGCACTAGTTAGAAAAGCTAGATGAGATTCCAGAATTCAAACATCACACAGTAGCAGCAAGAAAAATGTCATAAGCATACACATATTGAACAAACTGCAAGTAAAACTGATAACTATTTTGATATTCAGGGTATCACAATAGAATTTAGTAAGGGTGAATGTGAATTGAGGGACATAAGGAAAGGCATGTAAAATTGCAACATTCAAACTATGAATGTATCTAGTTATTGACACATTATGAGGCTATAAGATGATTTTTCTTTTCAAAGATGATTTTTAAAGCTGTTTTGCTTATTGTGTATAGTCGTGGTTGGGGTGTCTCTTGTAGCCAACAATGGGTTATTCAGCAGGCATGTTCAAAAAGAGATAAGATTCAAACAGCCTCTGTGATGCATTGTCAGATCGCCTCATTATGAACGTGTGGCTAAGGTCCAAGAACGCCTATAGATTCACATCATTTGTGGGGCGTGTGGTTTGGTCAGGTGGGGCGGGGTCTGTTTCCACACCTTAAAGAGGAGTACTAACTTTGCATTTCTGACATCTTTGTTATCTGGTAATACATTATACTTGCCCTGATGTTTTTCCTTCCGTGTTTTATTGCTAATTTGATCAAGATTGAGAGGTGTGAAGTGGATTAAAAATTTCTATATTCATACTATAAATGGATATGGTTATTGACACTTTCTGAGTTTCTAAGATGATTTATTTTCAAAGATGATTTTTAAAAAGCTGTTTTGCTTATTGTTTCAATTTTAAGAACGCTTCAAATACTTGCCAGATGCCAATTGCTCATTGGTTCTTTACACAGTGGATACAATGAGAGTGGGTCTGGAATATGCATGGGTGACATAGAAATCACGTGTGCATAATGGAAGGGAAATGGAAGAGCCATGGAATCTGGGGACTGCAAGAGGATTTGCAAGGATATGAGGAGCATGGAAGGACTTGAGGAATATGAGAAGACATGGGCAAAGCCTTTTCTGGTCAAAAGTTTCCCAACTGTAGAAAAGAAATCCCCCAAGGTTAATGAAATAAGTTACCTGACACAGTTCCCACAGCCTTCAGAATCCACTCGCCTATACAAAAATGCGGGGAAATTTGAATTTCTAGCAAAGAATAATTTTGCCAACCGGACGTAACTTTAAGTCGGCATCAGGACCTGACACACCACGATTCCACTTCCCAATTCAAGTTTGAACCAGTGCAGGAGACCGTTATTCTGCGTCTGCAGGAATCAATCTCAATGCACTTCACCCCACTCCACTCATCTGTCTGAACAGAGATAATGGGAACTGCAGATGCTGGAGATTCCAAGATAATAAAATGTGAGGCTGGATGAACACAGCAGGCCAAGCAGCATCTCAGGAGCACAAAAGCTGACGTTTCGGGCCTAGACCCTTCATCAGAGGGGCTCTGATGAAGGGTCTAGGCCCGAAACGTCAGCTTTTGTGCTCCTGAGATGCTGCTTGGCCTGCTGTGTTCATCCAGCCTCACATTTTATCATCTGTCTGAACATGTCGTTTAACCTGGTGACCAGAAATGGATACAAATCACAGAAATAGTCAAACCAGAGGACTATAAAGTCAATCATTACTTCCTTTGACTTGTCTTCTACTTTCCTGGCTAATTATTAATTTGTGTTAATTATGGACATGCTGATTATTGAGTCTAATAAAACTAAATCTCAACTTCATTATTAGCTGCTTCAGCACTGCTCATGAAGGATATATGTTTCCCATATTTCATTTCCTCTTTGCAGTGCCTTATATTTTGCATTATATTACATTCCATCTGCCATCCATCCATACATAGCCATACACACACACACATATATATATATATATACACACACACATAAAGCTATTTTATAGTTTTCTGATATAAGTTTTGATTATGACTTGTCTTAGCTATCAATGCTGCATAGTGTATCGATAGATTTTAAGTCTCATAAATTGTTTTTAAGAATTACCTACAGAATGGTTACATTGTACTAATATTCTGGCTAATGGCTATAATCCATATCAAATTACAGGTGTAAACAGCCAAATCTGATGTTGACTCACACAAGTCCACATAAAACTTGGAGCATTTAGAATAATTATCTACTGGTTTGACTAATGCGCTTTCTTCATCATCAGACTGTTTTCTGATTCGACTCTATCTGTATATCATGAGGCAACCTGGATGGACATACTGCAGCAGCACTAGAGAAGGCAATCTGGAAGCTTAAAGAGGTTGAAATGTCCAGTAGTTTAGAAGGATAACTCCCACTGCTTACATCAACCGAGTTAGAGGGTGCATATCTGGGGTCTAACGGGAACTGAAGAAGGTTACTATACACTTTCACCCTCTGTGGGAAGGTCTAAGCCATGGTTACATTGCAGGATCTACTAGTTTGCAAGCCTAGGAAATTGCAGTATCTGCTTTGGGAAGGGGGAAATCTACAGTGTGGGAAATAGTGGCCAGCTGCAGCATGGAGGAGGAGAAATGGCCCAATTGTGTATAAATTTGACAGTGAATCTGGCTCCAGGTTTTCTTTGTGATTCTGCTCAGTATAAAGAGGAATTATGGAGGAGTAATCCCATACACCCCAAAGCCAGACTGCTGCCCACATTTTGTCATCATACAAAATATAGATTAGCATTAAAGCATAGAACTATAAAAGTGTCCTGCACAAGATTTACTTTCCTCCTCTTCAGTGCTTCCCATTAAACAGTCAGCCTAATGCATGCATTGGCAGGCGAACCAGAATGTCAGTCGAGCTCAAACCTGTAATAACAGAAGTACGAGATGAATAGTTTGACCTCTCTACTACTTGGCTGCTCTCTCATATTACTTCTTTTTAAAGATTGGAGCTATGTGGATAAATCCAACTGTTATTTGAAACCCTTTGAATTAATTCCAACTGAGGAACAGTGATTATTGTTTTCTCCTGTTTCATTTTGTGTAGATGGATATCAAAATGCTTATGTATTTACAGTGGATATGTTTGGATGCTTATTCCAGGCATCCAGTTTTGCTGCAGTGATCACTCCGACATAATTTCCATGTATCTACTCACAGATGCCTGCTCATATTTCTAAACACATGATTTGGAGCATTGAAACACTAGTACAGTTAAATCCTGAGAAATATATACTCATTTTGTGCTGAAATTCTGTTTCTTCATTGGATTTTCTACAAAGAAATAGGAAACATGAATGACTGGCAGTTATTTTACATTGCATCTGAATGGTGCCAAGATTTGGTTAGTCCCGGTTTGACAGTGTTTACATTTCATTCAACATGCTGCCATCTTGTGTCACTGAATGTGGAGCTGAAAAAGCACAATAGGTCAGACAGCATCCGAGGAGCAGGAAAGTCAACATTTTGGGCTGAAGCCCTTTGTCAGGACTGAAGGGTTTCGGCCCGAAATGTTGATTTTCCTACTCCTCAGATGCTGTCTGACCTGCTACACTTTGATCCAGCTCCACATTTGTTGACTGTAGCTTCTAGCATCTGCAGTCCTTACTGCCTCCAAAATGCTGACCTCTTGTGCCGCAGATATGCCCAATATTAAATCACCTCTATAGTGGGAGCTTGTGGCAAAATCTGAATAGATTTCCCTCATTCCTTGAAGAGAAATTGTAAGCCTTCTTGGATATGCATTTGTACTTTCTGTTGAAACATCGAATAGCTATATTTTTCCAGCAGTCAGTGATATGGAACCTTCCTCTTGTTCACCCCATTGTTCCACTTTTTCTCATGGAAATGTTTCTCCTTCTAACTCCCTCAAATAGAAATTCTCACTCTTGTTTCCACTCTTTCCAAATCTCAGATTTCATCCTGACACTCTTTTCTAGTTCCCTCCCACCACATTATTTTTTGCTGCAATCTGCAAAATGTCATGAGATGAAGAACTAACCATCCAGTAAAAGTGAAGGGACTTGCTGGGCAGTAGATTCTGATTTTGGCTACAAACATAGACAAGTGAGTTTGAAATGTTGGCTGTCCAGTTACCATGTGCCTTGTACAAAAAGGAACATTCAAGACTGGATTTGCTATACATTGTCACTAGCTTTTTGGGGCTTGCTTATTCAAGTATTATTAGGTTGAGCACGATGACAGCAAACTCCTCAGCCATTTTTTCACTTGTGTTGCGAAAATATTTTGTCACTAATTTGGCACAGTCCATTTAGGGTCTTCCTGCCTAATGCCAATGGTATTAATAATGTTTTGATCTCAACACCCTACAAACATGAAGGCATTAACATTTGCACAAAGTTCAGAAAATCCCAACTAATTGATTTCAGAACTCGTTACCCCCACAGCAATCAAGTCAACTCAGAAGGTAAACTAAATTTAATACTCTAAGGTGTAGGATGGTATTTAGGATGCTATTTTAGTATATTCTTTTTTAACATTACCCTTCCTTTAATATCTCACAGACCACTTCCTTGTTCCTTACTGAATTTGTTTGTCTGCTTTTGTTGTTACGTGACTGTTACATATTTGCATGGTTTTTAACTGATTATCTAGACCATATCAGGTCTTGTGATGCAATGGGTAGCGTTCCTGCCTTTGTATCAGAGCTCCAAGTTTGGGTCATACTGTGGCCATGAAAGATGCTCTCACGAGGTGATCAAACATAAGTCAAACATTAGTCAAACTCAAGCATAAGTTTCAACTTGCAAATTCTTCCAATGTATGCCAATGGCAGTTGATAGGAGTTAAAAAGATTCTGGTCAACCCTGTGAAGGAAGGAAGCTCGGTGCATTGACTATCATTCTCCATAGCGCCATGCTGTAAAAGGTATGTGAAGGTACACATGGCCGCAGCAACTTGGATTCCCAAACTGAATTATAACACAACACCTCACCAGTGCATGTATGAATATTTCAATATTAGTCACACTCACTTTAGACTTTGGGGTACATGTGTGTTTTTGAACAAAATACCAATATTAAGTATATTAAGATGCCAGAAGGTCCATTATTCTATGGCAAGAGCCAAGTGTAATATTACTGTTCTTGGATTATGTTCTTCAGTGGAATTTGAGCGGTAAGGGCATGTGATTATTTTTCTGTTGCATGTTGTAGCTTTCATCAATATATTGCTGAAAGATAAGAAAAATCAAACTGAGTGGTTATTTGATATAGCAGATTTTGTGACCTGAAATTTAATTTACAGAATCGCTTAAACTTTCAGCATAGAAGGCGATCACTTGACCCAATGTGCCTGTGCCAGCTCTGTGAAAGAGCTGCTCATTACCCAGCCATTCCCTATAGCCCTCACTTTCTCTCTTGGAAAAAGGAAAAAACTCAGAAAACATACGAATTGAATGTAAATCATCCTACTTAAAAATAATTGATTCCATGTTTTTGGAGCAAAACAAGTTGTGATCAATTTATACAACCATAGATGGGAAAATGATCCAGAGAATGCAACTGGAAAGTATGAGCTGTCCAGTTAGGAGAATTGTTTAGGCAACTTATGTGTAAGGAAACAATCTTTGGCAGCATTCTGAATGAAATATTTGGAGTATGTATCTAAGAAAAGCTGAATCAAATTTTTTGGGGTTATAGTGAGCTGGGAATTACAAATTCTATTCTGTATGCACAGTGGTATTCAGCTCATCATAATCCCTGTAACAATTAAACAGATGAATGTGCTTGTGTAAGTTTTCTGTAGGAATTTGGATTCACTTTTAAAAAAATTTCAATTATTATATTTATAATTAACAAATACATTTGTTTTTTGAGTCAGTCCAATATTGATAACGGACTCCTACATCTCCAACACTTAGATTATAGAGCCAAAGATTCATAGAGCAATCCAACACAAAACAGACCCTTCTGTCCAACTATTCCATGCCGAACATAATCCCAAACGAAACTAGTCCCACTTGCCTGCTCTTAGCCCATATCCCTATAAATCTTTCCTATTTATGTTGTAACTGTACCTGCATCCATCACTTCCTCAGGTAGTTCATTCCACACATGAATCACCTTCTGTGTAAAAAAAATGCCCCTTGTGTCTTTTTCAAATCTCTCTCCTTTCAATTTGAAAATTCCCTCTAGTCTTGAAATCCCCAATCCTAGGGAAAAGACACCTAACATTAACCCTATCTATACATGTCATGATTTTATTAAACTCCATAACTCTATAAAGTTCCAGTGCATAAAGTCCCTGCCAATCCAGCCAATTCTTTATAACCCAAACCTTCCATAACTGGCAACATCCTGATAAATCTCCTCTGAACCCTGGCTAGCTTATTAATACACTTCCTAGAAGAGGCCTCACCAATGTCCTGCACAGCCTCAACTTATTCGATTTGTCATATTTTATGCGAATCCTGCAGTATGGGAGCACAATGTTGTTGAAACACAATTTGAGCTGAAGCAAAATACAAAGCAGAAAAAACTAGTAAAACTCAGCAGGTCTGGTGGCATCTGTGGAGAGAGGAACAGAATGAACATTTTGGGACCAATATGACTCTTCTTCAGAACTCCAAACATGTGCTGAGGAATTGTTTCAATGAAGTAATCAGGTTAGGCTAATTACTCGTGACTCAGTTCTGAGAAAAGGTATTTTTTTCCTTTAAAAATTGCACCCAGTGCTGAGGCAGGAATTGGCTGACGGTATTGTATTTTCCTTGCGATCGTCTTCCACTGGTTTACATATTTGGTACACTAGTATTCCAATCTTAATTTCCTAACCTATGGGCTTGATCCTATCAGAAGTTGTTACGCCAAATGTTTACGTTTCACCAGTGTTCAATTAACCATACTAATTGAGGATTAGGGCATGGAACTGGAGTGCTTAAGAAAAGATTCATTGAAATAGAGAAATTGAAATCCTACCTGATTACCTGCAAGTCCAACTTGAATATAATCTGCTTTGTATTTTGTTTCTTTGCATGAATGCTTTTCCAAATGGACTAATTACTTACCCATGTCCTTCTTTGCCAATAAAGGGGTTTCTTTTTTCAAACTGTACCTGACAAATGCCATTAACCCAGATAAGTTGAAGTTTAATGCCTCTATTAATAAAACACTGGAAATTCTTTTTATCAACCATGCTGTCAAACTCTCCTGCAACCTCTTATGCTTCTACACAGTCAGCTCCCTCTCCTTCTGATCCCCTTTAGAGTTGTAGCATTGCATGTTGCATTTTCTTTCCTTCTTCTTGCTACTAAAGTGAATCATTTCATATTTGATATTTTAAGCTGTGACATCTTTATGGGAGTTATGTCATTTTTGTAAAAGTTCCTGCTGGAATAATTCGTATGTAAGTCAAAATGCTTGCTGAGTTGAAAATCTGGTTGGAATCATATCTGCACAGAGAATCCTATTCAGCCTTTCAAGTCTTTGCCAGCACTCCATAACATGTTCCATTCAGTCCCAGTCTCTTCCTGTATTCCCAGATTAAGCAAGTTTATTTCCTTCATGCCCAGACAATTTCCTCTTGAAATCATGATCATTGCTGCTTCTATCAACCTTGCAGGTAGTGAGTTCCAGGATGTTGCCGTTTGTTGCTTATTAAAGTTCTTTATCACGTTACCCTCTGCATTTTTTGCCACAGGTCTTGAATCTGTGACCACTGGGGCATGTGCTATCAACTACTGGGAACTACATTTCTTTCTGTAAGTTATCTAAACCTGTTATGATCTTGCACACCTCTTTCAAATCTCCCCAAAATCAACTTTGCTCTGAACAGAACAACATTCGGAACACTGATAATGGGAACTGCAGATGCTGGAGAATCCAAGATAACAAAGTGTGGAGCTGGATGAACACAGCAGGCCAAGCAGCATCTCAGGAGCACAAAGGCTGACGTTTCCGGCCTAGACCCTTCATCAGAGAGGGTCTCTGATGAAGGGTCTAGGCCCGAAATGTCAGCCTTTGTGCTCCTGAGATGCTGCTTAGCCTGCCTAGTTCATCCAGCTCCACACTTTGTTATCTAACATTCGGAACACTAACAGCTCTCATTAACCACCAGAGTATGAATCTTTTGGTGCTTTTGGTTAAATGTTACTTTCATGGAGGTTCACAAAGGTTTCTCTTTGTGAGACCTGGTGCGATTTCTTGCTCTGTTGTAAAAAAAACTCATGTCATGAGCTACCTACTCTTCCTATGGCACCCCTCCTGCCCCATCCCAGCTTGATTCTGTCACTTGCCTTGGCTGGAAGGACTCACCACTCACCAGATATTCTGGAATAGACTGGCATCCCTGGCACCCATGCCATCTTTAAACTCTGGTTGAACATCCTGGCCAAGCGTTGGGACTCCGGAGATGCCCCACACTGGCATCCTAATGACACAGCAGCCCTAAATCCATGCTGCTCTTGAGCATAACTGGCACAGCTGACATGTTCTCACACGTCTAACTTCACTTTCTTGCCTCAGTTCCTGTCTAACCATTAGGCCATGCAATGAGTCTGTCCTTAGCCTCAACCCTCCCAACTACACTCCAAATTACTTCTGATCTGTTCGCAATGCTCACTACAGAGCAGCACCTTAATATTGTTCAGTGAGGATCAGTCACAGGCAGGCAGGCATACAGAGATGAGTTTTATTTATAGTCAGCAAAAAGAGAATACTAACAAAATGAGTAGAGGCAGCAGTTCACTCCGTAAGGCAAAACAAATGCTGGCATGAAGGTCAACAGCTATTTTACAGTCCATGCATGTCTGCTACAGTTCTCACCCATTGTGATTGGGTATTAATCAGATCCTCGCTGGCTTGTAATGCCTAAAGCACCTCAGCTCTCTCATACTCAATGAGGGGATGCTCCAGTTCAATGTCCTCATCCTCTTCCTCCACCTTGGAACATTGCTCACATTCTGTGAGTTCCTCAATATTCAGCACGTCACGTCTTTTTCTCATTCAATTATGCAGAGCACTTGTCGAGGGCAGGAAATTCTTCCCCTCCTGCAGCCCCGCTCCATCTCGAGAGGTCCAGTACTGTGACATCTACCTGATGCTCAGCATCTGTGGCAGCTTGTCTGCTGCTCCTGGGCCTTCCTGTGACACCTGCTGCTTCTGTGTCTGGCTCCTCTCCTTGGCAAGGCAGCTTGGCACATGCAGCTTGAGCCATGACTCCTGCTGATAGGGATTCGTATTGGAACAGAACAGAAGGAACAGAACAGGTTCTTAGGTGAAAGAAGGGTCAATACACTTAGAATGGAATATCTTTGTGTTATAGACCTACTCGGGTGTGAATAAGTGAGGGAAGATATTGCAGGCAATACCATGAGTGATAGACGATGTGTTTTGATAGGTGGTTGGTAAAGAGTGATTGTGAGACTGCGAGAAGATGATGGCTCTAACACTGGTGGAGTGGAAAGGGTCATTGATCATCTTCTTGCATTGCTCCAGACAGTCTGCTTTAGTGTGGATGGCAACCTTGGACCAGGTTGGCATGGTTTGGCATTGTGGCCTCCTTTGCTTGTCTAGGGAAAGAGATATCCCACCTCTGCACCACTTATCCATCAGGTCCCTGCCATGAAAGCAGGGCAATGATTTCTCCTATCTGCAATGTCTGGGGAAAATTTCAGAAACGATGCAGGGCAGTGGTGGACTGACAGTGCATACCTGGGTGCACGGATTATGGAAAGTAAGGGTGCTGGTGAATTCCAGAACATTTTGACAATGGTGAATTGCTGAGGACAATGTGTGCTACAATGGGGCCAGGATTTGATGTGAGGGTATGCTGTAGGGATGAGTTAAGTAATTAATGAAGCAAATTTGGCAAGATTCATTGAAAAAATTCATGAAGTCTTTTGTAAAAATTGCTCCTAAAAAAATTGATAAAACTTGAACCTAGCCATAAAAGCTTAAGATTCAACTATAGAATCTTGGGCTAAGTCTGCAGCAGTTTTAAGTTATATATCTGCATCAATGTGGATGAAACTCTTATTTGTATGGACCCTAATCTTTGATTTTGTTTTAAAGGTTTCGGAGCAGTATGGCTGTATGAGCTCAATTCTCTAAGTGTGAAATTTGGAAGTTGTGCATGTGCTTGGAGAAGAACATGCTTCACGGACACGTTATTAAGAGCAAGTTTGAAGAACATTGAGTGATGTGGTGTCCATGGACTTACCTAAAAATGGATGCTGTGTAACTAATTTTATAATTAATGTCAATATGTTATTAATGTTAATGTGACATAGAAATTATGTTAAAATCACCATTACAGGAAATGAAAATGTCTCTTAAAGATAATTATTTTGTTATTCTTTGGAAGGAAGCTGTGATGTAAGGTGTGAATTTATATATCTATTTTAAAACAATTTGGATTAGAGCTTGGATTTTGAACTAGTGGTGGTTTGTGATGTTTAATCTGTGTGTTTAAAGGGGTTGAATGATTAACTTGTCAGTATTTCTGGAACCGTGACATTTTTTAAAGCTAATATGAGATAGGAAGTCCCGTGGATTTTGCTTGCATTGAGAAAGGTTTATGAGCAGACTGAATACATATTGAGGAGCAACAACTTGCTTTCGATTTAGAAATATCTGCATTTTGTTTTTGCTTGGGGGCAAGAAACATAGCTTGGCAAATTTTTGTTTCCATTTGTAACTGGCTTCTCCTGAAGAATGGAAGTACTTTTGAACAATTAGCAAAAATGTTCCCTCAGTGTGAGCATTTGAGTTTGAACATTCCAGACTAAAAGTGTTTGGTTAGCAATCTCAAGGAGTTATTCAAAGATGAGTGGTGCTGAATTGAGATGTGTGACTAATCAAGGAAGGAATGTCCAAACTTTCAAGACCAGGAATTGAATTAAAAAAGCATGGTTAAATTAAACCGATAGATGTAATAGAGAAGTGAACTCTTCTTGTTATTTGAGTACAGTAAACTGATGGTATTGGGAAAGATAGGATTGTGTTTGTACTGTGTATTTCAAAATCTTTCAGATTGTGTTGTATGGAAGTAACCTAGTTTATTCTGTCTTCTTTTCTTTTATCTAATCAACTTCTGTTTTGTTGGTGAAATCATATCTACAGCATTACATGCCTGCTTTTAAGTGGTAGACAACCTTGTTAATTTTTTAAAAAATCAAACTATGATTTATCGAGCCATTTAATCTGGGATCTGATTTATCCAATAACAACATCAGCTGTGATCATAACACCTGACAGGTTGAACAACATCTCTCATTTCCTTGTGGTATTCTAATATCAGGCTGTCAAAAGTCCAAAAGGTTTGTAAGACTCCTCCAATAGAGAGCCTGGCACTTCCATCAACTTGGTACAGCAAAAGCTACTTAAAAGCACTTCACATTGTTTTCTCTTTAAATTAATACTCACGGTGAACTGGGGACCTTTGTGTAGATGAACACATGCTGACAGTAATTATGTAAAGGTGTTAACTACCTGTGCAAGTCATTTCATGTGATAAAGCCTCTTTAGAACCTGCCTGATACCAGGCTGCACTCTCAGTGGATATGTCTGGTGCAGGCATGGCACACCTGTGGTAAACATCTGTTGGCCCATGCAGATCATGTCAGAAGTAGCTGGAAACATTCCACAGATGTTTTTGCAGCTTATGGTTACTTTTGAACCAGCACTTACAAACTCAGATTTTACAGCCACTATCTTCAAATTAGCGTCTTCAACCAGGTTACAAAGCAGATCACATTCTATAAATAAAAAGCCAGAATAAAGTTTGACCCTGGAAGAATTGCAGCCAATGTCCCACTTATAATTAACGCGCCTTACTCATTCTGATTAGGTTTCAAATTCCTCAGGTTGTGTGATGCTAGATTCTCACACTAGGCTGTTGCATATTGGTTTGATGCCAATGAAATGCAACACTCATCTACAGCCATTGCTCAAAACATTGCTCCTGGCATCCCTCTGCTAGCAGACAAGCAGCTTGTGAGATAAATGGCATACCATAAACCCACAGAGGTTACGAGTCATTTAAAATAAAGCCATTATTGAAGAAACACTTAAAACTAAAAAAAGTTGCTATTCATGTTTTGCGCGTTTTAAAAATATTCTCCCCATTTTGTTTTAGTTTAATCATACAGATAAGTGGCATCTGTTGCCTGAAGAAGTGTGGTGGACCATTAATAGGAGTGTTAAGTCAGCAAACCAGAGCTTAATAGCTTGCTTTATAAACTAAATGTAAAAGATGGTGATTTGCACAATTTTCAAGGAATTTTTTTACAACCACTTATAATTAATTGGTTTTGAAACCTGTCATAATAGAACAAGTCAATTATTAATGGGAGTGTTTTGAGGTTTATTCCATTCTTTTTGATTCATGGAATGTGGGCATCACTGGTGGAGCAACATTTGTTACCAATCCCCCTAATTTCCCATGAAGCGAGTGGTTTTCTCAGCCATTCTCAAGGGCTGTTAAAAGTCCACCATATTATTGTGGGTCACACCAGTTAAGCAGGGCAATAAACTTGTTTCAAGGACATTAGTGAACTACATGAAGCTTTGCAATAATCAACGGTAGTGTTGTGATCACAATCACTGAGACTCGTCTTAATTACAAATATTATCAAATGAGTTAAAATTATATCATTTGCTGTAGTGTATGTCCTGAACATAGATCATAGAACCCCTCTATGTGGAACCCCTACTATTTGGTACATCAAGGCCACACTGACTGTGCAAAGAGCATCCCACCCAGACCCATTCCCTGCTCTGTCTTTGTAACTCTGCATCCCCATATCCCTAGACATCATGGTCAATTTAGTATGGCCAATCCACCTAACCTGCACATCTTTGGACCGCAGGGGCAATTTGGAGCATCTCTACGCAGACTCGGGGAGAACGTGCAAACTCCACACAGACAGTCGCCCGAGGCTGGAATTGAACCCAGGTCCCTGGTACTGTGTTACAGCACTATTGTTGTGTGCTCTTCTTCACAGAAGTTTGGCCTACCCCTGCAGTTCCCAAATGTGTCCTTCTACCTGAGAGGTTCTCATTACACTGCATGGATCACACAGTGTCCTCGGGCAAAACAAAAGGTGGTGGGGTATGCTTCCTGATCAACACTTCCTGGTGCTTGGGTGTAGTGACCCTGGCAAGCCACTGCTCCCTGGCCCTAGAATACCTTACAGTGAAATGCTGTCCCTAGTACCTACCGCGAGGGTTCACCTCCACCATCCCGACAGCAGTCTCTATAGCATCCCATGCAGATGTGAAGAATAGCCTAGATGTGACTTACACCACCACAAACGCTCTGGAGACTAAATTACCCGAGACCCTATTCATTGTGGCTGGTGACTTCAACCACACCAACCTCAAGTAGGTGATTCCAGGATAACACCAACACATCTGCACCCACGCCCCCCCCCCACCGCCCCCCACAGGACCAAACATTCCGGACCATTGCTGCACAAACATCAAAGACGCCTACTGCTCAATCCTCCACCCACACTTGGGAAAACCCGGCCACAGCGCAGTGTTCCCCCTCGCTAATTACAAACAAGCTGAAATGAGAAAACCCTTCACGAAACGAAGTACAGTGCTGGTCCGAGGCAGCAGAATACCATCTCTGGGACTGCATGGACTCAATGCGCTGAACTGCGTACTAGAGTTCAGCAGAAACCCTAGACATGTAAGCCACCACTGTCACCGACTTCATCAGCGAAGGCATGGAGGATGTCTACCAGAGAAGCCAATCTGAGTGTTGCACAGTCATAAATCTTAGATGAACCAAGAAATTCACTCCCTACTGAAGCCCAGAAGTGCAGCATTCAAGTTGGGTGACCCGGACCAATGCAGAAAATCCAGATATGATTTCCGCAAAGCAATCAGGGAGGCCAAGGGGCAGTACCAGGTCAAGTTTGAGGCCTAGACCTACCAAACAGACTCCCACTATCTATGGTGAGGCCTAAATGACATTATGGACTGTAAAATAAAACAGTGTAAGACGGCAGACAATGACACATCCCTCCCTGACATGCTCAATGCTTTCTATGCTTTGTTTGAGCAGAATACCATTGGTATGGCAGCGCCTGCCCCAACAGCCCCAGACACACCTGTTCCCTCTGTCACTGCTTCAGAATTCAGATCCGCCTTCCCGGGAGTCAACCCAAGGAAAGCGATGGGCCCGGGCAGTGTACCCGGCCAAGCACGTAGACCCTGTGAGGACCACCTGGTGGAAGTATTCACTGACATCTTCAACCTGTCCCTCCTACAAGCCGAAGTCCCCACCTGCTTCAAGAAGACCACCATCACCCCATACCCAAGAAAACACATGCAGAGTGCCTTAATGTCCACCGCCCAATAGCTCGGACTTCAATAACCATGAAGTGCTTCGAGAGGCTGGTCATGGCCCACACCAACTCCAGTCTCCCAACATGCCTTGACACCTACAGTTTGCCGACCCACACAAAGGTCCACAGACGATGCCATGTCCCTGGCCCTGCACTCATCCCTGGAACATCTGGACATCAAAGACTACAACTTGTTAATTACAGCTCTACCTTCAACACCATTATCCCCTCCAAACTGATCTCAAAACTGTGTGACCTTGGTCTCAGCTCTGCCCTCTACAACTGGATCCTCAGCTTTCTGACCCACAGGCCACAACCAGTGAGGACAGGTAACTGCACCTCCTCCACGATAACACTCAACACTGGAGCCCACCAAGGATGTGTCCTTAACCCCCTACTGTACTTCCTGTATGCCGACAACTGTGTTGTCAAACTCCAAATGAACGCAATCTACAAGTTCACAACAGTAGTGGGATGGATATTTAACAATGATGAGTCAAAATACAGAAGGGAGATACAGGGCTTGGTGACACGGTGAAATGAAAACAATCTGTCTCTCAACATCGGCAAAACTAAAGAACTGGATCATTGATTTCAGAAAGAAAGGAGGAGAACACACCCCCATCTACATCAACAGAGCTGAGGTTGAGAGGGTGAAGAGCATCAAGTTCCTCCGAATGACGATAACTAACAACATGTCCTGGACTTCCCACATATATGCAACAGCCAAGAAGGCACAGCAATGTCTCTGTCTTCTCAGGCAGCTCAGGAAACTTGGCATGTCCATAAGATCCCTCACCAACTTCTACAGATGCATCATTAAAAGCAAACTGTCTGGGTGCAAAAACAGCTTGTCATGGCAACTGCTCTGCCCAGGACCATAAGAAACTACAGAAGCCAGTGTGTACAGCCCAGACCATCACAGAAGCTAACCTTCCATCCATGGACTCTATTTACACAGCTCGCTGCTGCAGACAAGCAGCCAACATCAACAAAGACCCATCGCACCCCGGTAATGATCTCCTACAACCTCTTCTGTCAGGCAGAAGATGCAGAAGCCTGAACGTATGCACGAGTAGGTTAGGAACAGCTTCTTTCCGGCCATTATCAGACTGTTGAATGGGCTCTAGCCTCAAAAAATGTAACATGCAATGTAACTTGTATGCCTCCAAGTCGTTTTGATCTGTACATCCTTTGCTTACTGTGGCCCACCTGTACTGCTTGTAAACAAAGCTTTTCATTGTATTTTGGTACACATGACAATAAGATCAATCAATCAATCAGTGCTGCTAACCATCATACTGTGTCATCTTAGGCCCACTGAATTACTTTTTCTAATTCACGCACAGGGTGTGAGCGTGATGGGTTGGGCCATTATCCTTTGTTCTCTTGGGAAAGCCATGACAAGCTGCCTTCTTGAATTGTTACAATCTATGTGTTATAGGTACACCCATCATACTATGAAGGAGGGAATTCCAGGATTTGGACACAGCAATACTGAAGGAATGGTAATGTATTTCCAAGTGTGGATGTTGAAGAGTTTGGAGGGGTAGTTATAGGTGGTGGTGTTCTACTACTCATGTCCTTCTGGATGGAAGTGGTCCAAAGTTGCTGTCTTGGGAGTCTTGGTGAATTTCTACAGTGCATATTGTGAATGGTACATACTACTGCTACTGAGTGTTGGCGGTGGAGGGACTGAATGTTTGTGATTGTAGAGTCAGGCAAGTGGGCTACTTTGGTCTGGACAGTGTTCTTGGAACTCGACGCTTTGAAACAAGTGAGGAATATTCCATCAACTCCTGGCTTTGACTTGATTTGATTTATTATTGTCACATGTACGGAGACACAGTGAAAGGTATTGTTTTGCATGTTAACCAGACAAGTCACCATTTATATAAGTGCATCAAAGTAATAGAACAGAATGCAATATTTTAGCTGCAGCAGAAGTGCAGCAAATAATCAAATGTAATATTTGAGGGGCCCATTCATAAGTCTGATGACAGTGGGGAAGAAGTTGCTCTTAAATCTGTTGGTCTGTTTTTTCAAAGTTTTATATCCACTGTATCTGATGGAAAAGGGTGGAAGACAGTATAGCCCGGGTGGGAGAGATCTTTGATCATGTTGGCTGCTTTCCCAAAGCAGTGGGAAGTATAGACAGATTCAGTGGAAGAAAGGCTGGTTCATTTGATGGACTGGGCTGTGTTGACAACTCACTGAGACACTGAGACAGTCCTGGGAATTGCTAGGAGGCTTTCTATGGTGCATCTATAAAAATTGTTAAGAGTCATTGTGGACAAGCCAAATTTTCATAGCTTTCAGTGGAAGCAGAGGGAGTGATGTGTTTTCAAAGCTGTAACATTGACATGGATGGATCAGGACAGATTGTTTGTGATATTTACTCCTAGTAACATGAGTGTCTGTGTCACCTCCACCTCAGCACCACTGATATAGACAAGGGCGTGACCTCCACTCTGGTCCCTGAAGTCAATGACCGGTTCCTTCATTTTGTCAACATTGAGGGAGAGATTGTTGTCTTCACACCATGCCGCTAAGCTCTCTATGTATCTCATGTACTCTGTCTCGACGTTGTTTGAGATCTGACCTACTATGGTGGTGTCATCAGCAAATTTGTAAATTTGCCCGCACAGTTGTGAGTGTATAAGGAGTACAATAAGGGGCTGAGTATGCAGACTTGTACTGTGCAGATAGTGGACTTGATTTGGAGAGTCAAGAGGTGAGTAACTTGCTGCAAGATTCCTAGCCTCTGACCTGCTGTTGTGGCCACTGCACTTGTGTGGCTAATCCAGTTCAGTTCTGGTCAATAGTAAACCCCAAGGATGCTTATAGTGGTGGATTCAGTGATGGTGTTACCATTAAGTATAAAGAGGCAATGGTTAAGTTCTCTGTTGTTGGAGATGATTATAGCCTGGCATTTGTGTGGCATGAATGTTACTTGCCACTTGTTAACCCGAGCCTGGTCATGCCCAGATGTTGCATACGAATATGGACTGCTTCAGTGTCTGAGGAATCACAAATGGTGCTGAACACAGTACAATTACTGGCGAACATTGCTACTTTTGACCTAATGATGGAAGGAAGGACTTTGATGAAGCAGCTGAAGATGGTAGGGCCGAGGGTACTACCCTGAGGAGCTCGTGGAGATGCCCTGGAACTGAGATGACTGATCTGCAATAACAATAGCCATCTTCCTATGTGCAGGGTATGACTCTGAACATTGGAGGGTTTCCCCAATTCCAATTGAGTCTGTTTTTGTAGGGCTCATTGATGCCATGTTTGGTTAGTTGCAGCCTTGATGTCGAGGGCAGTCGCTTTCACCTCACCTCTGTTGTCCAGGAACATTATCACTACACCAGCAACATCCACCCAGTTGTTCATGGTTTTCCAAATTTGTTTAACAATTATTATAATTGCATTGTGACTTTGAAATCTTGAACTTGAAATATCTTAGTCACTTTAATGGATAACATTTGACATCAAATGCATGAATCCAAAGATTTTGTATATTATTGCACGACCAAAACTCAGGGGCAGCAGAAATTCCACTCACTGCTAATATCCCAACATGTCAATCCCTAACGATGGGCTCAATTAAATGATTGGGTGGACACAATCATTTGGAATGGCACAGCAAAGGAGTCTGCCAAAGTGATATTGTTAGTTTGAAGAAGAGATATGCAAAAAAAAATTCAAGGTGCTGAATACCTGGAATAGATCAGCATTTGTCTTTATAATTTTCAGCCTACCATCAACCAATAATAGAAAGCTCATGAGCTGTCAGCAGATCTAGACCCCACATGGCCTCCTGTCAGGTCATTTCTGAAAGAAATTTGTGGAAAATTCAGGAACGCCCAGAAGCACCCTGAAATCTATGGAACTCAGATTTGGAATCAATTTCTGCCTCACCGCTGCAATTCCACACAGACTTTACTGAAGTAGTTGCACAATTTCTGCCCCATTATCAGAGTACTTTATTTTAAAAGAAGTATTCTTCACTGACTTGTTTGAACTATAGAAAACAACAAGTGGGTGTTTACCATTGAGTTTAAGATTATGTTTGATTGCTGAGGAACACAGGGACACCACGTATGTTCCAAAAGGCAACGGAGGCATGCCAGAAATATTGTACTAATATCCCAAAGCATTCATACATTTGAGTCGCATACTGTTCCATAAGGCTGCAGAGTAAATTCTATTAGTAAAGACACACCCTCTGAGAGGAAGCAGGATCATAGTTACTGTTGTTTTGCTAGAACATTGCCAATTTCCACATTTTGTTTCTTTGCAGTGGTCAAATAGTGTGATCAAAAATTGAAGCTATATTTCTTATTGGTGCCATTTTAATTTAATCCAAATTGCATCGTCATTTGCATTTTGATAAATTTTGCATGTCTGCACCTCTACTCACGCTGATATCTTTGTCAATATCACTTTGCTAGATAGTGGAAACTGCAGCTGATAATTCCACCAGCTTTTCTCCTTTCAAACCCCAATGAAGGAACATTCTCCCGCTTATCTGTAAAAGCAGATTGATTTTGATGTACCCTTCATCACCTTTTTGAACAAAAGCCAGTTTCTGCATATATTTACACCTCAGAGTCTAGTATAAGTTTTTTTTCCCCCTTGTTTGTCACTTTTGGCACTGGTCTACGTAAAAATATGGTTCTGCTGAAATAAGCCACTCATCTCCATGTGAAAGATGGTATCAGAGATAATGGGAACTGCAGATGCTGGAGAATTCCAAGATAATAAAATGTGAGGCTGGATGAACACAGCAGGCCAAGCAGCATCTCAGGAGCACAAAAGCTGATGTTTCGGGCCTAGACCCTTCATCAGAGAGGGGGATGGGGAGAGGGAAGTGGAATAAATAGGGAGAGAGGGGGAGGCGGACCGAAGATGGAGAGTAAAGAAGATAGGTGGAGAGAGTATAGGTGGGGAGGTAGGGAGGGGATAGGTCAGTCCAGGGAAGACGGACAGGTCAAGGAGGTGGGATGAGGTTAGTAGGTAGATGGGGGTGCGGCTTGGGGTGGGAGGAAGGGATGGGTGAGAGGAAGAACAGGTTAGGAAGGCAGAGACAGTTTGGACTGGTTTTGGGATGCAGTGGGTGGGGGGGAAGATCTGGGCTGGTTGTTTCCAATTTCCATTTCCACTCCCCCTCCCATTCTTTAGATGACATGTCCATCATGGGCCTCCTGCAGTGCCACAATGATGCCACCCGTAGGTTGCAGGAACAGCAACTCATATTCCGCCTGGTAACCCTGCAGCCTAATGGTATCAATGTGGACTTCACCAGTTTCAAAATCTCCCCTTCCCCCACCGCATCCCTAAACCAGCCCAGTTTGTCCCCTCCCCCCACAGCACCACACAACCAGCCCAGCTCTTCCCCTCCACCCACTGCATCCCAAAACCAGTCCAACCTGTCTCTGCCTCCCTAACCTGTTCTTCCTCTCACCCATCCCTTCCTCCCACCCCAAGCCGCACCCCCATCTACCTACTAACCTCATCCCACCTCCTTGACCTGTCCGTCTTCCCTGGACTGACCTATCCCCTCCCTACCTCCCCACCTATACTCTCTCCACCTATCTTCTTTTCTCTCCATCTTCGGTCCGCCTCCCCCTCGCTCCCTATTTATTCCAGAACCCTCACCCCATCCCCCTCTCTGATGAAGGGTCTAGGCCCGAAATGTCAGCTTTTGTGCTCCTGAGATGCTGCTTGGCCTGCTGTGTTCATCCAGCCTCACATTTTATTACCTTGGATTCTCCAGCATCTGCAGTTCCCATTATCTCAGAGAAATTGGTGAATGTCATTTGTGGCTGACCTTTGTTTGCAATACCATATCTAGTGGATTATTCAAACCGCATGTACAGTATTTATATCAACTTCAGGATCCTCTGACTCACTAAAAGCATTTTATTCTCTATTGGTCTAATTGCTACTGAATTACTAACTAATCACAAGTGGGCAGCATGTGTACTGCAGTACAATTTCCCGCATCTCTGATTTAAACATCAAATATACGTTGATGAATGATTTAGGACCTTATTCAGAGATTCACTAAAGTGTGGAAACCGCCCCTTCACCACAAGTCTGCACTGACCCTTGGTGCATCCAACCCATGGTCATCCCTCAATAACCTGCCTAATCTACATATCCCTTAACACTATGGGCAATTTAGCATGGCCAATCCACATAGCCTGCACATCTTTGGACTATGGAAGGAAACTGGAGCACCCGGAGGAAACCCACGTGCAAACTTCACAGAGAGTCATCCAAGGGTAGAATTGCACCCAGGTCCCTGGCGCTGTGAGGTAGCAGTGCTAACCACTATGCCACTGTGCTAATCGTATACATCCAGCCGATGATAAAACTTGCAACTAGAGTTAACCCTGGATTGATAATCATAAGTTTTAATTTATCTTTGCTCACCATGGAAATCAATTACTGAGCATACTGAAAAGAGGTTACCAATGTGTTTTTAACAAAGAGCATAAATGGTTTATTAGGCAAATATAAAGTAACCTGTATTACACCAAATGAGAACTACTGGAACAATCTTATTTTAAAGAGCAGAAAGAGAAAGGTCATTCCTTTTAACCCAGCAGTATCCTTAGAGGCACTCAAACCGCACTGAAGAGACACTCCTGTCTTCAAGTTAAAATTTCTTACTCAGCTGGCATGGCTACAATTGGTTTCTTTCAGAAACTTTTCGGTAATATTTTCATCAGATAATAACTTGCCCCAAAATTCTTAAAACAAACTGCTAACTCGGCTCACTATTACTTTGTACTCTTCCATAGCACTTCTGAGGAAGGGTCACCAGACCGAAAACGTTAACTCTGATTTATCCTCCACAGATGCTGCCAGACCTGCTGAGCTTTTCCAGCAATTTTGTTTTTGTTTCTGATTTACAGCATCCGCAGTTCTTTTGGTTTTTATTACTTAGCATGGGTTCCCTAAAATCATGTCTTTAATGACCTTGTAGGATGCCTTCTTCTCACTGACTTCTGAGTTTAACAGGAAATTTCCCCAATGTGACAGATTAACATCTATTTTTTTTCCTTCACTTTAGAGTCCAAGTTCCCAAATAACAATGTTTTATGTACTATGTATTATGCACCTTTATCATACCCAACATAACTTTTCTGCATATACTTCGCCTGATGGAAAGCCTGAGATGGGCCACTGTTTACTGGCACCACATTGTGAATCAAAACTGATCAGAGCATTCTGACTAAAAACAACTGTTCCAAAATGCCAAGTTTGTATTTGGGGAAAATGTGAGGCAATTTGGTACACAGTTTACTACTGCAAGCATGGAGTATGTGAAGCTTGCCACAGTATAATTTTCAGATAATCTGTCAGATATATTTGTAGATTATTCTATCTTCCACAAGACATCCATTTATTCTTTCTTCTTCTGATGTTTACAGGGATTTGGGTCGCAGAAATGCTCTGACACATCAGCTCTGAATCGAGCAAAGAAGATTGAAACAAACACATATTATTTCATTGTACCACCCTTAAATCTCCAGATACTTTCTCACAGCTGCTTTCTGAATTCACCCACCCTTTTCTATGGCTAATCTCCAATTGCTTCCCTCTCAGTGACACCCTAAATAAATCATTATTGAGTACAGACCTAAATGCAGTGGTCAAATGGGTATGTGATAAGGTTCCACTGAACACAATCTACGTCAATTAAACTTAAATACATGGTTTGATTTTTCTTCTGTGACATCCTTGTATTTTGCCAGACAGCTAGAACTCTGGATACAAACAAAATAGTTTTTTTTTGCTGTAATATAGGAATTGGACTTCAGTTGGCTCTTACATATAGAAGAGGTGCCAGATTCAATCCAAATGGAAATTAACCCAAGGAAAGTATTTTGTCTTCAGGAAAGTTTCATCAGGAAGCAACCTTGAAACAAACACTCTTGTTAGCAGAAGCCAAGGGTTACAAAAGCCTAATTCAATCCAATTACCACAATCCAGTGAGGATTCCCAAATGATGCTTCTTCATTGGGTGTTGGTTTTTGTGGTTGATAGAGACAGGGAGACATAGGCTTGCAAGTCCTTGCTGTTACCAGTTCATATTTTGTTCTTTCTTTGTTTTGTTGCTCAAAGCACCTGCTGATATAGGTTTATTTGCGTACTCCTAAATCTGCTCCTTTGTCCTTCCAAGCTAATACTTGGAGGTAACCCTTTTGATCTCAATTTGCAAATGTGAATGAAGCTGTGGTCAGGTGGGTTTCAGAAGTTATTTACATCCAAAATTTGTCATTTAATCAAAAAAAGACAATTTTAGTCCATGAAAGACTTTTGACTGCTACTTTTCCTCACCCTTCAACATTCATGTTTCAGTTTAAGATATGGACTTTATGAGAGCTAGAAGATGGCATCATGTAAATATCTGCATCAACATTTATAATTGAGTATGCAGGGGCCCAATTGTATTGTTGGATTGGTGGAAAAATGGCTCAGGCAAAAGACTGATGGATTTGCAGCACTAATCTTTTCTATATTACTTGGTCATTTCGACGCTGAATAGATCAGAGAAAAGGTCATTGTTTCAATGTGTATTCGATCAGCTCTGTTGGCCGGACAACTGGACTGTGGTATAGAGTGATGCCAACAGAATCGGTTCAATTCCTGCACCAACTGAGGTTATCGTGAAGGGCTCTCCTCAAACTCACCTGAGGCTTGGTGACCCTCAAGTTAAATTGTCACCAGTTTTCTCACTCTAATGATTGAGCAATTCTCTGAGGCTATGGTGACCTTACGTTTGGGCATCAGGCAACTAATTTGACAGGATAGCTGGTTTGCAATGCCACTCGGTTTGATGCCAATGGCATGGCTTCAATCCCTGTACTTGCAGAAGTTATCATGAAGCTTCCACCTTCCCCATGTTACTCCTTGTCTGAAGTGTTGTGGCCCTCAGATTAAACCACCATGAGTTGTTTCTCTCTAGTGAGAGAGCAAACCTTACAGTCCTCTTCGACTATGGAGACTTTACTTGTTCCCAGGCTACAATTGTGCATGTATACATTTACAATAAGAGACAGTCAGGCAGGATTGGTGTTTAACATCAACACTTAAATCTGTTTAACACGTGCACAACCCAAAAATGGCACATCAAGATAGAAAATAAAAACAACTTGATTTTGGGCCAGCTGCCCAATTTGTCACATGGAATAAAAACAAATTTGCTGGAAAAGGTCAGCAGATCTGGTAGCATCTTTGAAGGAAAACAAGAGAGTCAATGTTCTAAGCTGTTAGATCTAAGGTTCTGAGGAAGGGTCGCCAGACCTGCAAGGTAATCTCTGTTTTCTCCTTCACAGATGCTACCAGACCTGCTGAGCTTTTCCAGCAACTCCTGATTGACAGCAGTCGCGGCTCTTTCGGTTGTCATGTGGAATTACGTTTGTATTGCAGAAAAGGGGAATCAGATCCTTGAACATATCTCTGTGTTCATTGATCATTTGTCATTTTGTTTTTTAGTGTTTTATTCCAAATTCAAGGAAGATTTTGGTGGTTATGATGTTGGGTCATTTGCGTTGAACTGTCAATGTCCATGATCATTACCCTTTTGAAACTGATTGTAACTTCGGGACATTATTCATGCACAGGTGAGGTCAGGAATTCTGAAGCAGATTTGTGATCTGTCTGTAAAGACCTTCACACAAGCTCTGTTGTGGACCCATTCCCAAAAGAGACACTAACAGAAATCAATGAGAATTGCAATGAAACCCTTAAAAACTTGCACCTTGTTTAATCAGGTGCAATGGGATTTCAAATGATGATGTGATTAAGTTGATGTACAACATAACTGGCCCTAAACTAAATTGTAATTATGGAGTGCAATCAAATGATTAATGAGTTTTTTTTTAGCTAAATATAACTTTTGTTTTCATAGGGTGTCTACATCGTTGAGGCAGGCCATTTGGCACATTGAGTCCACCCCGATCCACTGAGGTGTATCCCAACCAGGCCCGTTCCTTACCCCATCCCTGCATTTCCCATCCTGGACACTATGGGCAATTTAGCATGGACAACCCACCTATCTTACACATCTTTGGAAAGTGGGAGGAAACCGGAGCATCCAGAGGAAACACATGAAGGCACAGGGAGCATATGCCAATTCCACATGGAAAATCACCTGAGCGTTGAATCAAATCCGGGTCTCTGGTGCTGTGAGGCAGCAATGCTAACCAGTGAGCCAACCCCATACTGCCCATAATAGATAAATCAAGTACAGGATAATGTTAAAAACAGTCATTTAACCCCTAGTGCACACTCAGTGTTTAATTGTCTACATGTGATTTGTTTCCTGGATGGTTGTCTATGAAAATCCTTCAATATTATTAGCTGCTTAGACGCATTGTTGTTCTACACTGTAAACATCCAGTAAAGAACATTGTAATGAAATGCAGTGAGTTGACATTTCCCAGCCCCTGAAAGATATAGACAATAGGAATAATTTGAGAAAATATGGCAAGGGGGCAAAACAAAATTTTCAATATTGACTTTTGGATTGAGAATCTTGCTAATGAGCGATGAGAGGCCTATTTACATGCATTAATGTGCCACTAGTGCCTAATCTCACCTCATTGCTGTGGAGCTTCCTGTTCTCCCAAGCCCCAGATATCAGGCTGCTAAAATTCCCAACATGAAAGTCAGAATGAGTACCTGCTTATTCTGTTTCACCATTAATTCTCTGGGCTTCCATTTTGGGCAGAAATCCCTAACATCCCAGGATACGGTCCAAAGGTAGCAACTGGCTACATTCTTCTGTCCATGGAGGTTTGCATCAGAAATGTGCGAGCCTCACCACATCATTTCTACATGTGTCTGACTCACTTGGAATGAGCTCTCCACTTCAATATTGCACTTTGGACCAGAACAACACCTCTCACTGTCTTGCTGCTGTCACGACACTTTGCATACAGACGCAAGCACCCATGCCATGGGGTTGGAATAGAGAGCATCCAAGGGCTCTTCAATTGGTCTCTTGCCATTCATTCACATTATTTCTACACAGATGCTCACAGCATCTCTGCCACATTCAGAATTTAAAGTCTTATGATATGTCAGTTGTTTAGTAGACACAAACCCAGGCAGGAGTGGTCAAAGGGATGCACTTTTGAAGTACAGCACTGTGCTGTGTCAATGTCACAACCAGAACATTAGCCAGCAACCACGTGGCAAATGCAATCAATAGCAATGTCTCCAATTCTAAGGTAAATATTCCTTGGTCAAGTTAAGGGTGTGTCTTGTCAGTTCGGGAGACCTCCCACAGTTAGTTCAGAGCAACATCCAATCTCAGTCCAGAGCTTTCAACACAGTCAGTGGGGCACTTGGCCCAGTTAGTGTCGGGGTGGAGGGGGCGTGCGTGATGGTTAGTCCTGTAATCCAGACCAAGGATTCGTGCTGAGTTAGTCAGGGAGATGCACAGAGACAAATCAAAGGTTTAAGCACTCATCGGTCAGATCTGGTCCTTCCAAGTCAGTCAAGTGATGAGCCAAGACAGCTTTAATTGTGCTTCCTTTCTCTTTGCTTTTGCCGTTGTTGAATAAAACTGAAAGTTCTTTGTTGTGCGACAGCTTTCAAACTTTCTCACGTTGCACAATGAGAAGTATGCTATGTTGGGTGTGAGGGAAAGAGCAGCACACACTTGGATGGGGTTCTAAGATGACAGAGCGCTTAGGAAGGGTCGTCTATGTAGCTCAATTCTTGTAGCCGCAGTTGCATTGACGGTTGATCAGACTGTTGGTGATTTAAAATAGTAATAGGTTTATGAATGTGAAATTGTATTTACAATGGCATATCAGCCGAGACAACGATGCGTTCTCAGAAGCATTTACTTTTCATGGCCCTATGACATGCACTGGAAAGTACACATTCTGGCTGGCAGCACTTACTTGGCTATGCCATAAGTGTAGTGCTCCTGTCAGGAATCACTGGAAGGCCAGGCAGTAATGACCATATTGCCGAGCACGCAACAGCGGGGTGCCGTGGAGTTCGGGTGCAAAGATATTCAGAAGAGCTGTGGAGAATTGCGAGAGAAATCTCACCAGTGCTGAGAGTGAAATGTTCTCCATGAAACTCCCCGAAATTGACACAACCAATTTTGGGTAAAATACAGCCCAGCACCACAGCACAGAGAGCCGAGAGTCTCTCGACTTAAATTGCAACGTTATAATCAGTGCTTTGCCACTCCAGCCCATTAAAACACTTGGAACAACTGAGATTAACTACAGGGTAAATAAACTACGAGTGTACAGATTGATGGAAAATCAGCGGGTGGGCAGGCAGTTAAAAGTGAAAAAGTGGAACTCTGAAGTAGAGTCACTTAAATTTATGCAAACCAATTATACTAGGAGGGTTCCAATGGTATTTTGTATGGGACTTGAGAGCAGTTCTTGCCGTGGTTTTACAATCATATATGTAGTCTTCCACACATTAATCAATTGATTGTATAACGTGTTCCATTGTTTAATATTCCCTTAGTTTATTCTCATGATAAGTCAGTCAGGAAAAAGCAGCGAGATGGCCAGACTTTACCTTCTCTTCACTTGGGTCTATTGAACTCCCTCTGTACAATGAATAGAGCAGGATGTGGTGTGAAGAAGACAATCCTCTACAAGAATTCCCCAATCCCTGGTTTTCCGTGCATAAACTTAAATAGGTAGAACAAAACAGAATGACTCCCTTGTGGGGATTGGTTTTTTCTTAACCTTATTTTCCTGTATTCACTGTTTCCAAGTGACTCAAAGGCCCTTGGCATAAATTCACTAAGACCTGCTGGAACATATCTTTTACACCATTCTATTGCTGGGTTAATCCACATTTTAACTGTTGCATAAAAATTCCAATTTCAATCCTTATTACATGAACTTTTGAAATTCTGTTGTCTCTGAAAACATAACAGCCACTTGACACAAAATACTTGCCCATAAATCAGCATATGAGTTGTATGGGCATTACTACTTTTGAAAAGCATTCACGGCCGAACTGTTAACAAAGGAAATTGTCTTTTGCCAGAACTCTGCAGTAATGTGAGTACAATGAGATAATTCTTTGAATGCATAATGAATAGAGGAACAAATAGCTCAATCTGACAAACATTAAAATGCTTCAGAAATCTCTGGTGTCCAAATTTCAATGTAAGTTCCTTCAACGAACTTACGATTGAGCTAATGCGCTGTTTCATGAGAGTTATAATTTTTACTGTCTTTCGTTACTACTTATCTGTATTTTAAAGGCTGTCAATATGAAATGAGGTCACAGTAATGAATATCACAAATGGCTTCATGTCAAATATAATCCATTATGTTTCCACCCATTTTTGAGGTTGGAACTGCAGCTGTAAATTTATAAAAATAATAAGTTAATGTATTGTGGATTCTTTCCGATTTATTTAATTTTTCAAAGGAAGTGACTAATCTCAGCTAAACGTCCCATGAAGGTGAAATTGTGTGAAATTTCTCCACTATACCTGAAGGCAGTCAACTGACAATTTCAGGATATCCACAGAACATGCATGCTGTGATGTCATTACTTTACAACCCTTATTAATGAACCCTGAGCAAATGCTCCCATTTAACTTTACTTGTAGCTTTTTCATGAAGGCGCCTACAGTGCAATAGATTCAGATATTGCGGTTCAGTCTTCAGGCTTTTAGCTGTACAATATCTTAAGACTTTTAAAGGATTGTATTTTTCACACCCACATCCTGCTGTGCTCTTTCCTCGGGGAGCCCAATCGTTCCAATTGAAGACAAGATATAGTGGAAATTTCACCACTTGCTAACAGCCTATCATTTGTATATGAGTACAGTGACATTTTAAGGAGGCTTGCATTCCTGACAAAATAACATATGTATTCAGCACTGACAGAGGTGTTACTACATAGCATCATGTCCTGATCATTTCATTGGGCTTTTCGTTGTATTTCAGGTTTGAGTTCTTAGATAATTCTATTTTAAATATCCAATCAGATTTATAGAATTTTATTCTATTCTTCCTCATTTTAAATGCTTCAGGTGGGGAAATCATCCTTCAGAATATATATATTCCTGATGAACAATGTATGACATGATCCTTGGACCTACATTGATGCAGTTTTTGCAGTCAGTGGTGAAGCAATGGTTCTTGCCACTAACCTTGAAGAAAGCTGCTTGCAAAAGTCAAACGATTTCTGAGGTACGGACCTCTCTCTTCCTTATGTTAATTTCAACTCACCACAAAGTCAAGAACTCCAGGCAACTGTGACGTTACCAATCGGTATAAATAAACAATCATACTGAAGTATTCTCATTAACAAAATAAGATATTAGCTTTTACTATTTATTACCACTTTACAGAGAGTGAACTTAAAATTTTAACATACCTACCAGATTAAGGCAGAAACTGGAATATCATACACAAACTTTAATAGACATGTGAAATAAAGAATTTCTAAACCATAATAGAATGATTTTGCATTCTAATTATAAAACAAAGTAGGTGGTGGGGGGTGGGGTGTGGGGGAGGCTATTCAAAAGTAGGAAGCCAAATTCAATTATACCTCATTCAACAAGATGGAACTTATTCCAAGGATTTAATAGTGAGGCTAAACCTAGGATTTTTCTCTGACTGAGAGCACGTCTGTTGTGGTGAAAATACCACAAGACACCAGAAATCCTAAGTCCTGTGTGTTTTTTAATTCATTCATGGGATGAGGGTGCCACTGGCTAGGTGGTTTAGAGTCAACCACATTGTGGTCAATCTGGAGTCACATGTAGGCTGGGTAAGGATGGCAGTTTCCTTCCCTAAAGGACACTAGTGAGCCAGACGGGATTTTCCTGACAATCAGCAATGGATTTGTGGTCATCATTAGATTCTTAATTCCAGATATTTATTGAATTCAAATTCCACCATCTGCCATGACGGGATTTGACCCCAGGACCCCAGGACATTATCTGGGTCTCTGGATTAACTATCCAGTGGTAATACCACTAAGCCATTGCCTCCTCCAACTGAACTCAGCATTTATGATTTTCACATGAGCAGGGTTAGGTGCATCCTGCAATTCACACATATGTGGCTCAGAGAGCAGTTAATCAATTAACTAGCTATCTCCACCGAAGTGTGATTTATAGTCGCTAGTGCCTGGAGCCTGGATTGTGGAGATTAGACCAGGGAAGAACAAGTCTGTTCTCAGTACATTTCTCCTTGATAGCCAGGGTACCCCACTGGAGAGCTGTGGAGTGTGATACCTTAGGAGTAGTAGTCAAAGGTCCTTTAGTTGGTGGTGTCAGATATCCCTTGGGAATGGGAGTCAGGTCTCCTTGGGATGGAGGGTATGTTCATGAACTACTGACTGTAGAGAAGAATATGTGCATATACCTTGGAATACTCAGCTCCTGAGATAATAAGTGATTTGACATGGGCAGAGAAGGAAAAGTGGTAGTCGGTGGGGTGCAAATTGGCACTGAGTGGGAAAGGGTTTACAAATTGCCATGGAGTTGATTGTGGTATGTAAGGTATGAGTAACCTTTGGAAATGGATCATGACACAGGTTGGCAGGGATGAGGCAAGGAGAAAAGGGAAGTGAGACCAAGAGGGATGCTTTATGAGGGATTTTCATTTGTAAATTTTGAACACAGTGCTAGAGTTTCTTCCACACTGGCTGCACTGGGACCAGCAGCTTTCTGCAGTCTTTCCAAGTCACCCAAACTAACTCCTCCAAGCAACTCTCACACTAGAACAGGAAGTGAGGGCAGCCATATTTAAGGTTCAGGTTTGCAAAGCCAGGATTTCTTCCCAGTCTCGGTGTTCTTAGGTTGGATGCACACTGAGGCTGGGCTGTATAAAAATGGATTTCCTCACCATTTCATTAATTTCTAGTAGATTGCAGTCTGAAGGCCTTCAGCAGCATTCTTTACAGAGAAATGTATAATCACTGACAGCAGCTTCTAGACTTCCATATTTACCTGTGTACACACAAACTCTAAACATGGCTGTCTGTTTTAGATCATTAAAATAGCTAATGTTAAGTGTTTTGTTGTCCTTTCAAAGGGAAAGCCCTGGTTCACTGCATTGTTGACCCAGAATGCATGGTAGGTTTTTTTTTGTCAATGTATTACATCAAACAAACTGAAACAGAGAATCATTAACCAACTTTTTGTAAAGTAAGTAGTACATTACTGTCCATTATTTCTTCTTTAAATTGCATTTCAGTTGTTCTTTCATTGTCGCATCTTGGGAGAAAATCTTTTTATATCACACTCAGCTATTGCTGCTGCAAGACCAGTTTTCTCCAGGTCAGCTATAAAGAATGCTAAAGTTTCAACAAGTGCTGCATGAAGCCAGGACATTCTTTGCTCACACATTGGGTAGCGAGTAAAAATAAAAAATGCAATATTTAATGCACTGTGAAGTTTGCTCTTATTTGTGTACTCAATCGAGAAAAGCAACCCTTTCCATGATGAGCTTTGTTTTCATCCTATGGAGCAAAATGTTATAACATACAAAATCTGTTTGCAACTGATCAGATTTAACTACAATGAATAATAATGCAGATTTCACAGCTACAGTTCACAAGGCATTTATCATATGTTAGAATTTGCTGACATTTTGAATAAGCATTGCCACTTATTCACCAATGTCCAGTTTTTGTTTTAATCAATTAACGTTCTTGAGTCTAAATATCTACTACCATTTTATATTGTCTATGTATGCATGTTCCAGAGTCTTTATTTGGGCTTCACCAACACAGTCATTTCTGAAGCTGCTCAGTTCTACCATTAGATGGAGCTTCAATTGTTAATCTCCAAATGTTCAACCTTCAAATTTTAACAATATACTTTTAGAGTCTTCACAGTCCAAGGTCAATAAAGCTCTTGATCTGCATAACATATATGGGGGCATGCAAGTCTATCCCTGGGGGGTCTATACTGTATAAATTATCCACCTACATTATTCTGACTCCTGTGGCTTTTACGCTTTTCCCCTTCTTTCATTAACCTTTAAATCATCTCAGGCAGACAGTTGTGGTAAAACTAAGCTGAAAGTCAAATTGCATCTGCTTAATGAGATGTTTGATGTCGGTGCAGATGCATTCACACATTCTCCCAAAGGCTGGCATCTCATGTACAAAGTATCTGGATGTGAGTTTTCCCGCTGAGCTGGAAGGTTAGTTTTTAGACGTTTCGTCACCATTCTAGGTAACATCATCGGTGAGCCTCCGACGAAGCGCTGGTGTTATGTCCCACTTTCTAACACCAGCGCTTCGTCGGAGGCTAACTGATGATGTTACCTAGAATGGTGATGAAACGTCTGAAAACTAACCTTCCAGCTCAGCGAGCAAACTCACATCCAGAACCTCAACCTGAGCTACAAATCTTCTCAAAACAAAGTATCTAAATTTGTGCCAAACGTAAGTGTACAGGAATATACATAAAATGGCCAAATTGAGACTACAATATCTGCGAGTACTTAAAACTTCCTGTTACTTCACAACAGTTTTCTTAAGTTTGAACAGATGTGATAGGAATGTGAGGTATTACAATTTAAAAATCTATAACATATGCCAACCAAAGTTAATTCTGTTCCACAAATTGTAGCAACACAGCTGTGCTTTGAAACAAACAAAAGGCTGCCAGGATTATCACAACCATACTCCTACACCATTAGGTCAGTGAGGATTAGAAATAAATGTTATTGCTGTTATAAATCATTGATCATTTTGGAATCATTTATAATAAGAGCTCTGTTTAATCAAAGAAGCATGCGTGTTTTATGTGCATTTATTTTTAAACAGCTTGCATTTCAAAAATATTAGTTGGCATAAATGTCTCATTCACTATATATTTACATGTCGGTGAGTTTATAAATAACCTGCTTTTATTTAACACCTTTTAAAACTATAGGAAGTTGCATAGCACTTTTATGGTCAATTATATCATTCTGGAATGGTATTACAAATCTTGTCCATGAGGTCAAAAAGATCACTGAGAAACAGAGGAGTCTGTTCAGGAAAATATGGCCTGGAAATTCTTCAATGCTATTGTTCTGAAAATTACACTGAAATTTAAGCCTCACTATACAAATATTGTTAATAGGAGCCCCAAAAAATGTCAGCAGAACTCAATCGAGTGAAGACAAGCGTTGGAAATGGAGAAGACAACTAAACAGAAGGGTGAAGAGGTAAGATTGGTTAATCGGAAGTATACAACAAAGAAGAAGAAAAAAGTTGTATATTGCATTATTTATTTTCAGGATAGATGTCTAAATTATTCTGGTGGTATTGTTTTAGCTGTAATTGTAGTAACAATGAGTTTGCAGCCTAACCTGTTAAATATCAGGTATTTTTATGTCGGTTAGTCATATTCTACTATAGACAGCTATGTACATGCACCATTTAACATTTTAATGTTTAAGTTTTGTTTCTAAGTCAGGCGGCAAAGCAGCATCATGTAGAGAGACTTCTGTGCTCTCCTCTCCGTTGCAAAGTGTAAAGTAAATTAATTCAATGATGGTCTCTTGCAATAAGTCCACAATGTGAATCTTGGTGAAGTACACAACAGTGATCAATTTTACACCAATCAATTTATTTCACTTCTTCTGAGGTTGCAGTTGCAGCAGGAGGTAGATTTCTGTGATGACATCCTTACTAAAGCACGGACATCTCACGTAATGTTCATTACTGACATTCAGGAAGCGGAATTGATGTTTAAGCCACTGGGGAAAGATATGGTTTCTTGCTGAGAACACTTCGTTCCCATCTCTTTCCTCTTTCAGCAGCTTGTCTTGCTCCTCATGATCTCCGTGGTACTCCAAGAAAAATGCCTATTACTGAGCAACTGTTATTGTGCACAAGTCCTGCAATCACCAAAATCCCTTGCAGCATCTGCCACACCACTGCCGGTAAATGTTTTCAGCTTGAAACATTGTAAGATGTTATCAGCAGCTGAAAGAACTCAACCAGAATAATAAAATGTGAGGCTGGATGAACACAGCAGAAACTAACCCAGTGACGAGTTGTTAAAATCTTTCTGTGGCATTCCTTCTGCTGCTCAATATGTATTTAGCTGTGCAAAGTTACGTAAGGGCATTGAGCTCAATTGGGCACTACTGGCCTGAAATCAACATTGGACTGATTGATGCTATGGTCCACATGCCTTGCATACTTCCGCCCTCACCAATATGGCATCTGATTCAATTTGTCCCATATGTGTGCGTGAAAACAAGTGCCATTTTGGAGCACTATGGGCTCTCATAGCATCCAAACAAAAGCAAATGCTGAGAAGCCCCCTCAGCTCCAGAAGCAAATTCTCAGTTAAACTGTTTTACTTTGTGAAAAGGAATGTCAAAATTGCAATTCATTGAATGACCTAGTAGAGGCAGTATTTATTATAGTCCCTTATCGAGTATAATAATGTCCTTTCAAAAAATTGGCATGTATTGTGTCAGGTTAGTGAACTTCATGAACATACAATAGAGTATAAAATGCTAAAAATAAATCACAGCTGAATCATCTTGTAGTCACGTTGTCTGGTCCAAATCCAAGTTGATTCAATTTTAATTATACTTTCTTATATGTTACATCTCTAACTGATGCATTGAGCTAAATGTTTATATATTTGTTCTCTGTGCATTTATTAAAACATATTTTAAAATACTGACCTAGCAAATTTAACTGAGTATGATCACAGTTCATACAGTAAATCCATAGTATAACTTTATAGCTGGCAAATGAACCAATGGAGTAAAGGGTACAGAATGGAACAATCAAATGGTGAAACCAAAGCCTCTGACACAAACAGGAGAGATTCCTCCGGGGCAAATATGGTCCATATGACAAGATATGTCTCTCACAATACAACAGAACTGATTGTCTTCTTTTACAACACTTATTAGCAGAGGTTTGACTTTATATTATCCAACTTTTCCAACAGCATGGCATGGGTTTTATGCATCGATCCATACTAGTTTCACTTCTTTTCTCTGATGGAATATTTATTGCTCTGATGAAATGCACTTCCGTCCATATAACTTCCCTTTTTAATCCTTTCACTAAACAATAGGCAATAAGCCCATCCATGCATTCCCTCTTCAGTATTAACATGGTAAGAGAGTTGGAATGTTATATCAAGTTCCAGGCAGAGTGAGACCTACATGCACACTCATGCTTGTTAGATGAAGTTACAATGTGATGACTGACAATCTGCTGATTACTGACGTAGTTCTTGTTTCCAAATTTTCTGTTTTGCAATAATTTTGCATTAAATCTCTTATTTGTGAGTTAACTTACGTAGTGTGGACCACTATAAACAGACATTGAGAACATTTGGTGCTACATGAGGTAATTTACCTTTCAAAAGCAATAGAGTAAAGAACTGTGGATACTGGAGATCTGAAACAAACAAACACCCAAATTGCTGGAGAAACTCATCAGGTTTGGCAGCATCTGTGAGAATTAATATTTTGAGTCCAGTGACCCTTCTTCAGGCAGCTCTGACAGCAGCAGACAAATGCCAAGTACCAACATTAAGAGACAGCATTTAAAAACCCAAACATCCTACCAAACCACTTCATCATACATTACCTGACTCAACCCAGTGACAGGGATGTGCGGATCCAAAATTGGAGAATTTAGTCACTTGAGGGTCCTCAACTCTGGAGCAGAAGAAAGCCATCATTGGTCCCAAGGAGCTACCTATGAATAAGAAGAAAAGGAAGTAAAGAAATTTAGTTATACGAAAAAATTATGGAAACTTGGAAAGATTGTGGCAATTATGGGAGATAATGGTACAGTGATATAATCATTGAGCTTGTAATCTAGAAACCTAGGCTGTGTTCTCAAGAGCAAGGTTCATATCCCAAAGTAACAGCAGGTAGAAAAGTTTGGAATGAAATAAAAACTCTAATATTGACCATGAAACAACTGTTGTAAAAACGTATCTGGTTTACAAGTGCTCTTGGGGAAAAAATTGCCCTTACCTAGTTTACATGTGACTTCAGACTTACAGCAATATGGTTAACATTTCAATGCCCTCTGAAATGGCCCAGCAAGCCATTAAGTGGTATCAAGCCATTAATGAACTTCAATAAAATGAAGGAGACCAGACAGGCCTCAATCTAAACAGAGCAGTGCGGTGGCTCAGTGGTTAGCGCTGCAGCCTCACAGTGCCAGGGATCTGGCCTCGAATCCACTGTTGGGTGACTGTTTGAAGTTTGCATATTCTCCCCGTGTCTGCGTGGGTTTCCTCTGGGTTCTCTGGTTTCCTCCCACAGTCCAAAGATGTGCAGGCTAGGTGGATTGGCCATGCTAATTGCCCATAGTGTTCAGGGGTGTGTAGACTAGGTGGGTTATTTGGGGATAGGCCTGGGTGGGATGCTTCAAGGGTTGGTATGGACTTGTGGGCCAAAGGGCCTGTTTCCACACTGTAGGGATTCTATCATTCTAAACACTGGAAGTGACAAAGGTAAACCCAGCCCTGTCGACCCTGAAAATATCCTCTTTACTAACATCAGGAGGCTAGTGCTAAAATTAGGAAAACTGTGTCACAGACCAGCCAAGCAACTGCCTTATATGATAATACATAGAATCAAACTTCACAGACAATGTCCCAGACAACACTATCATCATTCCTGGGTACATCTCATTGGCAGGACAGACCAACAGAGGTGTTCGCACAGTGGTATACAGTCAGGAAGGAGTCCTTATTAATATTGACTTCAGACTGCATGAATTCTCATGGTATCAGATTAAACTTAGACAAGGAAATACTAATTACCATGTACTGCCAACAGCCCTCACGCCTCAGCTGATGAATCAGTATGCTTCCACATTGAACAGCACTTGGAGGTTGCACAGAGAATGGCAAGGACACAGAATGCTCTCTGGGTGGAGAAATTCAATGTCCATCACCAAGAGTGGCTTGGAAACAGCATTACTGTTTGAACTGCTCAGGTCCTAAAGAACCAAGCTACTATATAATGTCTATGGCATGTGGTGAAGGAAACAAGAGGGAAAAAGATATTTGACATCATCAATCTGCTGGCTGCAGATGCATCTGTCCATGACAGTATCATTAAGGGTGACTACTGCACTGTCCTTGTGGAGACAAAGTCATACCTTCACATTCTGGACACTCCCCATTATGTTGTGTGGCACTAACATCATGCTATATGAGATAGACTTTGCACAGGTCTGGCAACTCAAGTTTAGGAATCCAGAATATACCATGGGCCACCAGCAGCAGCAGAATTGTACTCCAACTCAATCTACAACCTCATGGAATGACATATCTTCTGCTCTATAATTCCCATCATGCCAGGAATCAACCCCAGTTTAATGAAGAGTGCTAGAGGGCATGCTAGTAGCAGCACTAGGCATAACTTAAAAATTGGGTGTCACCCTGATGAAGTTACAAAACAGTACTACTTGAACAACAAATAGCAAAGGCATCAAGCGATAGAGAGAGTCAAATGATTCTACAACCAATAGATCGTATCTAATCTTTGCAGTCCTGCACGTTCAGTCATGAATGGTGGACAATTAAACAAATCATTGGAGGAGGAGGTTCCACAAATATCTCCATCCTCAATTACAAAGAACCTATGTGAAAAATTGTCCAGCTACGTCCTGTACACAGAAAGCATGACAAACTCAGCCTCGCCAATTACCACTGCAACAGTTTCCTTTTGATCATCAGAAAAATGTCCAATATTGCTAACTCCTGCTTAGCAATAACATTCTTGCTGGTACCCAGACTGGATTCTGTTAGGGCTGCTCAGTTCCTCACCTTATTACAGCCTTAGTTTTTTAAAAAAAGAGTTGGGATGTCACGTTGAGGTTGTGCAGCACATTGGTGAGGCCTCATTTGGAGCTCTGTGTCCAGTTCTTGATGTACAGTTATAGGAAGGATATTATTAAACTGGAGAGGGCTCAGATAAGATTTACTAGGATATTACCAGGAATGGAGGATTTGAGATATAAAAATAGGCTGGGACTTTTATCATTGGAGCTTTGGAGGTTGAGGGATGACCTTACTGACGTTTATAAAATTGTGAGGAGCATAGATAAGGTGAATGGCAAGGATCTTTTCCCTAAGGTGAGGGAGTTCAAAACTAGGGGGCATATTTTTAAGATGAAAGAGAAAGATTTAAGGAGGATGAGAGGCAACCTTTTTACAAAGAGAGTGAATCATATGTGGGATGAACTGCCAGAAAAAAATGATGGATGCCAGTACAGCTACAATGTTTAAAAGACATTTGGATAAGTTCATGAACAGGAAAGGTTTGGATGGCCATGAGCCAAGTGCAGGCTGGTGGGATTACTTTAGTTTGGGAACATGGTTGGCATAATCTAGTTGGATTGAGGGATCTGTTTCCATGCTGCGTGACTCTATGACTCCATGAAAAATGGACAAAGGAGCTGAAGCTCAGACCTGAAGTGAGAGTGACTGCCCATGACATCAAGTCCATGTTTGATAAAGTGTGGCATCAAGGAACCCTGACAAAACTAGAGTCAATGTGAAGTGACGGAAACTCTCCACCAGTTGGAATCATACTTAGCCCAAATGAAGATGGTTGTGATTGTTGGACATCAATCATCTCAGCTCCAAGACATCCCTGTTGCTCAGGATAGTGTCCAAGACATAGTCATCTTCAGCTACTTGATCAATGACTTTCCCTCCTTAATAAGTCTGGAAATGGGGATGCTCACTGATGGTTGCACAATGTTCAGCACAATTCATAACTTTTCAGTTGTGAAAATGGACTAAAGCAATCAATTTTCTCATGCAGCATGATTATGGGCAATATTCTGGTTGGGGCTGACAGATCGCAAGTAGCAATCATACCACACAAGTGCTAACTACAACCATCTCCATCAAGAAAGAATCTAACCATCATCCGTTGACATTCAATGGCATTACCAACACAAAATCCACCAATATCAATATCCTGGCGGAAACAGATCCTTCAGTGTCACTGGATCAAAATATTGGAACTCTACCTCAAACAACGTTGTCGACATTTCTATACTAAATGGACTTTGGTAGTTCAAGGAGGCAACTCACCACCATTTTCCCAAGGGCAATTAGGAAAAAGGAACAAATACTTGCCCTGCCTGTGACAATTACATCTTATGAAAGAACAAAAGAGGTCCAGCAGAAACCTTAAATTATTAAATTTAAAAATCCTTATAACAAAATACATTAGACTTTATAGGTAGATAAACAGATGCTGAGAAACAAAACACAATTTCAGTTGAAAAAGAATACTGTTTTGGAAGAGCACAACTTTCCTTATCTCCCTTTGCTCCTAAAATAGAAGTTTAATTTTTTTCAAGCTGATTAAAAATTATTTCATCAAAAACTACTGGTCTTTGTAGATAGTAGAGAAAAATGTGGCAGTTAAGAGAAAGCAAGGGAGAAAATACTGTTGGTGCTATCTGCTGATAATTTGCTATTTTTAATTTTGCGGTCTGCTATCTCAAGTAATTTTGGGTCTCAAAAACATTTCTGCGCTCCATTTTCCTTTCACGCTTGCATAATTTTGCATAGACATTTTTTAGATTTCTTAAATAGTTGCAGACCACGCTTTGACATTCCAAAAACTGCCTTCTTCCAATGTGTAATCTTCAGATAATATTTAGGGACAGAATGCCATATCGTCTACACCTGAAATAAAAAAACATCCTCTGTCTCTAGATACACTGCACTGATTCTCCTATCTGTCTTTAAATCTATGCATTTACTGTGAAAACACTATTTATTACCTCATCATATTACATCGCAATGCTTTACTACTCAATAAATCAGGAGTAAGAGCTCCCTATGTTTTGCGGACATAAGTATTACATGTTAGTAGGCAGAGTTTTTCAGGCAGGCTTCCACTATCTGTGTCAAATTTTATTCTTCTCTTTAATTACTCAGTTTACTTCACAGGATCATAGAATTGTTCCCATGTAGAAGGTGGCCACTTGGCCTGTCATGTCTATGTTGGCTCACTGAGTATTTTGGCTCAGTGCCAGTCTCCTGCCTTTTCCCTATAATTCTGCATGTTGGTTCTATATAAATAACCACCTAATACCCTCTTGAACACCTCAATGGAGTCTGCCTTCATCAAATTTCTAGGCAGTACATTTCAAATCATAGCTACTGACTGTGTAAAAATTTTCTTTCTCTCCACACATTTGTGCCCTCTGGTTTGCGATCCTTTCAAGAGCGGAAGCGGTTTCTCCCTATCTACTCTATCCAGATTCTTCAAGATTTTGAAGACTTCTGTCAGATCTCTTCAGCCTCCTACTGTCCAGCGAATTTTCAATCTATCCTCCTAATTAAGCTTTTTGTCCTGGAGCCTTTCTCATTAACTGCTTCTGTGCTCCCTCCAATGCCATCCTTTTTAAAGCCTGGTGCCCAGGACTCATACTCAATATTACAACTGAGGCCTAATTAGTGAACTCTACAAATTCAGCATAACCTCCATGCTTTTATACTCAATGCCTCTATGAATGAAGCCTTGGATATTGTATGCTTTATGAACTGCTCAGTCTATCTGTCCAGCCATTTTTAATGGACAATTTTCATCTGCAACCACGTCTCCCTGCTCTTGCACACTTTTTAGAATAGTACCCATTATTTAGCACTGTTTCACTAGGTTCTTTGTATCAATACTTATCACCTCATACTTCTCTGTAATGAACTTCATCTGACCACCCCACCAACTTGTTAATGTCCCTTTGAAGTTTCACCAGTTTAGGTCCCAAGTTTTGTGTCAGTCCCAAATTTTGAAATTGTCCCCTATACAACATGGCCTAGATTATTTGTTATACACAATCAGAAAAAAGCTTGGGTACCATTAATAACAACTGTTTAACTCCATTAAAAACCTTCCTCCAGCCCAAAAATACCCATTAACAATTACTCTGTTTCCTATCACTCTGTCAATGTTGAATCCACATTATTACTAGTCCCTTTTATTCCATGAGCTATAACATTCCTCAAGTCCATTGTGTGGTATTGTATCAAACTCATATTGGAATGCCATGTGCATATGTCAACAGCATTGTCCTCATTCATCCTTTCTGTTGCCTCTTCAAAAAACTCCAGCAGGTAAGTTAGGCATGATGTCCCTCTGATGAAAGGTCGAGGCCCGAAACGTCAGCTTTTGTGCTCCTGAGATGCTGCTTGGCCTGCTGTGTTCATCCAGATTCACACTTTATTATCTTAAGTTAGGCATGACCTTGGTTTAACATGTTCACACAGCCTGTTCCAAATGAACCCACATTTTTCCATGTTACTATTGGTCCTATTCCAGAAAATAGTTTCTGTAAATTTCCCAATCACTAAAGTCAAAATTGCTGAGCTTATTCTTTTTTGAACAAGGGTGCAATGTTTGCAGTTCTGCAGTATACCAGCCACATCCCCAAATCCAGAGAAAATTGAAAGATTACTGTCAGTACCTTGACATTTTCCACTCTCATTTTCTTCAAAATCCTGGGATACATCCCATCTGGCCCTGGAATTTCACCAACTTGGCAGTTTATCAAATCCCTCCTCCATATCAATTTTAAACCCTTCTGATGACTGGGTTTCTTCCTCTGTCACAATGGCCTGAGTAGCGTCTGCCTCAGGTAAAGGAAGATGCAAAGTATTTATTTATTGTCTTTCCATGCTGCCTTGTGCAAATTCTCATTTTGTTTCCCACGCCTCCTTTTACCACCCTTTTACTATTTATGCGCCAAGAAGACTTGGCAATTTCTCTGTATGTCTGATGCCAGTCTTTTTCAGAATCTCTCTTCACCTCTCTAATTTACTGTTTTGCCTTTCTTCGGCATCCTCTGTATTCAGCTTGGCTCTGAATTGCATTTTCTACCTGACACCCATCAAACGCAATTTTTTCTTTTTTGACTTAGTTTCTAGCATACCACGAAGTTCTGGGTGTGTTTGCTTTACCTTTCTCTTTTGAGGGAATAGATCTTGTATGTACCAGACTTTCCTCTTTGTTTTTCACACCAACCTTCGATTCCGGTCTATTTGGCCCAGTTCTATTCATGCCTCATTGAAGGTGGCTTTAACCAGTTGATTATTCTTGTTTTAGATTTTTCATTGCCATTCTCCCATTCTCAAACCTGGTAAAAATGACCACTATCTCTCAAATGCTTCCATACTGACACCTATATACTTGGCCCACCTCAATGCTAAGAACTGGTTCTAGTTCTGGACTGTACAAATTCTTCAGAGCACAATTTAGGGACATTTACTTCTTGCTGCCTTTAACATAACCGCTATCCCATCTTTATCCAGGTAATTAAAATCCTCCATCATAGCTTTTGCACCTATCTCTATTTACCTTGCTAATTTGATCCTCTCCTTCCTTACACTAGTGGCTGGTCTATATACTGTGCCTTGCGATGTAACTGTACCTTTTTGTTCTTTAGCTCTTGTCAAATCCATTCTGTCCTTCAAACCACTGAGACATGTTTTTTCTCCTGTGGTCTTCTTAACCTAAAACATCACGACCCCCGCCCCTCCTGTTTTCTTCTTCCATTATATTTTGAATACCTTGTAACTAGAAATATTTAAAAGTCAGGCCAGCCCTTCCTTGAGCCAGGTCCTTGTCTGTAATGTAACATCACAATTCTGCATGGCAGTCTGTGCCTGTAACTCCGCAATTTTATTAATGACACTCTCGGCATTTACATACCCACAGCCTAACTCTGATTTAGACTTCATTCATTTTTTCTCTCACTCTGGCTTAATATTTTCTATCCTAGTGGTACCTGCCTTTTCCAGTATTTTGTATGCAACGCATTACTCAAATATTCTCTCCTGGTTTCCACAGTTCTACTAAGTTTGTTTAAACCCTCCCCAAAAGCACTAGCAAGTGCCCTGCTAGCAGTTTACTTCCAGCTGTATCCAGATATTGCCTTGTGCAGATGTCATCTCCCTCAGAGCCAATGCCAGGATCCCAGGAATCTAAAGATCTCACTCTTGTACCATCTTTCAAGCCATGCATTGATCTGTCATAACTTCCTATATCTGTACTCACTTGTGTATGAAACTGGGAGTAATCCAGAGATTATACTTTAGAAGTCCTGCTTGCTAAGTTTCTGCCCAGCTCCGTAAATTCTAATTACAGGATCACATCAACTTTTTAACTATGTCATTGGTTCCAATATGGACGATAGCTTCTGTCTATTCGCCACCAACACCAGCCCCCTCCCCCAACCCCGGCCCTGCAAGCATGTCCTGCAGCGTATCTGTGACATTCATGACCCTGGTACCAGGGAGGCAAATACTATCCTGGAGTTCCATCAACACCAGCAGAAATGCCTGTCTGCTCTCCTAGCCATAGACTCCCCAAACATTACTATTCATCTTTCTCCATCCATACAGCTGAGCCAATCATGGTGCCATGAGCTTGGGTCTTGCTGCACTCCACCATGGAACCATCTCCAGTGCCTAGAACAGGAAACCAATTTGGGAGTGGTATCCCTGGGGACTCCTGCTTATTTCACTTGGGCTGCCTGACCTTATTACCGTTAACTAGTGGTGTCCACCCATTACAAACATGTTATTCATAGAGGCTACAGATATTCTTCGTGAAGTCCTGAAGAAAGAATAGATGGAAGACGAAGTTTACAAGAGCTTATGGTTCTTTTGAACTTCTTATTTGATGTAAATTAAGTTAGCTATGTTGCATACATTTGGTGACACCCAGTTGAGAAAACAATGCTGCTATGCAATGCTGAGCTAAAATGAACTATTCCATGCATGTTCAGCCGTACTGAAGGAGGGCCCCGTGGAGGACCCAAGCAGTGAGGCAATATGGGTAGAGCTCAGAAATAGGAAGGATGCAGTAACAATGTTGGATCTGTACCACAGGCCTCCCAACAGCGAGCATGAGATAGAGGTACAAATATGTAAACAGATAATGGAAAGGTGTAGGAGAAACAGGGTGGTGGTGATGGGAGATTTTAATTTTCCCAGCATTGACTGGGATTCACTCAGTGTGAGGGGTCAAGATGGAGCAGAGTTTGTAAGGTGTGTCCAGGAGTGTTTTCTAGAGCAGTATGTGTATAGTCCAACTCGGGAAGGGGCCATACTGGATGTGGTGTTGGGGAATGAACCCGGCCAGGTGGTTGATATTACAGTAGGGGACTACTTTGGAAATAGCAACCACAATTCCATAAGTTTTACAATACTCATGGACAAGGATGGGAGTGGTCCTAAAGGAAGAGTACTAAACTGGGGGAAGGCCGACTATACCAAGATTCGGCAGGATCTGAGGAATGTAGATTGGGAGAAACTGCTTGACGGTAAATCCACATTTGATATATGGGAGGCTTTTAAGGAGAGGTTGATTAGCATGCAGGAGAGACATGTTCCTGTGAAAATGAGGAATAGAAATGGCAAGATTAGGGAGCCATGGATGACAGGTGAAATTGTGAGACTAGCCAAGAGAAAAAAGGAAGCATACATGGAGGTCTAGGCGACTGAAGACAGCCGAAGCTTTGCAAGAATATCGGGAATGTAGAGCGAATCTGAAACGAGACATTAAGAGGGCTAAGAGAAGACATGAGATATTGCTGGCAAACATGGTTAATGAAAATCCCAAAGCCTTTTATACATATGTAAAGAGCAAGAGGGTAACTAGAGAAAGGATTGGCCCACTTAAGGACAAAGAAGGAAAGTTATGCACTGAGTCAGAGAAAATGGGTGACATTCTTAACGAGTACTTTATATCGGTATTCACCAAGGAGAGGGACATGACAGATGTTGAGGTTAGGGATAGATGTTTGCTTACTCTAGGTCAAGTTGACATAAGGAAGGAGGAAGTGTTGGGTATCCTAAACGACATTAAGGTGGACAAGTCCCCAGGTCCGGATGGGATCTATCCCAGGTTACTGAGGGAAGCGAGAGAGGAAATAGCCGGGGCCTTAACAGATATCTTTGCAGCATCCTTAGACATGGGTGAGGTCCCGGAGGACTGGAGACTTGCTAATGTTGTCCCCTTGTTTAAGAAGGGCAGCAAGGATAATCCAGGTAATTATCGACCGGTGAGCCTGACGTCAGTGGTAGGGAAGCTACTGGAGAAGATACTGAGGGATAGGATCTATTCCCATTTGGAAGAAAATCAAGTTTATCAATGATAAGCAACATGGTTTTGTGCAGGGAAGGTCATGTCTTACCAACTTAATAGAATTCTTTGAGGACGTGACAAAGTTGATTGATGAGGGAAAGGCTGTAGATATCATGTACATGGACTTCAGTAAGGCGTTTGATAAGGTTCCCCATGGCAGGCTGATGGAGAAAGTGAAGTCACATGGGGTCCAGGGTGTGCGAACTAGAGGGATAAAAAACTGGCTAGGCAACAGGAGACAGAGAGTAGTAGTAGAAGGGAGCTTCTCAAATTGGAGACCTGTGACCAGTGGTGTTCCACAGGGATCTGTGCTGGGACCTCTGTTGTTTGTGATATAAGTAAATGATTTGGAGGAAGGTGTAGGTGGTCTGATCAGCAAGTTTGCAGGTGACACTGAGATTGCTGGAGTAGCAGATAGTGAAGGGGACTGTCAGAGATTACAGCAGAATATAGATAGACTGGAGAGTTGGGCAGATAAATGGCAGATGGAGTTCAATCCGAGCAAATGCGAGATGATGCTTTTTGGAAGATCAAATTCAAGGGCGAACTATACAGTAAATGGAAAAGCCCTAGGGAAAATTGATGAACAGAGAGATCTGGGTGTTCAGGTTCGTTGTTCCCTGAAGGTGACAATGCAGGTCAATAGGGTGGTCAAGAAGGCATGTGGCATGCTTTCCTTCATTGGGCGGGGTATTAAGTGCAAGAGTTGGCAGGTCATGTTGCAGTTGTATAGGACTTTGGTTCGGCCGCATTTGGAGTACTGTGTACAGTTCCGGTCGCCACATTACCAAAAGGATGTGGATGCTTTGGAGAGTGTGCAAAGGAGGTTCACCAGGATGTTGCCTGGTATGGAGGGTGCTAGCTATGAAGAGAGGTTGAGTAGAGTAGGATTATTTTCATTAGAAAGACGGAGATTGAGGGGGGACCTGATTGAGGTCTACAAAATCATGAGGGGTATAGACAGGGTGGATAGCAACAAGTTTTTTCCCAGAGTGGGGGACTCAATTACTAGTGGTCATGAGTTCAAAGTGAGAGGAGGAAAGTTTAAGGGAGATATGCTTGGAAAGTTCTTTACACAGAGGGTGGTGGGTGCCTGGAACGCGTTGCCAGCGGAGGTGGTAGACGCAGACACGCTAGCGTCTTTTAAGATATATTTGGACAGGATGGGCAGGGAGTAAATGGACACAGACTGTTAGAAAATAGATGACAGGTTAGACAGAGGATCTTGATCGGCGCAGGCTTGGAGGGCCGAAGGGTCTGTTCCTGTGCTGTAATTTTCTTTGTTCTTTGTTCTTTGAATGATTTAAAGATGAATTTGCAGAGGTCTTGAGGTTTGCGACGTGTACAAAGTTAACGTGCAAGAAAATAGCAAATGACACATCAAGTCTTTTCATTCGGCTTTCATTACTCTGGCACTCTCCACTGCACCACCCACTGCCCTTAACCCCAAACCTATCAAAGTCAGTCAGCACCCAGACTACAATCATGTCATCTCCGGGGAGAGGCAAATCAGAGGCATAAAGCCCACAGTAAATATATCCATTTGCAGTGCTATAATCATCACTAAACTGAACTATTGGCCCAATTTTAACTTGGTGCAATTCAATAGATTTTGAGTAAGTAAAAATTTTGCTCCTGCAAACAAACGTAACGGAATAAGTCAATGAAATTCATGCTCATGTCATGGGGTGAAGTGTTTGATGGCCTGTTAATTGGTTGTTCCCTCCAGTTCTGGTCACTGTGAAAGAATGGTGACATTGGAATATAGGAGATTCTTCAGAGAAATGCCATGTGTTATTATCAGAGCACTTCATGATGAGAACAGATAGGGGATGGTTCATCTTTTTGGTCTAGAGATGAGGCACATGAAAAGTAGTAAATGATTTGGAACATAAAATCAAATTTAATAGCAACTGGGGAAAAATGAAGGCAGATACTCAAGGCAATAGAAGACAAGCTTCAGTTTTAGATCAGGAAGATTTTGATAAGAAGAGTAATCTGAAACAGAAAGGACTCCGTGTTAGCTATCGGATGAGAAAACAAAGGGATTAAAAAGCACACACATTTACTGCATTGCCGTAACATGTAATTTCACAAAGTGTAGGCTGTTTTTTTATCACTCAGAATTTGGCCAAGTGCAAATTTGGGTAGTTTCCTGGAGGGCTTTTCTCTGGGTGCTCCATTGCGTTTTCTTGCATAGCTTAATGCTGGTTATCTCATTATCTATGTGCCATAATATCACTCTCACACTATCTGGTGCCCACCAGAAGGAGATGTGCTCATTGCTGCTGGGACCATTAGGATTTCCTGCTGCCAGGGTCAGGTTTAAAGCCAGCTGTGTACCAGGTCAAACACCAGAAGCCAGGTATAGGTGCAGTTTCATGGTTGCAGGGTGGGAAGAATCAGCCAAGAGATGGCCAAATTGATTTTCCACTTTGCTGCAAGGGTCTTTGGGGATCCTTTCTAGTGGATGGGTGGTGGGCAGAAGGCCATTGTCATTCCTCAGGACAGCCAGGGCAGGCCATGGTCCGAAGTTGAGTCAGTGCTGTTCTAATGTTTGAATGGCATGGTGTTTCCGTCGTTAGTACTGCTACCTCACGGCATCAGGGACCTAGGTTCAATTCTACCATCAGATGAATGTCTGTGTGGATTCTACACATTTCCCCCTTGTCTGCGTGGGTTTCCTCTGATATCTTCTCACAGTGCAAAGATATGCAGGTAAGGTAGATTGGCCATGGTAAATTGCCCATAATGTCCAGGATGAGCCACAGGGAATACAGAGTTACAGGGATTGGGTAGGGGATTGGGTCTGGGTGGGATGTTCTTTGGAGGTTTGGTGTGGTCTCAATGGGTCTCATTGCACTGTATGGGTTGTATGAATAGCCCAGTGTAATGCCCTTGTGCACTCCACAGGAGTAAGTGCAACCATTTTCTCTCTGCTACCTCACACTCACTTGAGCTCTATTGAGCGCAAAAACTGCACTAAGGTTAGAAAATGGGGATCTTCTATTTCACTGACATTACATTTTTATACAAATTAATAAAAAAGCTTTATTTAGGGAAATAAACTATTTATGAACTGCTGTTTCTCCAGATCCACTGAGGACTGTTGAGAGCTTAACTCCTGACTTTTAATGTGATGCAGAGCAGAGTCCAGTTGGTGGGTCTCTTATTGTTAACTTGTTGTGACCATGTCAGCTTGTTTCACAGGCTCAAGTGAAATCTTCCTCTCCTCATGGTCTTTAGGCTCAATTCAAGACAATTCTATGACAATGAATTATAACCTCTGGTTGCCTTGGCAGCACTTCCTAACCAAATACTTTGTTGATAGTGCATAGATGTATGACCAGAGGTGCAGCAGGGACACTTAATGCACCAAATCCTTCATCCTAGCTCACAATCATAGAGTAAAAGGCTAATGCTACTGATCAACATGTTCAAAATTTTTAAAACTTGGACAGAAACACACCATTAAATTGGCCTTGTAAACAAGACACACTAAACAGAGTGAAGGACTCCCTCAACCTGTTTCAACTTCAAGTTCATTTGAGAATTAAGCTCTTGAAAATTCAACTAAAGAAACCTGCAGCTCCCTTAGAATCCTTTGCTTTACACGACTTTCATTTCAGCTCTAAAGCATTACATTTACTGAAGAAATTTCAGGCCTGTTGTGAAAGAGACTGGGGCATTATAAGCTGTAACCACCTTTTACATTCATTTGCATTTAATCTTTGTGTGTGTGTGAGCATGTATGAGACAAATGAATGAGGGTGTTCTAGAATGTGGCTCACCAGCACCTTCTGAAGTACAGTTATGGATGGATAATAAAGGTTTTCCTTCCCCTATCTCACGAACGGATTTAGAAATGATGAACAAAGTTCAGTTCTATTCAAACCCAGTAAGAAACAGTCAACGCTGCAGTCAATCTGAAAAATGTTCAGATTTAAGATGATAAATACAATTTTTTTAAACTCATTCATGAGAATTGGGTGTTACTGGCTGGGACAACATTTATTTCGATGCCTAATTGCCCAGAGGGCTGGAAGAGGTCAACCACATTGCTGGGGGTCTGGAGTCAAATGTAGGCCAGACCAGGTAAGGTTGGCAGATTTCCTTAATAAAAATATATTTTGCTAAATTATACATTATTTCTACACTGGGTTAAGATTTTCCACAGGAGAATCAAAAAGTGGTGAGCAATGGGTATTGGCCTTGGTTCAGTTGTTGGAAAACTTGTCCCTGAATCTGAAGGTTGTGAGTTCATAGACTTTAACACGCAATCTAAGGTAACACTCCAGAGCAATACTGCACAAAGGTGCCAGCCTTTCATATAAGATTTTAAAGCACAATGCCACTTGCCTTCCTGCATGAGTATAAAAGATCCCATGGGCACTCTTTCAGGGTTCTGCCTAATATTTATGCCTCGTTTAACATCAATTAAAAACAGATTACCTTATCATGATCACATTGCTGTTTGGGGAGTTTTCTGCATATAAATTAACTGCTTAGTTTCCCATATTATATTAGCGACTATGTCGAAAGCACTCTGTTTTAGGACATCATACAATTATGAAAGGTGTAATACAAATGCAAGTTATTTCTTTCTCCATATTGGTGGTGTGCCTGCAGAAGCTGCCCAACACAATAATCAAATTTCGGCTTCATTTGGGCTCAATACGACTGCTAGGGACGATCTTGCTGCTTTCTCATAGCGGAAAGTCAGTTAGCTATAGCAGGCATGGTCTGCAAATAAGCTGTATGGGAGGGGGCTGTAGTGAGGGAGGGGGGAGTTGCAGAATGGCTACTGAAGGAAAGGAAAAAGGGAATAGGTCAACTCTAGAAGAGTGGAATTTTGTGGAATCTGTAGGAATGTTCCTTCTTCTTGTTATTCCACAGTAATCAAAAAAGGCAGCAAAACAAAATGTTTTGCAAAGTAACCTGGTGATTGATTGCACCTTTCAGCTTCAGGGGAGTGTTGTACTAATAAGCACCTCATATACTTACCCTATTCAACACAGAATTTACAAATGAGCTCCATAACAGACGTAGGAACTGAATTTGCACATTTAGATAGTCTCAAATGTTTTGTGAGGGTTTGCTTGAAACCCTTTTGAAAGCCTGCCTGAAAACTAATGCAGGCAGACAGATGGATGCCCTTGGTCACGGTATAGTTAAGGAGTCCTAGCAAAATTGAAGTTAATGCTGTTGTGACCAGCTGAGAAGGGGCTCCCCTATTCTGAGCACCCTCACAGTCAGTCACAACACCTGGTTATCACATTTCTATTAAACTAAGTTAACCAGATCAAAAGTGAAGAGACAATTGTAGGCATTTCTTAAGTAAATGAGTGGAGTTTTTTTACTTTCTATCTTCCAAAAAATATTATAACTTGTATTGAAACACACACACCAATGGAAGTAATGAGCTTACAAACAGCATTAGAAGGACTGCCCAGCACAGACAGGGTAGGTAAAGGCAAATGCAGTTACAATGTGCCTGGAGTTATGTGAATGAAATAACTGATTCCAATCGTGCAGCTGTAGTTTTACTGCTTAAACAGTGGTGATGTTTGCAGATCTTGGGATCTCATTCAGTGGTGACTTTTCCAAGTTGCTTTTCACTAGTACTGGTTTCTACAATTGAGAGAGAAAAACAGAGGGAGAGAGAGAGAAAAAGAGACAAAAATCAGGAAGAGCTCCCAGTATCCTGGCCAATGTCAGTGCATGTTATTTTCTGTTTTGCTGCTCAAATGCTTTATCGCGATACATGTTGTATTTGTATTCAAAATGTAGCTAGTTTCACTTTGTAGCTACTCAAAGTGAACATTGAACATAGAACATAGAACAATACAGCACAGAACAGGCCCTTCGTCCCCCCTGCGCTGACCTGTGAACTAATCTAAGCCCCTCCCCTACACTATCCCATCATTATCCATATGCTTATCCAAGGACTGTTTAAATGCCCCGAATGTGGCTGAGTTAACTACATTGGCAGGCAGGGCATTCCATGCCCTTACCACTCTCCGAGTAAAGAACCTGTCTCTGACATCTGTCTTAAATCTATCACCACTCATTTGTAGCTATGCCCCCTCGTACAAGCTGAAGTCATCATCCTCGGAAAACATTTCATACATAAGTTTTCAGCTGCAATAAATCACCCAACATGCAGGTGTGAAAAACAAAAGGTGCTTATTGACAACTCACCGAGTTTCAGTGTGTCTTGACTAAAATGTTATTTCTAAGGCAGCTGTTGCCATATATTCCATGTGAATTGTCTGAGCCTGTCAGGTGAATGCTGTAGCATTTTAGGTCAGCTCTGCCCTTTTGCAGACCAATTTCAGCCCATGAAAATCTGAGCCATAAAACTCAAATTATGGACGTTGAATATTGATAGCACATTTTTCAATATGATTGTAACATTGGGAAGCAGGATGAAAACTCTTCACTGGTTGGAATCATGTCAAACAGAGAGGATGATGATTGTAGCTGTTGATCATCAATGACATTGATGCAAGTGTTTCTCAATATAGTGCCCTTTGCCAAATATCTTCAGCTATTTTGTAAATGGCCTTCCCTCCTACTCAAGTTGCAAAGGTGTGCAGGTTAGATAGATTGGCCAAGTTAAAATGCCCATAGTGTCTAGGAATGTGCAGGCTAGGGTGGGAAATGCAGGGTTATGAGGATAGGGTAACGGATCTAGGTATGGGTGGGATGCTCTTTGGAGGGTAGATGTGAATTCGATGAACTGAATGGCCAGCTCCCACACTGTATGGATTTCATGATGAATGTATTATAGCCAAATTTGAGAATGACACGGATATAGGTGGGAAGGCAAATGGTGAAGATGACACAAAGAATCTGCGGAAGAATATAGACAGGCCAACAGAGTGAGTCGAAACTTGGAGGGTGGAATATAATGTGGGAAAATGTGATGTTAGCAGGAAGATTACAGGAGCTAAATGTTATTTATTTAAGTAGAGAAAGATGGAAGAAAGCTATAATAAACAGGGATTTGGAAGTCCTTTTGTATAAATCACAAAAAGCTACTCACAAGTTCAGCAGGTAAGACAAATAGAATGTAGGTCTTTAAAAGGTAAGGTAAAGTTGCCTAAATTAGCCTTACCAGACTATAGAGCTGCTCTCTTATTAGAGAGAGAAAACTGGTAGTGATTTAACTTGGGGATCAGCATGTCTCAGGCCAGGGGAGAGGTTGAAAGGAGTGTCCTTCATAATAACCTCAGCCAGTGCAGGAATTGGAATTGAATCCATGCTGCTGGCATCTCTCTGCATTAATATAGAACATAGAACATAGAACAATACAGCACAGTACAGGCCCTTTGGCCCTCGATGTTGTGCTGACCTGTCATACCAATCTGAAGCCCATCTAACCTACACTATTCCATGTACGTCCATATGCTTGTCCAATGACGACTTACATGTACTTGAAGTTGGTGAATCTACTACCGTTGCAGGCAAAGTGTTCCATTCCCTTACTACTCTCTGAGTAAAGAAACTACCTCTGACATCTGTCCTATATCTTTCACCCCTCTATTTAAAGCTATGCCCCCTCATGCTCGCCGTAACCATCCTAGGAAAAAGGCTTTCCCTATCCACCCTATCTAACCCTCTGTTTATTTTATATGTCTCAATTAAGTCACCTCTCAACCTTCTTCTCTCTAATAAAAACAGCCTCAAGTCCCTCAGTCTTTCATCGTAAGATCTTCTCTCCATACCAGGCAACATCCTAGTAAATCTCCTCTGCACCCTTTCCAAAGCTTCCACATCCTTCTTATAACGCGGTGATCAGAACTGTACGCAATACTCCAAGTGCGGCCGCACCAGAGTTTTGTACAGCTGCAGCATAACCTCATGGTTCCGGAACTCGATCCCTCTATTAATAAAAGCTAAAACGCTGTATGGCTTCTTAACAACCCTGTCAACCTGAGTGGCAACTTTCAAGAATCTGTATATATGGACACCGAGATCTCTCTGCTCATCTACACTACCAAGAATTTTACCATTAGCCCTGTACTTTGCCTTCTGGTTACTCCTACCAAAGTGCATCACCTCACACTTGTCCGCATTAAACTCCATTTGCCACCTCTCAGCCCAGCTCTGCAAAGCAACCATCCAGCCAATTCAGCTAACTATTTCAAAATAAATGAAGTTAAAAATAGGAAAATCTTGCTAAAAGTATGCATGGTACTAAACCACACCTGGAATCTTGTGAACAGTTTTAGTCCCCTTATCTAAGAAAAGATATATTGGCACTGGAGACAGGCCAGAGAAGGTTCTCCAGAAAGATGCTGTTTACGGTGATAACTTCTCACAAGGAGAAATTGAGCAGGTTCTGACTGTACTCATTAGCATTTAGAAGATTGAGAGATGACCTTATCAAAACATATATGATTCTTAGGGGGCTTAAGAGGGTGGAGGTGGACAGGTAATCCCTGTTTGATGAGAGTCTAGGAGTCTAGAGGGCATAATCACAGAGTAATGGATTCTCCATTTAAGAGAGAGATGAGGAGGAATTTCTTCTCTCAGAGGGTAGTGAATCTGTGGAATTCCTTACCACACAGGGTGTCAAGGCTGTGTTATTAAATATATTTTAGGTTGAGATCGACAGAATTTTATTCAGTAAGGGAATTAGGGATTATGGGTAAAAGGCGGCTAAGGGTAGTCCAGGATTCAGATCAGCTATGATGTCATTGAATGGCAGAGCAGACTTGATGATAAATGACTTGCTTTTGCTTTGATGTTTTATGATGTTATGGTTAACCTAATCCATTTACCTCTAATTTTTGACATGCTGCAAACTCAAGTTTACAGTATTTAAAATGCTATCTATTGGCGCAAGATCATTGTCTGAAGCAAACGGAATAAAACTTAATGAGATCACCGGCTGAATAATATGTAATTTTATTTACTCAGTCTTTAGCTTAGCATCTCAAGGGTAAAATAATACGATATATAAAGTTGCATCCTAGAAGCCTTATTAATGCAGAAACATGAAAGTAAATTGGTGCCCGAAATGATAAAAGTAACACTTAACGGTATTAATTAAAGAGGCAGACTTGTTTTGCTATTTTTGGAAGCTCACTGATTAAATAATCAATGCTGTGTGGCATGCAAACAATTCAAACTTTGATTCAGTTAGTAGTTTGATTAAAACCAATTGATTTTTATCTTTACTTTTCCTTATTGTTTTTATTTCCCTGCAGTCTTCAGTCAGAGTTCACTCTATTGTGGAGAGAAAGATCAGGCAGGACACTATGTAGCCATCTTCATGAATAACATCAATACCAAAGCCCTTTGTCAACCTTCCAGGAGGATCACTTGAGTGGCCAGCATGAGATATGATTTGTTTCCTTATCCCAAAAAACAATTTTGAACTTTGCAAACTAACACTCCAGGACTAGGTCAAAGTGAGAGTATTAACCAATGATGCAATTCAAACTTGGACCTCCTAACGGAGTCTCCAGCAGCTCGATGATCTAGCAACCAAGCCATCATTACATTAGTGACATGTTCTACAATAACAGAATAAAGAGACATGTCAAGTAAATTTGTAAAAGTAAAAGGTACACCTTGGAGCCCAATCAATTTAAGCTTTATCTATTGAGAGGGTGTGTCCTGTCGATGGACACTCTAGAACAAGGAAGTATAGTCTCATGTTAAGGGGTGAACCTGTATAGAATTGCAATTCTTCATTCAGGACTTTTGAATCCTTGAAATTTTCCTTAAAGGTCCGGGCTTTCCCAGTGCTTATATATGTTCAAGGCAAAAATCAATGACATGAAGGGAATTGAGGGGTCTGAGGATTCAGACTGAAGTCAACCATGATCCCTTGAATAGTGAAGCAGAATGGAGGCGACATAAAGCCTATTCCTGCTCTTGTAGTATATGGAACAATCCTAATCTGTTCATCATTAGGCCATGATTGTAAACAGATGGCCCATTTTCAAAATCATAAATGTAATTGCAGGAACGATCTAAACATGTTGTGAGTGACTGCTGCGAAAAAAACTTAAAAGTTACTCCACATAATAGATTTTGTCTAGACAATTCTTGATAGAAAATTACACAGCAGTTTTATTATATCAAGGATTTGAGTTATTCAAACACTTTCTAAATATGTTAGAACTGTTTTTGTGAATAGCAGCCCTGCTTTACCCTTTTCTCTATAAGTGTTACATATAAGAAAAACCAAAGTTAAAAATTCTCCTAACTGCATTACTGTTTGTACATGAACTTAACATGACAAATTAGATAAACATAGCTAAAACTAATTTGAAATGGAAAAGCACCTACAATGCATATGCATAAATCAACCAATTTGCAGTTTGAAAGAGAGAAGGCAAAATCGGACGTAATGGTGTCACAGTTAAATAAAGGTAATTACAGGGGCATGAGAGGGGAACTGATGAAAATTGACTGGAAGCAGAGCCTATCAGGGAAGAGAGTAGAGAAACAATGGCAGGAATTTTTGGTGTAATTGAGGACACAGTACAGAGGTTCATCCCAAAGAAAAGAAAGATTATTGGTTGGGGGGGGGGGGGGGAGGTGGGATTAGACAGCCATGGCTGACAAAGGAAGTCAGGAAATGTATCAAAGAAAAAGAGACAGCCTATAAAGTGGCCAAGGGCACTGGGCAATCAGAAGGTTGGGAAGGCTGCAAAAACAGAGGATAACAAAGAGAGAAATAAGGAAGGAGAGGATCAAATATGAAGGTAGACTAGTCAGTAATATTAGAAATGATAGTAAAAGTTTCTTTCAATACACAAGAAACAAATGAGCGGCAAAAGTAGACATTGGGCCACTCCAAATTGATGCTGGAAGGCTAGTCATGAGAGATAAGGAAATAGCTGAAGAATTTAAGATGTACTTTGCGTCAGTCTTCACTGTGGAAGGCATGAGTAATATCCCAACAGTTAAGGAGAGTCCGGGACAGAGTTGAGTATGGTAGGCATTACAAAAGAGGAAGTGCTAGAAAAGCTAATAGGCCTAAAAATTGATAAATCTCCTGGCCCCAATGAGCTACATCCTAGTGTTCTGAGGGAGGTGGCTGAAGAAATAGCGGAGGCGTTGGTTGTGATCTTTCAAAAGTCACTGGAATCAGGGAAAGTCCCAGATGATTGGAAAATCTCTGTTGTAACCCTCTTGTTTAAGAAAGGATCAAGGCAAAAGATGGAAAATTATAGGCCGATTAGCCTAACCTCAGTTGTTGGTAAAATTCTAGAATCCATCGTTAAGGATGAAATTTCTAAACTCTTGGAAGTGCAGGGTCGGATTAGAACAAGTCAGCATGGTTTTAGTAAGGGGAGGTCGTGCTTAACAAACCTGTTAAAATTCTTTGAAGAGGTAATAATTAGATTAGACCAGGGAAACCCAGTGGATGTTATCTATCTAGACTTCCAAAAAGCCTTTGATAAGGTGCTTCACGGGAGGCTGCTGAGTAAGGTGAGGGCCCATGGTGTTTGAGGTGAGCTTCTGGCATGGATTAAGGATTGGCTGTCTGACAGAAGGCAGAGAGTTGGGATAAAAGACTCTTTTTCAGAATGGCAACGAGTGACAAGTGGTGTCCCGCAGGGTTCAGTGTTGGGGCCGCAGCTGTTCACTTTATATATTCATGATCTGGATGAAGGGACTGGAGACATTCTGATGAGGTTTGCCGATGGTACAAAGTTGGGTGAACAGGCAGGTAGTACTGAGGAGGTGGGGAGGCTGCAGTAAGATTTAGACAGTTTAGAAGAGTGGTCCAGGAAATGGCTGATGAAATTCTAAGTGAGCAAATGTGAGGTCTTGCAGTTTGGAAAAAAGAATACAGGCATGGACTATTTTCTAAACGGTGAGAAAATTCATAAAGCCAAAGTACAAAGGGATTTGGGAGTGCTAGTCCAGGATTCGCTAAAGGTTAACTTGCAGATAGAGGCCGTGATTAAGAAAATGAATGCAATGTTGTCATTTATCTCAAGAGGGTTGGAATGTAAAAGCAGCGATGTGCATCTGAGACTTTATAAAGCTCTAGTTAGGTCCCATTTAGAATACTGTGCAAAGTTTTGAGCCCCACACCTCAGGAAGGACATACTGGCGCTGGAGCGTGTCCAGAGGAGATGCACACGGATGATCCTGGAAATGGTAGGCCTAACATACGGTGAACGGCTGAGGATCTTGGGATTGTATTCATGAGAGTTTAGAAGGTTGAGGGGAGATCTAATAGAAACTTACAAGATAATGCATGGCTTAGGAAGGGTGAGTGCTGGGAAGTTGTTTCCGTTAGGCGGGGAGACTAGGACCTGTGGGCATAACCTTAGAATTAGAGGGGGTCAATTTAGAATGGAAATGAGGTGACATTTCCTCAGCCAGAGAGTGGTGGGCCTCTGAAATTCATTGCCACGGAGCGCAGTGGAGGCCAGGACGTTAAACATTTTCAAGGTAGAGATTGATAAATTCTTGATCTTGCAAGTAATTAAGGGCTACGGGGCGAGTGCAGGGAAGTGGAGTTGAAATGCCCATCAGCCATAATTAAATGGCGGAGTGGACTTGATGGGCCAAATGGCTTTACTTCCACTTCTATGTCTTATGGTCTTAATTTTACTAGAATCAACGTCAGGAATTTTAACAAGGAACACTTTGTAATTAAGCACTTCCACTGGAAATTTATGTTCATTGAGAGCGCTAGTCACCAATTTAGTTCATAGAATCTTGTGGCACAGAATGAAGCCATTCACCTCAATGTGCTTTTTAAAAATCTGTCGAGTTTGGTCCTTGCACCCAGCTGTTTCCCTTGAAACATGCCAATTAGTCCATTACAATTACTTATTCAATTGCCTTTTAAAAGTTTCAATACAATCTGATTCCACCAAATATTCAGATAGTTCCTTCCAAGCCTTAACCTTTCATGCGAAGACGTTTCTGCGTATTTCATCTATATATCTTGTATCATTGATTTTGAATATCTGAGTTATACTGAGTAACCCAGTTGCCAGCCAAAATAGTTTCTAGCTACTTGCTCAATCAAAATCTATAAACTTTGAATACCTCTGTTAGCTCATTCTTAGACTTCTTTGCTTCATGTGAAATTATTTCAACAGTCTGTGACCTGATCTCTGATTTGTCTCTTTTCTTGTGAGCATTCTGCAAGGAATCATGGCATTGACCCTGTAAAACTTACTTCCTTACTAGTATAAAATGATTATTGAAGTCACTGTGACAGAATATTTGATTTATACAAGTTTAAATATGATGAACAATATTGTTTACTTATTGTTTACTTAAATATCTTGCACAACTGACATTAATTATATGCAGCCAGTTCTCTTATTCCAGCTCGTTACCTCAACCATATTGTTTCTTAGAAAACATGTCAGATTAATTATTTTGTCTTTGAAGCATTAAACAAAAGAATTCCAATTTAGCAAACATCAATAGATATCCAAAACATTGACATTTCACAGAATTTACCCAATTTAGTCAACTTGCCAACTGACTAAAATCACTAACTCACTGTCTGGAGAGAACTCCAGTAACATAATGTAAGACAACAGTATATCTAAAATGTCAAAATTTGAAACCTGTCTTCACTAGTTTTCCACTAAATGCATATATTTACAATTGTTATTTTGAATGTAATGATGGTCATAGATGCAACTTTCAATGGATAGCACAATAGTAAATGTGTCAAATTGGTTACTAGACTGGGTCAAACACTCTAAAGTGAATAAATTGGATTTCCTTTCTTAGCTTTGCTTTGAAAACAAAGGGAATAATGAAGAGTAAATCAGCTTGACAGCAAATAGGCAGTAAACTTAAAGCTAAGGAAAATTATTCATACTTATCTCCTTGGCCAAACTTTGATGTATGTTGCACAGTAACTCAAAAAATATACACAACATTGATCTATCATTTTTGCAGGGGACAATGCATATTATTGCACAAATAGAAAATTTACAGTCAGTCTTGGAAAATATTCAGAAGCTCATACTTCCATATGATGATAACATTTGTTGAAGGCTTCAACTGAAGCTTGCATAGAAACCTTGTGCAAACAACAAATTATATTTATATAGCATCTTTAACATTGTGAAAGGCATCAAAGTGATTCACAGGGTCATTATTAGAAGTACAGCATCATGTCACCGAAAGAGAAATTGGCCTGGATTTTTTGCCATGACAGAAAATGGAGAACACAGTGAATATTGGAAGTCCCATTTTATCATTCTTAAGGGAGTTGGAAAAATGGCCAGGTCATGTTTCACGTGTGCACATTTCCCATAGATAGCTGGCTATAGAAATCAGCAGCTGCCTCCATTCCTGTCTGATTTTGCTGACCTGGGTGTCTCAAATTTGAAGGTTACAGATTTGACCTGGTAGGAACAGGTCTGTACTTGGAGCTTAATTTTGATAGCCAAAATACCATCTAAAGTACCTCTTTTGATATCAGTTCAGGTTAGAAAATTTTAGAGTTGTTAGGCGCCTTACAGCGAACCACAGCACCCTTTGGGATTGCTAAAATAAGCATGAATTGTTGTTAAAAGGTGTTTTGGAATAGTGAAGCTTTTTGGAATTATTAAGGGCGTCTATTAGAAGTGTCAAGAGGATCTGTCAAAAGTGTCAAGAGTTGTAAAAGTAGCTGTAAAGAGGGCCAGTCAAAAGGATCAAGTGGACTTGTTAAGAGAAACTGGTGAAAACACCAAAACAGGAGCTGTTATGCTGTCAAGGCGTTTAAAAATTCTGCCTTTTAAAATATTTGCAAATTGTCTGCAATTTTAAAAAAATTCGCCCTATTTCACTCTGTTGACATAATTTTAAGTACTGCTGATACTGGATTACTACTGCATAACCAATTTCACAGCCATCCATTATCTTTTACGTAGCTGTCAAACTGTGAAATAGCACACACAGTATAGCTCACAGTTTGATAGACAGCTAGTGGTGATTATAAACTCTTTGAAATGGATCTATGAATTGCAATGCTCATTGTTACAGCGTTTATGCACTGTGATGAAGTGTTTGTTGTTGTTATGCCCCACGGAGTTTAAGGAAGTAGAAAATAATCTTATGTTGATTTTCAAACATCATTCTGCAATGGACACTGAAAACTTTTTATTGTTTCATCTCAGCCAAGATCATGAAGACTGTCCATGCTGGACTCTGGGCAAGTTCACATGATAAAAAGAAAACATGCCTTAGCATAGTTAACTAGCTTGGGAGGGTTTATTTTTTATCAACAGCTGGAAGTTGGGATGAAGCAGGCTCATCAGCTGTTTTGGCCTGATCCTCGGACGAGTCCACATAAAGCAGTTCAGTTGTGATTACATGTAGTAAGATTTTTGCAGTGTTCTTTGTAGTGTATTTTGCATTTGTAAAGAACACTGGGTATATTCCGTTGCTCTTGGCTCTCTTGGGTGATTGATACCCAGAGTTCACCCAACAGACCAGGGAAAGTGAGAATCAAAAACTGCAGGACATGACACAAGTGATGGCCTGAATATGAAGTCAGAAACTCATCCAAGATCAAACTGTTGCCAGGGGCAGAGGTTAAGTTTTAATGCATGGAAGTTAGTTTGGACCTGGAGCTGAAGACAATGGCTTTAATCTTCCTAATATTCAATTGGAGGAAATCTCTGCTTATCCAAAGTTGGATACTGGATGAGCAGTTTAGCAACAGTGGGGGAGTTGAGATAGAGCTGCATATCATTGGTGTACGTGTGAAAACCAATGCCATGTCTTCAGGCAATGTTGCCAATAGGAATCATATGGATGAGACATGAGGCAGGGAAGAAACCAAGGTCAGGTGAGAGGTAATGGTGCAGGATGACAGTTGTAAGGTGTTGAAGGAGGATGCCTTGGTCGACTATGGAAAAGGCCACAGACACGATGAGGATGGATGAGGAATGAACAGCTATTTGTAAAACTGTTTCTTTGTTAACTATAAATTACTGCCCTTTCTGGAATGAAATCATTACTAAATTAGTTTTCAATCAAGGTCACGATAAACTCTACAGCATATGTCATAAATACCTGTTGATTGCAAAATGAAAATTGTTTTTAGGAAGTTTTATTTATTTGTTAACAGGGTGTGAACACAGTGAATCATCAGCTGGATGTACATTAGTTGCCCATCACTAATTATGGCAGTTAAGTGCCAATTATGTTTCTGAGAGTCTGAAGTCACATGTAGGCCAAGTAAAGGCAGCAGATTTCTTTCCCTAAAAGACATTAGGGAAACGCCCAAATGTGCTTTCACAAAAATCAATGGTAGTTACATGGCTAACATTAGGCCAGCTCTTTATTCTCAATTCTATTGATTTCAAATTTCCACCATCTGCCACGATGGGCTTCAAACTCACGTCTCCAGAATTTAAATCTAGGGCTTTGGATTACTGGTCCAATGACATTACCACCATGCCCTGAGATCTTCTCATTTTAATAAAGATATACATTCAAAGGTTCTGAGTTCAGGCTGAAACTGTGCCCATTTCATGTTAAAGAACCAAAACTTCTTTAACTACAGTTCTTTATTTTCTATCCCTGTTTCTTCCTTCACAGATGCTGCCAGACCTGTTGAGCTTCTCCAGCAACTTCATTTTTGTTCTATATTTGCTATAATTGTCTAAGAGATTAGATATACACTTCAAATTACTTCACAACAAAAGAACCTGTATATACAGGACAAATTAACAAATTCATATCTTCTATACAATTGAGGTTATCTGATATAAAATTATACCTTATTAAAGCTATAATAAAATTTATATTTGAAGATTCTCACCAATATAGACTTAGGTGAGAATTTTAGCTTGTTGCTTCCAGATTACAGATTTTATACTTCAGAGTGCAGAATAAGTATTGACTAGACTAAAGGATTTGAAGCTAAATGCATACAGGCACGACTTAATATTCACAGCGACATGTCCAGTAACCAACACACTTTAGAATTAATTCTTGGCAGACTCGTGGAATAGGACGGCAGCTACTAATTCTTGAGTTAAAGATTAAATTTAAAAGACATACTTATGTAGAATATGTATTTAACTCAGTTATTATGATTACCATACTGGTGTTGGATTTTTAATTCAGTCACATCAGGAAGGACTGATCAGGGTAGGAGGTGGCCTGACAGAGATTGTTAAAATTATAAACCAAGTTAAAAGGATAATATAATGAAGAAGCTTCCTTTTGAGATTGAATCTAAACTGCAGCTTCATCAATGTAAGATACTTACTAATAAATCCAATATGGGATTCAGAAGAAACTTCTCTTCTTAGAAAGTGGTGACTATGTGGAACTTATGCTGGAAATTAGCCAGGAATAAATGTATACATTAATGGTGCGAGATGACCTGCTCTTCCATTCACATTTCCAATATTGTAGTTTGGGCTGAACAATTTCCTCACTGCTCAATTCCTCAGTACACTGCTGCTGTATCTGCATTCAGTGTTGGTGACAATAATATATGGACCAATCAAACTGTCCTTCTTAAAAGGCAAGCAGTTCACTCTTACAGGGAAGTTGCATTAAATGATTCTTCTCAGAATTTCAAAGATGGAGCATGGAAGTTCCAGGATGATGAATGTGGTATTGGAGACATTAATGATGCAGATGGGTTGAATGACAGATAGCATGCTTCTGTGATGATGTCAATAACTACATGCAGAAGGGTGTGAGAGCAGATAGTCGAAAGGGTTAGCACCCAGTGTATAAACCTGGGGACTTAGCAGCAATGCCACAGAAAATCTGGCAGTCTCATCCTCGAACATGTCTTCACATGGCATCCACCCAACCAGCTACTCAATGTATTGTACAATCTTTCACTCAATCAGCTAGTGTCTCTGTCACTCAGAATTCACACTTAGCATCCAGATAATACACATCAATCTCATGTACGTACCAGTGTGGCCACCCTTACACCCAGCTTTCACTGATGTCAAATGCTCTCAGCTATTCTGCTATCATGCTATTTATCCTGCGACTTGCCAGGATGAGCAAATTGTTGATGATCCCCATTTCTCCCCCATATCAATTTACCCGTTCTGATTTTCTGCTTCCAGACTCCCAAGAACTGCTGCTGCCCACCTAGCCTCAGCAATCCAAGAAGGGAGACAAAGATGAACAGTTAGCATTGTAGAGAAGGTCCCACCAATTGATCTAACATTCGGACCAAATGTATCATGCAGCAAGAATAGAGTTGGAAGCATTATGTTGTGAATCGTCCAGGCACAGGTGGGCTGCGGAGAAATCGGGGTTTTGTTTGCTGGGGGGAAAGGTCGCAAACAAGCTCAACTTGAGAAATTTCAAATGAGAGTGTCATTGGGATGGTACACACGACCATGCTGATAAACATGCACAACAATATGCTGAGTGCATCAACTGACGTGCCAGAAAATCTTCAGCCAGTGCAAGTAGCATGGTGTAATCGGGCTCCAAGTCAGGAGAATGCATGATGCATTAAGTAAGACCTTTACAATGCTCACTTTGCAGCTTTCCTGTTGATTGATGTGTATTTGTGGGTCTGGACCTATACGGATAAAATGAGATACCTCGACATCTCAACACCCAGTTACGCATCAGTGTTGCACTCCTTCTCAGGTTGCTGGTTTTTACTTGATGGAAAACTCATTAATAGATAAGTTTGTTACAACATCAGGTCTGACAGCTGAACCAAATCAATCTTTCCGTCATTGTTTGCAACATAGTGAAATTGAAATCTCCAAGATTCTCAATATTGACCCAATGGTTCCTAAACAGATTTTTGAATAACCAATCCCAGACTCTGTGAATAATCAATTCTCAACACTGAATTGTAGCTTAAACAAAATACTTAGCAATTTATTAACAATATAATTACATTAGTAAAGCAAATTTAAACAACAATGTAATATAATTGATGTCAATGCTTTAAACCCAAACCCTTGTTTTCAGTTCCATTCATGCAAAAGGCAGACAGACAAACAAACCGAAGGGATAAGTAAAATAACAAGACTGGCCAAATGACTTACATGACTTTCATGATGCATTATTCCAGGCATTGATGATGGTTTCTTCGTTAATTTTGTGAAGATATTGATCAGGGTCTCCTTTACAGTTCACTCAGATAAAGGAAGTAATACTTCTGACTTCTTAAAAAATTTTCTGAGCTTTAAAGAGCGGCTCGTGGCAGATTAGGCAGGGAGCTTTCAAATCTTCATACTGTAGCATTAACTGTCAAATTCACTGAGACAGAAAACACAGTCTCAAACTCAATTCATGCTCTGACCACTCCCTGACAGACTGACTGTCTTCCCCACATTATCCCAGTTACCATTCAATTGCCGTTATGCCATCTGCTTGAGTGTAGGCCTTTTCCAGACATGCTGGAACCAATTTCCAAGAACTGACCTCATTAATAGGCAACTTCCGCTATCTGCTTAAACATAATGTTCATCACAGCTGATGAAGCATCTGCAGAACTCTGTTCAGGAACCTACCTCAAAATTAACTTCCAGTCTTGGCCTCACAAATAAACAAAAAATTATTTGATCTGTCTTCCTTTAACAAAAGCTGCTACCTTAACTCTAACAGACATCTTTAGCTCACAGTTCCCAGTTCATTGCTCCAAACCAAAATGAAGGAAAAATCAATGTGGATTTTGGCAATGTAAATATTGTCTACTCAATGAGACAGGCAATTTCAAATACCTCCTCATCTCAGATGACTATAGTATCCAAGTGCATTAACTATTTAGTTCTCTACAGCATTTTCTTTCTCTTTTTCCAATTCAGCTAAAATATGCATTTCATTTCAGTTTGAATTGCAAATAGGTTTTTTTAGATTTGATAAAGGTACTATTTACATTGGGGATCAGACTCCAGTTTTCAGTTCCCCAAGGAATAATTTGGTTCCCGGGAAGCTATTCCTTTTCAGTCAGCATAATGGGATGTATTTAACCTTATCAATATTTAATTGTGATCAACAAACTTTTTTCCCCCATTGCTATGGAAGCAGTCGGTTGAAACTCTATAAGCCCCAGGATTTAATGACAATGCAAATTTTAAATTCAAAGCATCTTTTTCTTTCAGCCCGTGATCCTTTAATCTATTTGGTAATTTGAAAAGAATTCAGTGCTAACATAACATTCAAAATGTTGTCATCACTCCGCCAAGAAGACAGGTTAAAAGCAGGACTGCGGTACAAGGACAAAGGGATTAAATAAAGTACAATTAGACTCTATTTAAGATAGCGAATTAAAGACACAAAAGCATTTCATTGAATGATATAATTAGACTGCTGATTAGATGGTGCAATGCCTGGTGTCATTCACACCAGTGAATTGTTTATCTCAACTGCGTACAGATGTTGAGCTGAAGACTGTCATTTCCAAACAGGGAAACAAGTAAATCAGAAGTAGAATTGTCAACAGGCTGTCTTTGAACAGAGGCTAACATCTGACTTAAATCCAACACAGGTGAAAGCCTGGGCATGTGCCCTTGGCTACAAACAATAAGAAACGTAATATAAGTCTGAGGAAGTCAGACCAGAGTGTGCAAAGTGCTGGTCATATTATACCTTAAGTACAACATCCAATTTGTTGCTTAGACACAATAAAAACATTGAAGTGCTGGAGGCCGTGCAAGGCTGTTGGCTAAATCTGGCTGCTCGGCTTGTTCACAAGGCTGATCCCCAGTAGCAAAGAATAGAGAGGGAGACAACTGCAGAAAATTGAACTGTTCAGCCTGGAAGGGAATCTTCAGAAGAATAGATCTTATATATATGTAAATTATATTTTAACAGAATGGAAACGTAAATCCCCAATATTATTTGAAATTATTAGGTAGAAGTAAAAAAATTCCATATTTTCTGAATAGTAGAACATTTACATTATGTTCTAGATGCATCAGAATGAAATTCAAAAATATTACAGATATTTGGGCTCAAATTACAGCTTTATCATTCAATTCCCTTAATCCTATGTAACAGACACTATCTTTCCTATTTGTTCATGTTTGTCCTGTCCCTCTGTTTTTAACTGTATAATACTCCTACCAGCAACAATGGCTTGATGAGCCATATAGAGACAACATCTTGTACAATATCACATTTTTTGATGAAAACCAGACATGCCAAGGCATTATTTTGTATTCTTTTAACAGCTTATTGTGACTAAAAGGAAATATACACTTTATTTCACAAGTCTAAGAATGCCATAGATTTCAAGAAGCATATTACTTGAAATCGAAGGTGAAAGAGAGCCAGGTTTGTATCTCTTGGCGCTAATTTTTACTCAGGTCCAATACAACACAACTGATACTTACTATATTCACTTTCTATTTATCTCTAGACTAAATTTCACTTCAGCTTAAACCACACAACATTAAATGCAATGATTGATCTCGTTGGGTAACTACCCCTCAGTGATTGCAGCAAACTACAATCACAAAATAAACTTCCAAGAATTATTTCAGCATTTCAAAAAGTGCAAAGAGGTTTACATTTCAGCAAGAAACAATGTCCGACAAATTTTCGTTTTTAGTTTGTCATTCTTCTGATGAGATGACAGCATTTACTTCAAAGTAAATCTTTACCTCAGTGGACAGTAAATATCACAATTGCTCAAGACAATTTCCTCCCACAGTGAACCTTTGAATTGAATAACCAAATCCAATATGTGTGTCCCATCAAAATGAGAATTTCGGGAAGGCCAACCAAATAGTCTAATGGCAATCTACCTATTTTCATTTCTTTCAAAAGTACATTAAGGCATCCACTGGCACAGGTACATTCAATATTTCTTAGCTCTCTTTGGTTTCAAAACATTGAATTCAATACGATTGTGTTCCTGGGAGTGGAAATAAGTACAGTCCTTCCTATTAAGTTTGTTATGAATGTTGCAATGCATCACAAGGTAAATCTTATCTGTGATTCTGGCAAATATTATTGAACATGCATGAAAATATATCCTTTATAAAAATACATGCAAGGAATGGGGATTATGAATAAAACAATACAAATGATACTGACCCTATTTACCATCATCTGAACTCTTAGTAGAAAAAGCAAAGAAAAAGTCCAGACTTAATGTGTTCTTATTTTCAAAATGCATATTGGCAGCTGTACCATTAGTATGAGAAACATACCAGACATGTTTTATATTTCATAAATTAGCACACTCTGGCTTGCTCAAATTGTGGGAGAACACACATTCCAGAACATTAAGCAGACTTTAACTATCTTGCTTTCTGTTTAGGAGAGGGTGCTGGTGAAATAGCGTGCACACTTAAAGTAAGTCCACCTGCTGCGATATTCTGTACTGTACATTGAACATGTTCAGTACCTCACTTAAATCTCAACAATGTTATCATAGCAGTCCAGTTGCTGCCTTGGAAAAAAAAGCTTTCTTTCCAAGGATGTATTTACTTACGAACACCATTCCACTTTATTTTGTTGCAACTTTTAACTCAACTAGATGCATCTGCTAAAATTAAATAATTAGAATTTAAACTAAACACATCTAATATCTTGTGAGAAATAGCAGTTATATTATACTTTGCGATAATGACTGCACATTGGAGGGTAATATCTTAACATTGAAAAGTTAGGGAACATGAGAACTATTTAATTACTTTATCATTTAGAGTTTAGAAGTTTGAGGGGAGATCTAATAGAAACTTACAAGATAATGTATAGCTTAGAAGGGGTGGACGCTGGGAAGTCGTTTCCGTTAGGCAGGGAGACTAGGACCGGTGGGCACAGCTTTAAAATTAGAGGGGGTAAATTTAAAACTGAAATGAGACGTCATTTCTTCAGCCAGAGAGTGGTGGGCTTGTGGAATTCATTGCCACGGAGTGTGGTGGAGGCCGGGACGTTGGATGCCTTCAAGGCAGAAATCGACAAATTCTTGATCTCAGAAGGAATCAAGGGCTACGGGGAGAGTGGAGGGAAGTGGAGTTGAAATGCCCATCAGCCATGATTTAAATGGCGGAGTGGACTTGATGGGCTGAATGGCCTTACTTTCACTCCAATGTCTTATGGTCTTATTGACAACTGTGCCTAAGCTATAAGCTTTAAAATTCCCTCTCTAAACCTTCTTGGTTTATTACTTTTCCTTTTGCTTCTAAACCGTCCTTAAGATCTATGTCATGCCCAGAAGAGGAATACCATATTAGCAGATTGACTGTATGGAGTAGAATTTTCTAAAAATGCCTTTATTTATAAACATAGACATGTGGTTGTGCCTAAGATGGCTGCCAAGGGCAGGTAATGTTTACTAGTTCTGCATAAACTCACAATAATCTCAAGGCTCTGGAAAGTTATTAATGAAATAATGGTGTTCATAGTCCTCCCTTGATTAAACATATTAAAATGGATCATTCATGAAATGTTTATGGACTTCCCAAAACTGGAAATAATGGATTGCTAGACTCACTGTCTCTGAGCTCAGTAGTTAACTGAAAGGATCTGCAGAAACCAATTAATTATGCAATGATATGGATGTTCATAATCCGTCTCCCATTGTGTGTAACAATGGCTTCGAATTTCAAACCATTTTGGGTGGACAATAGAAATATTGATCGTGTGGTCACCTGATCTAAACTGCCTCCAGATAACAAATTTTACTGCAACAACAACCAGGGAGAAACCATCACACTGCAAGAACTGGTGGAACAAAGGCACCTATATCTTTAAAAAGGTGTGTGCACCCTCATATGGTCTTCCAGCCTGTTACTTTTCATTTCCACCAGCACAGAAACTTGACTTGCTGATAATAAAACTACAAACAAATAACTTTGTGACCTGCTGAATGCAGCAATAATCCTGTTATATCAAACTGAATTTTGGAGACTGAGATTAAACCTTCATGAACAAATAGGCCTTCTATACTGGGCCTGTAGTGAATGATTTTCCCTAAAATAATTCAAACATGTAACTTATAAAATATTCTTTGGTTCATGGTCTATAAAAGTGCATTACTCCTGTTCACTTTTTTAAAGTGTGTATCGAAGTGTCAGATGAGGAATATATTGTTAAATATTTGTGATGAATGTGTGAATGAATAACCCTATTAATTTGAACCATCAAAAGCTTGCTGCTAGTTTTCAACTTGACCACTGACTCAGAAAGTAAGAAACATGTACTTCGTGCTCTTTGAAAATCATACAGATTGTGGGCAGTAAGGGAAGAGAATTGAGGATTCACTCTTCGCTCATCTCTCTTCATAAGAACAAGTGCTAGTCCTTGATCTTAAGATCTCTTTATGTCACTTGACGTCAAATTTTGTTTGATAATACTCCTTGGAAGCAATGTGGGGTATTTTATCACATCAAAAGCACTAAAAAATGCAAGTTTTTTTGTGATTGTCTTCAGGTCCTTAAATGAATAAGAGATTATTACAGTTCTTGGAATTTGGACTTCTAAAATAGAGGCAGAAGGATTTTTTTTGTTTCAGTCTGCAAAGGTACTTTTTTCTAAAAAGATCAAAATGTAATTTGGAACAGTGACCTAAGTACATCATTTGCAAGAAAGCATGTGATTTAGTTAAGTCCCTAGTGTGGTGTTTGTTGATAGGATGTTTATACTTCTGAGATTATAAAATAGGAAAAAAGACCAGTGACCTTTAGTTTTGACATCAGCTCAGAACAGTGAAGAGAAAAATCAAGTTTTCAGTTCAGAGTAACAGTCTCAATTCCGAAGATGTCATAAAATCTAGGAAATAGGTTGAAACTTTGCTTTGCTGTTTATTTTAAGATCTTTTTAAATGACTCGTATGCGAGCTTTTTAAAAAAATTTGTATAGTAAACTTGTGCTCTATTGCCAAAGTACATATGCAGTCCCACATGAACATGTTTCAAAGATTAACCACCACATTTATCAAAAGAAAATGAAAATTATGAACTATCAAGCCAGGTTTCACTCTGGGAGTGACTTGTCCAGTTTTATCATCAACTAGGATCATAATATCAAATGTGTGTGAATCAATGAGTCTCCTTGAAATTCCCTTTATCTAATTCTGCCTTTTGGAAACATATCAATATGGAGAAAAGCCGATCACTGGACGGAAAAATATGACAATTTGGAAAATCTCTCCCAGATGAGTAATTGTGTTACATTTTACTCAATACCAAATATCGATTAGGAATGAATCTTAATCAATATTTAAGGAATAAGCTTCTTTCGTACTGACAAGCAAATATTCACTTTCTAATAAACTATCAGTGGAGTATATGCATCAGTAGCGCTACAATCCCAAATTACCGACTATACATCAACAAGTGAATATACTCTTCCATTTACAGTTTCATACCTTGTGGTAAAAAGCTATCTTCATTACTGAAAGATAATGTACCAATTGCACAAGCCTGCAGAGTCATAGTTTCCAAAAACAGTTGATAGAAATCTGAACATTCTGCTCTGGTGGCTGTAAATGATGAGGACTATTGTGAAATATACTCATGAACATGAACACCCACCCATGTAACAATATCACGAGAAACAGGTTATCAGGTTATTCATTTATTTATTATTTGTGGGGTTTTGCTCTGAACAAAATGACTACCATGTTTGTCTATGTCATACCTATGTTATCCTGTCTGTATCTTTTTATTGCAAGGCATTGGAAGAACCTGACAAGCACTGATAAATTATTTAGTTACTTCTCATTTAGACTATAACACCCAGGACCAAATAGTAAGGATTTTTAATCAAAAGCATGAGAGATGCTGGAAATCTCAATGAAAAGAGAAAATGCTAGAAGCGATTAGCAGATATACGTAATATTGATGTTTTTCTTTTTTTTTCTTTTGTTTTTTTTCTTTTTTCTTTTGAAGTGCTGGTAATGAAAAATGAACAAAATTTAGATCTAATCATGCTGCAAATGGCAGCAGAAAAATCTTTACTCCATGCACTGTCCATGAAAATGGGAGTGGCGATTATTTCATGCGGCAATTGTATTCAACATTGAGGCTTGGAAGGTTATCAAATGTTTAATCAAAAAGTAAAATGTTGTCATAGTAGTTCAGATTGCTTCCAGAATGTAAAAGGATTTTTATACACAAGCAATTACAAAAAGCATATAAGACATTTGTTAAATGAAATAGAAAAGAACTATTAGGAATTTATACGTTTATACTTTGTACTTTTTTATTACTAATACATCATACCAATTTATGACTGAGCAAACAGGCAGATGAATCATAAGAAGTTTTATATAACTTAGAAATGTTTTACCAATTAGTCTGAACTCCTAGTCAAATTGAGGAAGTTTCTGTCACAACAACCTCCAGCAGAGTAATTAAGGCAGGGCCCAGTCATTCCACGCAAGTTCAGACAAGACTGTCAAATCATTCTCGCCCAAAGGAACATAAAAACCAATCACTGATAGAGGAACATTGAGGTAAAAGAATAGAAGTCAACTAATTATATTTAGATTAGCCTAAAGACTGAAGGACCTCAAGCATAAAGGCCTCTCATTTATTTCACCAATTTTCCAATTCAAAAGCTATCCAATTATATCTAAGTTCTTCAATATTTATTGTTTTGAATTAAAAATGTTTCAAATTCAATGCTTAATAAGAGTAAAATCTAATATTTCTCAATTGCTGGAAAAATACATATTTTGTTGAAACTATTCGCCTTGTACTCAACAGGACATTTATACAATTAAATGAAAAATCAAAATTGTCACAGAGGATTGTTCTCATTAGAAAGAGGCAACCAGTCGTGAATTTAACTCAAGGGTCACAGCATAGGCAACAGGTTGAGAAGGTGGGACCTTTGTGGTAACCTCAGCTGGTGCAAGAATTGAACCAATGCTGGGAGGGGAAGTTTCAGCTGGTGGTGTTCCACTACATCTGCTGCATTTGTCCTTCTGCGATTTAGAGGCCAGGGGTTTGAAAGGTACTTTGGCAGGAGCTTTGGTCAGTTCCTGCAGTGTGTGTCATGTAGATGGGACATACTGTTGCCATTGAGCATTGGTATTGAAAGGAGTGAATGTTGAAGGTAGTGCATTTGCTGCATTGTGCTAGATGATGTCAGTTTTCTTAAGTTTTTTATGAAACTGTAAATGGAGAGTTTTGCATCACACTCCTGACTCATGCTTTGTAGGTTGTGGGCTAGCTTTGAGGAGTCAGGAGGTCAGTTATGCACCACAGATTTCAATGTGTCTGATGTTTTGTTGTAACCATGGAAATTATATGACTGGTCTCATTCAAATTCTGGCTGCTGGAATCTCCAGGATGAAGATCATCAACAAGGCACGCTTGTACCTCCCTTTTGTTGTGAAGGTTACAGCAATCTTGATGGTGCAGATTTCCAAATTACTTTTTCGCTTGACTGATTAATTGTATCCCAATTCACGGTTTGGCCATTTCTGGGAAAATACCCAATTCTTTAAAACCTCCAGGTTACCACATGACTTTCTAAGTTTTTCTAAGCTCTTTTTGCGTCTTTATTTGCAAGACAATTTTGGCACTTCAATCCAACCATGCTGCAAGGTGCTCTCTCATTTCTCCCCTTTTCATTCTCGCGTGTCTGCCTTTACCTGGCAGCAGTGCCCTTCATTCTTTCGGCTGAACTCTATCCGCACTGTCTTACCCCCACCCCCAACCCCAAAGAAAACAGGCTGACTATTGCCAGCTCACTGAGGCCATGGCAACAGAGATTCAGGTTTCTCTGTACACAGAGCACACGCTTGATAGCCAACTCCCACCCCCAACCCCCGCTCTCATTTGCTGCTCTGTGCAAACTCGGCTGCCTCCGGCAACCGCGGTTCCATCTCCCCGCTATCAATCAGTCAACACCCCGGGGGCTCTGAACAACTCCTGAACAATCAGATATAGTCAGCGTGTAGCTCTCGCTGCGTTTACCTGCTGCGGCACATTGGACAGTGTGAAGACAACGGCATTCACGGTGCTGGAGCTGGTCGGTAAAGAAAAAAACTTCTTTTTGCATTTTTTAAAAAAACTGTTAAGAAAAACACGGTTTTCAAATTCAGTCTCTTGGAATTTATTGGGTAAACACAAAAACATAATTGAGACGCTCAAAAATTGCTGGAGAAACGCAGTGGATCTGCGGACGGAGAACAAAGTTAACGTTTCCAGTACAATCGGAACTGACTACAAGACTACAAGCTAGGCGTTTTTCTAGCCACCATGGGTTCTGAGGAAGGGTCACTGGACCCAAGACGTTAACTCTGTTTTCTCCTCGACAGATGCTGCCAGACCTGCTGAGCTTTTCCAGCAACTTCTGCTTTTGTTTCTGATTTACAGCGCCCGCAGTTCTTTTGGTTTTACAAGTTAGTGTTGGATCTGAGAGCACAGACTGCAGTCAGTTCGGAAGGAGATGTGTTAGACGAGGTGACGGGAGCAGAGAAATTAAGGTGACAGATGTCACGTCAGTTCTGAACGACTCCAAATGTCGATTGTTTTCTATCCGCAGATGCTGTTAGACCTGCTGAGCTTTTCCAGCAATTTCTGTTTTTCGTTTCTGATTTACAGCATCCGCAGTTCTTTCGGTTTTTACAACGTATCTGTGAGTTTAATTTTCAAAATGACATCAAAATAATCAGATTTTAGCAACTGCAAGCAGGGTTATTCCATCATAGCATACTGACTAGTTAAAGTGAATAGGAGATAATGGTTCGATTTGTTATCAGTTGCATAATGCTACTTTTGGATGACTAGTGAAAAGTACAACTGCATAAATTACTGTTTTGTAACATGCAGACGTTGTTTTATTGCATGCATGATTACATATTAATATGCCCTGGAGTCCAGCTTATTATCAGTGTTTGTACTTGAACAATATTTGCCCTTTCTTTCTTTGATCTTTTGTCAGAATGTTCCTTTGGACGCACAAGTACTGAAACTGCTTAGACGTGCTGTCCAATTCATATACTGACTGGAAAATCATAAATATATTAACAGAGACATGTGAGATATGTCTAAAGAGTAAGAAATGTATTACAGACAACTTGGGTTAGATACCTGCCCAAGTGTCACTGTTAAGAAAGGCTCAGCACCTTCCGTTTGCTTCTTATTGCCATTTCCCCAATGAGATACTAGACCACAGCACTGACATTAATACTTGCGATAATGCGGAACTGTAGATCATTGTTCCGACCAGAAGATAGCAAAATAGTGCAAAGAAGCAAGCAGAAGAAGTAAAGGTAGTAGCTCCTAGCACTTCAAATGAATTTGCAATTCCAAGTAGGCCTTGAGCCATTGAAGTTCCACCAAGATCCTCAACAAACTTTGTGATTTAAAACAGATGCAGAAAGCCCCTGTAGGTTATCAGGGCACAGTCTTTGTCTAACCAGTACTTTGACACAGATAATTCCAAAGCCCTAAATCTGTGTGCAGTAAAGCAGTCTTAGACCTACCTGACCATTGGGCTGAAGAAGGGTCCAGAAATGAAACGTCAGCTTTCCTGCTCCCCTGATGCTGCCTGTCCTGCTGTGTTAGTCCAACTCTACACCGTGTTATTCTCAGACTTCAGCATCGGCAGTTCCTACATTTCAAACCGTACGGCTGCTGTCACAATAGTGAGAGGCCAGTGGTGTTGGTTTAACCTGAGGGTCACCATGTCTCAGGCAAGAGGAGAGGTTGAGAAGGACAATCCTTTGTGCTAACATAGAACATAGACCTGTACAACATAGAATAGGCCCATCAGCCCATGATATTGTGCCAAAAATGATGCCAAATAAAACTAATCCTTTCTGATGGCCCTTGGTCCATATCTCTCCATTCTTTGCCTATTCAACTGAATTAAATCGAAACATTTATTGTCACATATATTCTATAGAAAATACACCTTGGCCAGTGCAGGAATTGAACCCACACCATGAGCATCAATTTGTGCTCTAAACCTGCCATCTAACCAATTAAACTAACAGTTTCCCTGCTGGATACTGTGAACAAAAATGGAGCTATTGTCTAAGAATATCATTGGAAAAAACTGAATTGAAGAAATCGGCAGGGTAGTTTTCAGTAATAATACATAAAAATGTGGTTTACATTTTTATATCTTTGTCTAAAAGCACAATTTTTATGCACTTCATATTTCATAAAGAATTAGGTCATGTAAAGATTCTTGGTAATCTTACTTTACTGTTAGATGTTAATGTACAAGTTTATTTGAAGTGCTTGGAGCTATTACCATTAGTTTTTCTGTAAGCTTCTTCGCACTATTTGCTATTCTTCTGTTCAGAACAATGATGTACAATTCTGTTATCTCAAGGATTAATGTTAATGTAGTTCTGCCGTGGTCTGGTATCTCATTGGAGAAATGGCAATAAGAAGCTGATGAAAGGTGCTGAACCTTTCCTAACACTGACTTCACCATTTACTGTTAAGGTAGGATGGTTCAAAGAAGCACAGTGAGCATCCTTTGTAGCGCAGTTCAGGCTACTACTTTAAATCAATTGAGTTGAAATGTTAGTTCCAGCTATGAATCTACTTTAGTTCTTGTTGATTGTACAGTAGATCTTTACTCTCACAGGTCTTGTTGTACATTTGGCTGGATTTGCAACTGATGACATCTAAGGATTAAAGGCAATTGGAGTGTCAATAACATTTATAGAAATGACAACGACAGTAAGTTACTGAATAGGAACAGCTCCCACATATTGGTTATGATGAGGAGAGAACAAGGATTAGTTTTGAATTGCTGTAGCTACGAGTTGGCACAGACATGATAGACTGAATAGCCTTCAATCCTGTTATATGTTCCATTTCTGAAGGAGTTCCTAAATTATTGAATGGCTTGCTTCGAATTTAATTGTAGGCCATTCAGCATTTGCTTACTGTAGGCAAAATCAAAATCGTCTTTTGCTTTCTCTCCTGACAGTTGCTAGAGATAACTGTGCTTACTCCTATCAATCTCCTCGGGATCAGGTCAAGCTAAATCAAGTGACATAGAATCTGAACATCCTGTTGTTTTCTTTCTCCATATCTAGTATGTTTCCAAGATCATCTTTTTCCATCTTTGTAGCATTACTATGTCCCACTTCTCCAAAGAGCCCTGAAAACTCCTTAGGCTTTAGGGCTGGATTTCTCCAATAGTTTTCTCAATGGTTTCTTGGCATCTGTGCTGCACAAACAACATCCTATTCTGCATGCTGATGCTTGCATTCTTAGCCACATAAAGCCTGTAGTTACTTCCATCTTCACAAGGCTGAATTAACCACATATGGATTAACTTCAAGTCCTATATTGTTACTTCAGACTTCTTTCTGAATTTGTATCACTCAAACTTGACAATAATATTCAGCTATCTGTTCATTTTTGGCTCCAACCATGCTTTTCCTGTTTTCTGACCTCCTTGCTTCATTTTTTGTTGCTACTCTCCAGTGCATCATGCTCCCACCTTTCAAAACTCAATGATAGAAATTTAAAAACCAAAAGAACTGCGGATGCTGTAAATCAGGAAAAAAACAGAAGTCGCTGGAAACAGCTCAGCAAGCCTGGCAGCATCTGTAAAGAAAAGATCAGAGTTAATGTTTTGGGTCCGGTGACCCTTCCTCAGAACTGGTAGAACAGATAGAATTTTTATTCTTCTTTTGGCCTGATCCCTGAATAAAATTCTATGTATAATTTTCCCTCTCCTGCAGGACTCTTGTGATTCCATGATCTATTCACTAATACATTCATATGTCTTTCATTTGCAAAAGATATATATAAAGTTATATTTCTGAATCCTTTAAAGTTCATAAAAGAAACTACTTAATTCAATGCTTTCAGTAAGGACTTGGGTTTGATGGGAGAATCTGCAGTCTCAGTGACTACCTCCGAACTGTGTTTCCTCCTGAGATGGAGTGCAGTATTAAGTAATTTAGTGTAATATCTGCACAAAATTTAAATCAGTTAAAAAAAATCAGAAAACAAATTGTATTTGAATATAATGATTTGCATATTTTGTAGGGGAAAACATCATTGCACTTTCAGACTCAACAATGACTGCTACTTACGCCCGTCCTAGAACAGCTAGTGCTAACTTTCTGCCAGCCATATCAACAATGGCATCATGTTACAAAGGCCACTACCCTTTAAATGTGTTCAGACAGAGCTTAATGATGCCTTGGAGACCTAGCACTTATTACAAAGTAGCATCTGTTGCTCCTACTATGGCTTCTTTTACGAATAGTGCCCCTGGATGTAATGAAACCAAAAATGCTCAGATCCCATCGAATAGAACAACATTATTGACCAGATATACTCCTCAGGATTGGTATGAATGTAACCAGACCAGCTACAGAGAGTCAGAGTCCTACAGACACAACGCAGAGAGACTAAGGGCTGACACTGCTCGTCTGATCCAGGACAAGGAAAACATTACAAAGAAAACACAGTTTGAAACCAGCAAAAATTTAGGAGAACGTGTTAATGACATCATGTTTTGGAAATCTGAATTAGCTCATGAGACTGAGCAAATGATTGAAGAAACTAATTCTCTCAATGAAGTCAAGAAACGATTAGAGCGAGCCTTGGCAGAAACAGAAGGCCCTCTTCAGGTAAACAGCATCTTAATTCTGATTGATTTCATATTTTAATGATGTAATGACGCAGTTTGCCTTGATAATGCACATATAAGATCAATATGCTAATTAGACATAATTGCCGTAAGACATCCCTATTTCAGAACTCAACTCCTGTTGTAATAAATACCAATTTGCCTTCCTCATTGCTTGCTGCACTTGCCTGTTTACTATCATTGGCTGACCCACAAGTGCAGCAATTCCTTCCCCAGTGCTTGATTTTGAAACAGACTTTTCTCATTTTAGTCCATCACCAAAAATAAAGGAAAAAGAAGGAAAGATGTAGCCTTTACAGAATGCCAAAAGATCCAGGTGCAGACCATTCAACAACAAACGAACAAGAACCAAGAGTAAGCCATTCGACCCTTCAAGCCTGCCCTGCCATTTAATAAGATCATGGCTGACCTAATTTTAACCTCAGCTGCATATTCCTACATACACCTGTTATCTTTCATACCCTTGGTCACCAAGAATCTGTCTACCTGTACCTTAAAAATACTTAAATATTCTGCATCCATTGGCCTTTGAGGAAGGGAATTCCAAAGACTCAAAACCACATGAGATAAAAGGCAATTCCTCATCTTAGTCTTAAATATCCTCCCCCTTATTTTAAAACTACAATAAGTTAAGGGGTAGACGAAATTGCAGGAGCAAAAAGAACTTCCAAAAATTGACAACCGGAATGTGAAATGATCGTATCTTAGGTATTTAATCTGAGCTAGACAGCTACAGAGATCTCTTCTCGAAGGTGAAGTGGAGGTTAACAGAAGAGGGAGTCAACCTATGGAGAGTTGGATGATGGGGGTCAAACAACAGTTGCAGGCAAGCTACAGTGTAAGTTTGAAGATGTCAGAAGACAGATAAAAAGGCAGAAGGTCACCTGGTACAAGCATCTACAAGCAGCAAAAGCTAATTCAAGTTGGACAGTCTATGTGAAATAAATAAAAACGTAATAGACTCAGCAGATAATCAACAATAAACTCAAAATAAACATTAATTTTCAGGAATTTTACATTCAGTACAGTTTGCTTTGAAGTTTCGCTCAGTCATTGTCAAAATAATTTTCTACCTTGTTAAAAGGGATTGTTAAACCTATAGGATTATACATTTTGATTAAATAAATGTATGTTGTTTTTTGAGAAAGTGCAATGGTCTAATGAAGGTTTTATTTCTTGTCTTCAATAGGCAAGGTAGATTATGTTTAGTCGCTAGCTTGCACAGAACTGATATATTGGACAAATAAAGGAACATCAGGGACATGGAGTATGAAGGCATAGGAATCCCAGAGGAATTCACTGACAAACGAACACATGAAAAATATCTGGGAGTCAGAACCCAAACACCTGACAGTTTAGTATAATGATGCTCCAACACCTTTTAGAATGAATTTATAATATCACATTAATGGTGTTCAAAATGGTTAATTTGTACACAGCCCCTCCCCAACATCCCCTCCACTCCCACCCTACAGTGCTCTGCAGTTCACAGTGTGATGATACAATAGTTTTAAGAAGTGTATTTTGTCCTGGTTGTTTCTATGAAGTAAGGTTGAGACAGAGGTGAGAAGCAGTCTGTTCCAAAACCAATAAAGTAAACCACCTTATGAGACCTTTTTTATTAAATTGGAACAATAGAAGCGGCCTGAAACATTGGGGTCAAGCTCTGACAGAACCAGGAATTTTTTTTATTTTGGCCTTCAGTAGCAATTGCTAGGATCTTGAAGCTGAATATAGAATTTCTTATTCCTCTCTCCATTACAGCTAAAAGCTGGGGTTCTCTTCCTGCTGATAGAATTGCATATGAGACAATCTATTTCACTGAGTTTGCCTTTGGCAATGGTGTGTTTATGATACGTTACAACATTGGAACAGTTAATTAATAGTAGTTTATATCAAAACTGTTACAGTTAAGCCAGTTATTTTATTTTTGTTCTGTCTGTATTTTGTTTATAGTGGATGAATAAAGTGTGTTTTGTTCCAAGCGTGGTAGTTTGACTAATTGAATGCATGGGAACACAATACCTTACACTTACATTTAAAACAAGAAAAATTTAGGGTCCAGACTATCTTCTTAATATACTTTGAGGGGGTTTGGGGTAGTCCATAACAACAGCATTAATCATTTCAAAATAAGACACTAAATTAAAACACAATCTTTACATTGCATGGCATAATATTTTAAAACTTTGATGGAAAATGTTCAATGTGTATGTTATTAGTAGCTATTAACTACTCATTACCGGTATTATTGGAAAGGAATACTAGTGTTTCAGAAGTTAATAACTGTATAGCATTGTATAACATACCTTAAGTACTGTCAGTCTGAGTTGGAGTTTGAGTTCTTTATTTGCATGTCATTTATTAATACAACAGATGTCACAAGAATGTCTCTATCAGAGAGAGAAAAGGATTGGTATAGATCTTGTGCATGATGATGTGGAAAAGCAGTTATTAAAGGTTGGTGCAATTGAATCAGAAAGATTCCTCCGTTAAAAATATAATTGCATTGGTATGGCCATTTTGCTTAAGTGAGATCTGCAACTTTCTTCCAACAGGAGGTTGAATGTATAAGGTCCTGTCAAGAAAGAATGAGAAGATATCTGGACAAAGCAATAACCCAACTTACGTAAGGGTAACGATTTGAATTACAATGTAAACTACACATTTTAAATTCAGGGAGAAAAAGAGTTTTGAGTTTCAGGATAGGAAGAGGATCAAAATTTGTGAAATTGAATCCTGAAATAAATCTGGATTCTGAATTGGGCACATTATATTTTATGTGATAATGGGAACTGCAGATGCTTGAAAATCCAAGATAATAAAGTGTGAAGCTGGATGAACACAGCAGGCCAAGCAGCATCTCAGGAGCACAAAAGCTGACGTTTTGGGCCTCTCCCCTTCCCCCACTGCGTCACAAAACCAGCCCAGCTCATCCCCTCCCCCCACTGCATCACAAAACCAGCCCAGCCTGTCTCCGCCTCCCTAACCTGTTCTTCCTCTTACCCTTCCTCCCACCTCAAGCCGCACCTCCATTTCCTACCTACTAACCTCATCCCGCCTCCTTGACCTGTCTGTCTTTCCTGGACTGACCTATCCCCTCCCTACCTCCCCACCTATACTCTCCTCTCCACCTATCTTCTTTTCTCTCCATCTTCGGTCCGCCTTCCCCTCTCTCCCTATTTATTCCAGAACCCTCTCCCCATCCCCCTGTCTGATGAAGGGTCTAGGCCTGAAACGTCAGCTTTTGTGCTCCTGAGATGCTGCTTGGCCTGCTGTGTTCATCCAGCTTCACACTTTGTTATCCTACATTATATTTTATGGCCTTTTTCAATTCTACATTCTTAGGCTGATCATGTTGGTATTGAAAAATGTTCAGAAACATTCGGGACTTTCAAGTATTCACATACTCTTTAGTATAATGTAAAATTTTTTCTAGCCAATTCATTTGCAGAGAACCAGCATCTGCAGTTTTAACAGTCAATCATCTTCAACCAATTAACTTGCACTCAAACTCTACAATTAAAGTACATCTCACTTTGGCCCATTTATTACATAACCAGTTTCATGTAGCCAGGATCTGTCAGATTCTGAAACGATTCCCATATTGTTATTTTTGAACTGCTATTTTAGCAGAGAATTGTTTCTTGAAAACAACCAATTCACATTTTTCTAAACAAAATGAATGGAATGTTTTGCCCTTAGTTTATTGCATGTGAACAGTGAGGTTGATGCTGAAAGGGTAAAGAGAGATGAGGTCAGGCAGACAAGCTGGCAAGAATTACAGAACACAGAGAAATCAACGGGAAGGGGGAAGCATAGCAGATTGTGTAGAAGATGAGTTGAAGGAACATAGAGAGGAAGAGCAAAAAAATGAAAACGTCAGTGAAACATAAATGGGTAACAACAAAGAAAATGTTTCAGAAACCGAGAGAAAAAGACAAGGAAGAGTTTGCTACAAAAATTATTGCTCGACCTGCAGACAGAAAAAGAAACATTCAGAATCCAAGGAAAAATGGAGGTTTACTGAATTCATAAGAGTAAAGAAAGAAGGTAGGGGGAGAAAAAGACACTACAAAATCAGGAAACAATTACTAAAGCTGAAAAGAGATTTTGGAAACCAGAAAGATAAAATACAAGAAATAGTTGTTGTTATTTGATGAAAATAATATTAGTTAACATTTTCTACATGATTGAGAAAAGGAAAATCAGTTGACCTATTTGGTTGGCGTCTAGGCACTGGGCTAAGACACTTTGAAAATTTGACAATGTGATTTCAGTGATGCAGTAGCCTGATGAGAAGAGAGAATAAAAGGGGAGAGGAAGCCTGTTGGAATACGGTAAGAGAGAGAGAGAAAGAGAGAATTTTCTTGAGGTATGAAATGGAAAGAAATTCTCCAATGAGGGAAGAAATGAATCTCAAGGAGATTCTTTGAGAGATTTGAAGAGGAAATAGATTATAGAGAGAGAAGAGTAATGGTATTATGAGAAGAGAGAATTAACAATACACTGTTACTGGATGATGTAAACTATCTGCTGAGAGGGAGATGTTGTTACCTGTTGGGGGAAACCTTGTTTTGCTGAAAGACACATACTCTGGCACATAAGGGATAAGAGTCACAGTTGCTGTCAGATCATTTTGTAAAATAGTATGGAAAAACTATCCTCATCAAGCATCTGGAAAATCTGGTTTACCTATGAGAGAAAAAATTTCCATTCATGACTTTCATTTCTGGCACATCATGTGAAATTTCATGGACAATCAACCATTTTACATACTTATCCACAACGAAGTCCATAAACTTCCTCCTTATCCGTTTTTATAGATCATTACATTTTACTGTCGCATTAGGAGTGGCCATAGACACAAAAACTACAAAGGAAGTAACAATTTAAATGAACTTTAATTGTGAAATACCTTGTTACTTCTGACTTTTGTATGTAGTTGGAAACTTTAAATAGAATAACATTACTGTTAACTTGGTGATTATGTTTCATCTCGTCTGCACACAATAGTTCATTGGATTGAGTACTAAAACGTACTTGGGTGTTGGTAGAGTATTGGAGGCCCACATAAATTCAAATCCTTGTTTTGACTTACCTTTGAATACAAATTTTTAATTTAGTGAATTTCCTCAGTTCTTAGCTGGTTTTCAGTTCAGCTTTGATATTGTATTAAATGTTTCTAGTTTCATCAGGAAATATTGTGGGTCTCATGCAACTGGAGAAAATATCGATTTTAACCTCACTGCGAAGCCTCTTCCAGGATGCCTAACCTGAAGAAGTTACCCTCCTCCCTCCGGACAAACCTCAGGGGATCTCTCTCCCACTGCAACTCTCCTCTAATCTCTTACTCTCCTCTCCACCTACCTTCTCCTCTATCCATGTTCGGTCTGCCTCCCCCTCTCTCCCAATTTATTTTAGAATCCTCTACCCATCCCCCTTTTCTGATGAAGGGTCTAGGCCCGAAACATCAGCTTTTGTGCTCCTAAGATGCTGCTTGACCTGCTGTGTTCATCCAGCTCCACACTTTGTAATCAAGTAAACATGCTAGATTGATTAAGGTCAGCATTTGGGAAGAATCGTTTGGAAGATAGAATTCTACCTCCTAAATTTCTTGTTGTCAAAAATTGATATGGAATTGTAAATTCAACATTACAACTTAGTATCAAATATATTCATGGTAAACTGTATATTACTTAATGTTACCACAAAGGCATTTCATTACAAATATTACTTTAATATTTGTGTCGTGAATTTAAATAATTGAATTCACATAATTTTTGTATAAGACTGCCAATGTGTTTAAAGGTTAATATGACTAATTAGTAGTTCCTTGCTCATGACAAATTGCTTTTCAAGGGTTGTATGTTTCATTAATCAATTCAATAAGATGCTCAAATCTTATTTCTGAACTGGGACTCTGTCCCTGTACCCCAATAGATCTCAAACAGCCTCACACAACTTGCTGGTGCAGGATGGTGATAGAAAAATTCAAAATTCACTAGAACTGAAATGTTAACTCTGATTTTGCTTCACAAGTGCTGGCAGACCTGCTGAGCTTTTCCAGCAACTTCAGTTTTTGCCCTTAATTTACAGCATCCTTTTGGTTCTTGAGTAGATTTGTAGTTAGGGTTGTGAATGCTGTGTTTGGCTCGCTCGCTGAGCTGCTTTGTTAGTTTGCAGACATTTCATTACCCTGCTGGGTAACATCATCAGTGTAGCCTCCGATAAAGCGCTGTTATGTTTTCCCGCCTGATATTTAAACTCTGGAGTCCATTGGAGTTGATTACCTAATTTCCGATTATTCTTCACAGCGTGTGTATATAGTGTCTAATTCTGCATGTTTGTTGAAGGCCCTCTTAGTGACAACCAGGCCTCTAGAACTTGCTGTGCTTGTCTCTGTTTGGCCTGTCCTAGCAACCAGTTCCACAGATATGGCAGAGAAATTATGTGCTTTAAACCCTGTTCCTTGACGCAACCAACCTCGAGTGGACGACAGACTTAGAAAGAGCCATTAACATCAGTCAACAAATAACAAGAACCAAGAAAAGACAGATTCTGCAAGAAAAACTAGCCAAACTAACCCACCAAAATGACAACCAAAGATCAGACACATGGGTAAGAAATCTCTCAGACAGGAAACTATCAGACAGAGAAAATTGTTCCAATACCTGGACTTAACTACAACCGCAGAGATGCTAACAGGACAGAGTTCCTAGCCACACTGGAATCGACACTGAAGACCAACTGCATCATTGAGGAAACACAAGAAGCCATAAGACAGATAGTGGTCCTGACACTGACCAGTAGGGACAAACTTAACATTCTCAACACATCAGAAAGAAAGGCCCTGGAAGGACTGGAAAAAGACAAAGACATCATAATCCTACCAGCAGAAAAAGGGCGCATGACAATAATACTAAACAAACAGGACGACCTCACTAAAGCACAGACGCTATGAGCAGACACGAACACATACTGGCAAATGCAAATAGACCCGACACTGCAACTGACTAATAACATAATCAATACACTAAAGAGACTGAGACGGACCAGACAAGTTAACAAAGCTGACTGCCTAAAAATGAAACCTGAAGAGACAAACATCCCCCCACCCCCGATTCTATGGCCTCCAAAAAGTACACAAACCAAAAGTACCCCTCAGACCCATAGTCTCTCTCCCAGGCACACCAACACACAGGTCAGCCAAGGAGTTAAAACGAAGGCCAAAGCACCTCATCAGCAAGTCACCCCACTCAACTCACTCAGCCCAGGAGTTCCTCAAAGCCCTCAAAGATATGAGAATAGATGAGGGTGAGACCATGGTGTCCTTTGACGTTACCGCCTTATTCACATTGATTGGCATGCCACTGGCAAGGGGATCACTAGCAACAATACTGAAAGAACAAGACCCAAGTGACACCATCTCCACAGACAATGTGCTGAAACTACTGGACCTATGCCTCATGACCCACTTTACCGTTAATGGCCAAATCTATGAGCAAGTCAATGGGACACCCACTAGGTCACCTATCTCCAGAATAATCGCAGAAACAGTGATGCAGAGATTTGAAAGCGTAGCCCTCCTGCAGATCCAACCTAAACTTTGAATTGGATACGTGGACAACACTTTTGCCATCATCAAATGGACTAAACTTGAGGAGAAACAACTTATAAACGACACTCCCACCGGCATCAAATTCACTTCTAGTTTCCACCCATCTCTCACCTTCACTGGTCCATCCATGACTCCTCCCTTCCCTTCCCAGCTGTTCCCTTTTATGGGGATAGGCTGGTCACCAATATCTGTTATACACTAACTGACACCTACAGATACCTTGACTATACATCCTCACACCTTGCTTCCTATAAAGACTTTATTCCATTCTGCCAGTTCCTCCATCTCTGCCCAATCTGTCTGGATGATGCTATCTTTGACAAAGGAGCCTGTGAAATGTTTAGCTTCTTTCTCAATCATGGATTCCCCAGCACCATTGTTGACAGGGCCCTCAGTTGGGTCCGACCCATCACCTCTCACTTCAGCCCTCACCCCCTTGTCTTCACTCCCATGACAGTGATAGGGACCCCTTGTCTTTACCTACCATCCCACCAGCATCCACATTCAGAGGATCATTAGCTGCCATTTCTGCCACCTCCAGCGGGATGCTGCCACCAGACCTTTATCCCCTTCCCTTCCTTGGTCAATCTTCTGCAAGGACTGTTCCATCTGACCACCCTGGTCCACTCCGCCTTCATTCCCAACACCTTTTACTTCCTCCCTCCTCAGTATTCAAATGCCCAAACATACCTTCCAGATGAAGCAGCACTTTACCTGCACTTCCCACAATCTAATCTACTGCATTTGCTGCTGACAACATGGCCTCCTGTACATTGGGGAAACGAAGCTTCGACTAGGTGACCCACTTCACAGAACATCTACGTTGTGTCTGCAAAAAGACCCCGAGATTCCGGATGCCTGTCAGTTCAACACACCACCCTGTTCCCTCTTCTCTGCCTCAGGCTTGCTGCAGTGCTCCAGTGTAGCTCATGCAAGCTGGAAGAACAACAGCATATTTTCTGCTTGGGAACTCTACTCCTTTCTGGACTCAATATCATGATCAATAATTTTAGGGCTGAAAGCACCTTCTCCCATATCCTTACCCTAACCCACACGCACCAGGCCTTATTACATGGTCTGCCAATGCACACAACCCATTTTTAGCCATTAATAGCCCCCATTAGTAGTTGTTCATTCTCCCAGGCTGACTGTTATCCACTCCTTTGCCTGTCCACCCGCTCTTCTCTTTGTTTTGGCTCTATCTCCACCATTTGTTTATTCCTCTGCCATCCCTCCAGCTTATCTTCTGCATAAAAACTGACATTTTCCTAGCTACCATCAGTTCTAAAGAAGGCTCACTGGACCCAAAATGTTAACTCTGATTTCCCTCCACAGATGCTGCCAGGCCTGTCGACCTTTTGCAGCAATTTCTGTTTTTGCTCCTGATTTCCAGCATCCACAGTTCATTCAGTTTTAAAATTTGATTAGGTTTCTTCCAGGGACTACGTTTTATGAGCATTTTGTGACATGTAAGAATGAGAGATGAAGGTGAGAGGAGCGAGTTCTCTTCAGTGAATGATAAATCCTCATGGATATCCAATGTTCCCCTGAGTTAATTAAATGGAAGAGTGAAATATAGGGAGAAAATATCCTATGCTAAGTTACAGACAACAAAACCATTGTAAACTTAAATACATTTTAAGCTTATACTAATGAAGTCACTAACTATTGTTACATTTCCATCAAGAGTAACTTATGGGCCATGAACCGACTTCAAATTGATAAATCAAATATAGAGCTACTGCCAGATTCACTCATGAAAGAAGACATGTCAGATATCTCACAGCCTGTAGTGTCATCCCAACTAATTATAGAAAATAAGCTATTTGAGTCACATTTGTTTGTTCAAGATTCTTATGAATGTTGTGCATGTGACCCGGCTAAATGTCAGAATTGAAACCCATGCCACCTATAATGGTAGGTAACTATTGTATCCAATAACAAGTGATAAAATGCTGCATCTTTAATTATAATTGTTTCAATAGATCTGATGTTGTGGATTGAGACCATTCTGAGGAAAGTTTATGAACATGAAACATTGACTCCATTATCTAATGCTTCAGTGCACACAGATGTTGGGTAATTTGTAATGCATTTCCAGCATGATTTGTTTGTCCTTTCAGAATTCCAGTTTCCACAGTATTTTGCCTTTGGAATATGGGTCCCAACTGGTATTCTATGTTCGCATTACTGAAGCACAAAGTTCTTTATTTTTACAGAACAAATAGAGGAACCCAGCATGAGCTGGAACAGGATATCAATGATAAAAACACAGCTTACCGAATTGATGGGAAATGTCACCAGCTGCGGAACACATCTGATGGCATCAGCTATTACAGAGGAATCGATCATGTGGATGCTACGTAAGCTAATAAAATAGTAACTATTTACCAGACCATTACTTTTTAAAATAAAGAACGTTCTGTCAGTAGGGTATCTGAATCTAAAAATGCCAATTGTTACATTTTGTGTAAATTAGCATGAGAATATCATATCTGGTATTATAAAATGAGAAAGCATATTTTAGATTTGAGCAATCACTTACATGTTGACTGGACAAAAATGTATTCAATTGCAATCCTGTTCATTTTCCAATGTCTTAGGAATTAAATTCTAGTTTGAAACGTTTTAGAAGGAATAGCTTCATGAAAATATCTTAAAGAATAAAGTAATATATAATTGTAGCTTCCGACCTTCCTTTCAATTTCTTCATCCATTTTAAATTCAGGAGACCACGTCCTTTGTGTTCAATCAAATTGGGTCTCATTGCACTTAGACACATTCCTTGAGATTACGTTTTGATTATTTGTTCAGGTGATGTTGGTTGCACTGGCTAGGCCAGCATTTGTTGGCCGTCCCTAATTGACCTGAAGAAGGTGACAGTGAGCTACCTTCTTGAATCGCTATAGTCCTTGGTGTGCAGGGTCATTCATGTGTAGTTAGTTTTGTAATTTTGACCCAATGATATTGAAGGAATGGCAAGTAAGTTCCAAATCTGGATGAAATGTGTCTTGGAAGCTAACTTACGGTGGTATTCCTATGCATCTGCTGCCCTTGTGCTTGTAGATGAAAGAATTTATAAGTTTGGAAGGTGAAGTTGATAGATATTGTCCAGGTTTTGTTGCATTTGAACACAGTCTGCTTCAGTATCTGAGGAGTTGCAAATGGGGATGAACATTGTGCAGTAATCAATGAATATCCTCCTTTCAGACCTTGTGATGGAGGGAAGTTATCCATGAAGCAGCTGAAGATAATTGGGTCTGGTGCAGTCATTTTCACCTCACCTCTGGAATTCAGCTTTTTGCTCATATTTGAGTTAAAGTTGCAAAGAGGTCAGGAGTTGAGTGGCCCTGTCAAAACCCAAACTGGGCATCATGAGCAAGTTAATAGCCATTAATTGAACATTTAAGGGCCTTAATTGCTGGTGAGTCAAGAAACCTATAGTGGAGTTTCTCATTGAATATATAATTGTTGACAGGACAAGAAGAGCTAAGTATATTTCCAGGCAGACTTGCCAGTTATCTCCTGTTATTGACACCTCCAGGGAGGGGAAAATTATACCCTATGCCTTACCTAAGACTTACTGCAAAAAAGCATCTTTAGCAACAATCTATAGCTGCAGTATTCCTGGGAGCTGTGGAGGGGGAGGCCAGAATCACCTGGAAACTTGGCCTTGTTCAGATGTGAGTGTCTCACGATCTTAATGGTAGAATTTTGTTTGCATCTTTTCATGTCATTTTTAACTTCATAACTATCTGGGGTGTGAAATCTCAAAATTGGGAAGTTAGCAGACATGCTAGAGATCAGGGACAAGGGAAGGAACCCAGAGATTAAATGAAATATATCTGAGGTGTTCTTCAGGGCCAGGAGAGGACATTTCTTGCTCTCTTGGTCCACAAGGTGTACTTAAGGATTCAGTCACTTGGTTCAGTTGTCAGAAACCCAACAGCTCAAATGTCCGCTCAGCTTCTATTAAACTTTGGGTATAGCCACAATAATATCATCAATTTATGACTTTGATATATTATTAGGTACCCACCAGTCATTTGCAAGCGCTTCTTTGTGTCCTGCAATCCAAATTTTAAAGGGACAAATCTGATCAGATTGTTTGATCGTGATATGTTAACACAACATTCACTGCCTACCCATCAGTATCCTTAAAGTCAAGGGCTGTCTCTCGGAATAATGACTAAACCACTTCTACTGAAGAAATACACTCTCTTTATGAATGATAAACAGAAAGTAATTGAAATGCTGAATTGTTCAAACATTCCTCAGACTTCCAAAGTGAAGTAACTTAACAAATTCGGATATTTCGGCCTGTTATTAGGTGCCTGTTTGTGCTGTAATTTAATATGTACGTTGACGTTACGGGAATGATCTAAACATACTTTAGTCATTTGTAATAACCCAGACTCTTTTTATAATGCCCTAATTATGATCAATATTTTTATTCAATAAGTATTTTGTCAAAATTGATGTAGCAGTTAAACCTATAAATGAATCAAAGTGATTGACAAAAAAGTACTAATTGTTGGACATTTGCCAAAGAACTTTTGGAAGAAGTGCATAGCCGAGAAAGGGATCATATCTTTGAGAGCTGTGATCCACTTGGGATCAGGAGGAGGAATTCTGTATTTTTGCCTGACCTTCTCCTTTTCTCCTTTCTAGTACTGTTGCTCTCCGAATGTTCGAAAAGGCAGTTGAAGATAGAGATATGCTGATGTCTTTGCAATTTTTTTTTTGCACAGAATTTCAGTTCCAGAGTCTTGGGCCAAGTACACAGATCATAACATTTTACGATCACAGAGTGAACGAGCTGCATCTGCTAAACTCCGCAATGACATTGAAAATCTCCTGAATTCAACTTCTAATGAGATGTGGAACCAGTTTAATAATCTGAATTTATCATTTACAAACCGCATCTCTGAGACCGCTGAAGCCAAGAATAAGTTGCAGACGCATCTTGCTAAGGTAAGTGCAGGATTCAGGTTAACCTGTCTGATAGAGTTCATTTGAATTTTGAATTTGGATTAAATTTAATGCCATATGTACTCATATGAGTACAGTGAAAAGTTAGAAGTTTCACTTACAGCTCCATCTTAGGTACAAAGGTACCTAGATACAGATTCTGAATTTATGGTCCAGCTTTAGATTCACTGTGAGATCTGCAAAAGCATTTTGCATCTTATTTAAAAAGTACATTGATATTTTCATGGCTAATAGTTTTATTAAATATTCATAAATAAGTACACATAATTGGTTTACCAAAATAATACATGACCAGGAACTTGCTAATAACTGTCACTGAAATATGACTTAGATCAGTGGTTCTCAAATTTGTTTGGTCAAAGGAAAGCTTTTCAGTGGATTGCATACACTTATCTAAATTGGCAATATTAAATTGTGTAGGTAAAGAGTATTGCAGTGATGCGTTCAGCACAACAAGTTTTCAATTATAGCCATCAGTGAGATGATGAGGCCCGCTTCTCAAAGCATTCTGCCTGTCCTTGGCAGGAGCTCAGAGAGTACAACAGCCTGGAGGAGGTGAACAGAACAGGAAAGTGGGGACAGGGTTGGATGAATCATGGAGAGACCACGAATAGAGTAAAGGAGAGAGCAGAAACATGGTGAGGGCAACAGAGCATACCTCCACCATAAGTAATCTGATTACTCTTGACTGCACACCCTTGGATATCCTTGCTGTCCACTTATAAAGCAAGCCTGTGTTGTGGACCCCCTCAGAAAGGCTCAATGGGCCTGTGTGTATCTATTGATACCTGTACACAATTGAGGTAGATTTTGTAAAGTGGATATCTGTGAGGGAAAATCACTAGCTCTGTAGAATTGTAGAATAGTACAGTAAGAGCAAAGAGCAGTACAGCACAGGAACAGGCCCTTCGGCCCACCAGGCTTTTGCGGATTCCTATTCCTTTTTGTCTATATTACTGATAGCTGCTTATTGCCCGTATGCAGTCTCTATCCCTCTGTTCGCCTCCGATTCACGTGACTGTCAAGATATGCCCTAAATGTTGTTAACGTGCCCACTTCCATCACCACCACTGCCAGTGTGTTCCAGACACCCACCACCCACTGTGTGAAAAATTTTCGCCACACTTCTCCCCCTAAACTTTTCCCCTCTCACCTTGAACCTGTGCTGTCCTGTGGTTGACATTTCCACCCTGGGGGAAAAGCCTCTGACTATCCATCCTATCTATACCTCTCATAATTTTGTAGATCTCTATCAAGTCACCCCCTCAGCCTCCATCTATCCAGAGAAAACAATCAGAGTTTAAACCTTTCTTCGTACCTAAAACCCTCCTGGTAAATCTTCTTTTGCACACTCTCCAAAGCATCCACATCCTTCTGGTAATGTGTCAATCAGAACTGCTTGCAATCTTCCAAATGTGACCTAACTAAAGTCTTATACAGCTGTAACATAACTTGCCAACTTTTATATTCAGTGCCCCAGTTGATGAAGGCAAGCGTGCTGCATACCTTCCTGACCACCTTATCCAACCTGTGTTGCCACTTGTAGGGATCTGTGGACTTGTACACACAGATGTTTCTGTCTGTCAATGCTCCTAAGGGTTCTCCCATTTATTGTATAATTTGCGCCTAAATTTGAGCTTCAAAAATGCATCACCTTGCATTTGTCTGGATTAAACTCCATCTGCCATTTCTCTGCCCATATCTGCAATCTGCCTATATCCTGCTGTATCCTTTGACAATCCTCCTCACTATCTACAACCCCAGAAATTTTGGTGTCATCTGCAAACTAACCAATCAGACCACCTACATCTTCTTCCAGATCAGTTATATATATTACAAACAACAAAGGTCCCAGCACGGATCCCTGTGGAATGCCACTAGCTACTGATCTCCATTCTGCAAAGCACCGTTCTACCACTACTCGCAATCTTCTATACCAAGTCAGTTCTGTAAAGCCCATGTAGACGACATCCACAGCCCTTCTGTCATCAATCATTCTTGCCACCTCCTCAAAAAACTCAATCATATTGGTGAGACATCACCTTCCCCACACAAATCCATGCTGAGGCTGTAGACAGGCTCGCTGAGCTGGTGGGTCTGGTTGCAAATGTTTCATCACCCTGCTAGGTAATGTCGTCAGTGCCTCTGGTAAAGCATCAGTGCTCTGTCCTGCTTGTTATTTATATGCCTCGGTTTGCTGGGATCGTTGGTATCGCTTCCAGTTTTGTTTCAGCCCAGTGAGCATGTCTACATCCTCATCCACAACCCGAGTTACAAATCTTCTGGAAAACTTTTACAAATCCATGCTGCCTATCACTGACTAGTTCATTTGCTTTCAAATGTGAATAAATCCTGTCTCCCAGTATCTTTTCCAACGGCTTCCCCACCAATGACTTCAGGCTCACGAGCCTGTAATTTCCTGAATTATCTCTGTTTCTCTTTTTAAGCAAAGGAATAACATTGGCCATTCTCTAGCCTTCTGGAACCTCGCTTGAGGCCAAAGAGGATGCAAAGATATCTGGTAAAGCTCTAGTTATTTCCTCCCTTCTCTGGTGCATAATCCTGGGATAGATCTCATCTGGTCCGGGAGACTTGTCTACCTTCCATTCATGTCCTTCATTTTCACAGGAACATGCCTGTCCTGCACTGTAATAAACTGGTCTTTACGAGACTCCCACATGTCAGATGTGGCTTTACACTCATTCTCCAATTCATGCCTAATTTGGTTCAAGTCAGCCTTCCCCCAATTTAAAACCTTCATTTGAGGTTCAGTCCTGTCCTTATCCATAAGTATCTGGAAACTTATGGAATTAAGTTCTCTATTCCCAAAACACTTCCCCACTGAAACTTTGATCATCTGGCCAGGCTAATTTACCAACACCTGCGATAGGGTTAGTGTTAGGGTTACCCTATCGTGGATCCCTTCCTCATTGGACTATCCACATACCATTTCAAAAAACCCTCCTGGACACACCTAACAAATTGCTCCCCATCTAAACTCCTGGCACTAAGGGACTCCCAGTCAAAATAGGGGAAGTTAAAATCACCCACCACATCAAACCTGTTATTTTCACATCTTTCAAGAATCTGACTACATGTCTCCTCCTTCATCACCCACTGGCAGCTCCAGGTCTGTAGTACAGTCCCAGCATTGTGGTTGCTCCTATTGTTGAGCTCTATCCATAATGCTTCACTGCATGATCCCTCCAGGGTATTATCCCTCAAACAAAAAGGAGGCCATTCAACTGATCTTGTCTGTACTGGCTTCCAAAACCACGACCCAGCTTATCCCACTCTCCAGCCCTATTACCGTAGCCCTCTAATTTCATCCCTTTTAAATATATACCCAGTTCTCTTCAGAAACCTCGTATGGAACTCGCCGTAGATCTCAGTTTCACATTTGAAATGTGGTTACATGCCTACCTCTATAGATCACTCTCCTAATACATGAGTTTACCAAAGGTGATGTGAACAGGAGAAATTGTGTTGCATTGAAAACCTCTGTTCCAAAGATGTATAAATACTGCTTTCGAACAAAGCATCAGAGTGTGAGAAAGCTGAGAGCATTTCTAAAAGAAAATAAAGGAATGCTGTGATTGACTGCCGTTAATGAAGTTATTTCAAAGAGATAAAAAGTTACCAAGCTATGACAAACACTATGAGAATACAAGTTACAAAGTACAAAATAAATTGACATTTAAATGGGACTGTTCTACTTAGAATCTTTCACAATCATTTTGTTTGTGAAACTCTTACCAATTCTGCTAAATTTAATAACATATTCAATTAAGTAAAGAATAAGGAAAGTTAGGAGAGGTTGGCAGAAGTGCAGGAGTCTCCTGTGGCTATCCCCATTTCAAACAACTATGCTGTTCTGGACAATGTTGGGGCTGACAGCTTTTCAGAGGAATACAGTACTGACAGCTAGGTTACCTGTTAGAGACAGAGCAAAACTTGACCTTCTCTTGGGAAGTAAGGCAGGGCAGACGCCTGAGGTGTCAGTGGGGGAGCACTCTGGGGCCAATGACCCAAAGGATAAACCTGACCTAAAGGCTAAAGTCCTAAATTGGAGGAAGGCCAATTTTGACAGTATTAGGCAAAATTTTTCAATAGTTGATCAGACGAGGCTATTCGCAAGTAAAGGGATGGTTGGAAAATGAGATAACAGGAGTTCAGAGACAGTATGAAAAAAAGACCCTTTTCTTATGAAGGGCCTAGGCTCGAACGTCAGCTTTTGTGCTCCTAAGATGCTGCTTGGCCTGCTGTGTTAATCCAGCTCCACACTTTGTTATCTCAAAGACAGTATGTTCCTGGTATTGCAATGGGTAGGACTGGTAGATGTAGGGAATACTGAATGACTAGAGTAATTGAAGCTGTGGCCAAGAAAAAGTAGGTGGCATATATCAGATATAGGCAGCCAGGATCCAGTGAATCCCTGAAATAGTATAAGGGCAGTAGGAATATACTAAAGAGGGAAATCAGGAGGGGAAAAAGAGAACATGAGATAGCTTTGGCAAATAGGGTTAAAGAGAATCCAATTAGATTCAACAAATGCATTAAGGGAAAACAAGTAACTAGGGAGTGAATAGGGCCCCTTAAAGATTAAAAAAAACATCCACGTGTGGAACCACAGGAGATGGATGAGACACAAAATGACTTTTCCCCATCAGTATTTACTTTGGAGAAGAAAATGGATGCTCGAGAACTTGGGGAAATAAATAGTAATATCTTGAAAAGTGTCTGTATTACAGAAGAGGAGCTTCTGAATGTCTTAAAATACATAAATGTGGATAAATCCCTGGGACTTGATGAGATGCATCCCAGAACTTTGAGGGAAGCTGGGGAAGAGATGACTGGGCCCCTTACTGAGATATTTGTCCGATCAATATAACCAAAGAGATCAGGTGCTGGAAGACTGGAAGTTGTTATTATTTAAGAAACTTGGTAAGGAAATGCCAGGGAACTATAGACTGATGAGCCTGATGTCTGTGTTGGAGGGGATTCAGGGGGACAGAATTTACAGGTATTTGGAAAGGTAAAGATTAATTAGGGGGTGTAAACATGGTTTTCAGTGTGGGGAATTGTGTCACACTAACTTGATTGAGTTTATTTGAAGAAGTGAGAAAGAAGATTGATGAAGGCGGAGTGGTGGATGTTGTCTATATGGACTCCAGTAAAAGGGGTCAATGGACACAATTACAACATTTAAAAGGCACCTGGATGGATACATGAATAGGTAGGGTTTAAGAGGAATATGGACCAAATGCTGGCAAATGGGACTAGATTGGTTTAGCATATCTGGTCTTCATGGACGAGTTGCATTGAAGGGTCTGTTTCCATGCTTTGTAACTCTGACTCTAAGTTTACTGTTGACATTCCTGACTAACATCTTAATAGTGTTTTAAATGAAAAATATATTTCAGCAGTAAGACTAGCAGTATTACATGTTTGTTAATGATGTCTGCTCAGTGTAAAAGTATTCCTCAACCACCGCTGGCACATAACATTGGGTATTTGCCTAACATGTAGGAAAGACCTCACCAAAATAAGGGCTGCCACATCACTGACAAACACACATATTCATAAAGAGAAAATTATACAAAGATGTGCTGTCACCACCTCTACTGACTTATAGATTATGTATCTAGAGCATTTTTTATTTTCTTATGGGATGGAGATATCACAGGTTGGCCAGAATTTACTGCCATGTCCCTAGTTGCCCTTGAGAAGGTGGTGGTGAGTTGCCTTTTGAACTGTTGTTGGTTGACCAATAACACCATTAGACAGGGATTTCCAGCACAATTGAGAAACAGATGCATAGCTGAATAATGCAATCTCAAGGTTAGCCAAAGATTACTTTTCTAAAGTACAAAAGGATTGCCAACCAGTTTTATCTGTGAATGATCAAAATGTTGCTACACATTGCTACATTCAGCTGTTGAGTAAACCGAATACTCATCTCTCAACATGTATTTCCTTGATACAAGATAAAAGCAAGTGGGCTCTGTTTACAACAAACATTACAGATTAAGTCCATGATTTTCACCTTTTATGTTTTCTCTGCTTCTGCAGACGCTTCAAGTCATCTTTCAAACTGAACTGACAATCGAAAGCATTAAGAAAGCCATCAAAGATAAGGAAGCACCTTTAAAGGTAGCTCAAACCCGACTGGATGAACGTACACGAAGACCAAATGTGGAACTGTGCCGGGATCCAGCCCAAATACAGTAAGTCAATAAATGAGGATTCCCACATACAATCATACTGGGCAGCAACTGCAAGACAATAATGACCCTACAGCCCTCCGGACTCCATGTTGAGTTCAATAATTTTAGGGCCTAAACGCTCCCATGTCCCAGCCCCCCACCCAACACACCAGGCCTTCTTACCACATAGCCTGCCATTACACACCCCCTGTTTTTTAGTCACTAACAGTCCCCATTAACAACTACTCACCCTCCCAGCCTGATCGTTAGCAACTCCTTTGTCTGTCCAACTGTCCTTCTCTCTCTTTGGGCTCTATCATTTACTGCCTACCCCACCCACCTCCCTATTTTCATATTGTAAACTGACGTTTTCCCAGCCGCCATCCGTTCTGAGGAAGGGTCACTGGCCCCAAAACGCTAACTCTGTTTTCTCCTGCACAGGTACTGCCAGACCTGCTGAGCTTTTCCAGTAACGTTTTTGTTCTTGATTTACAGCATCTGCAGCTCTTTTGGCTTTTATTTCGACAATAATGAGTGCCTTTGCTTCCTCATGTACTTGCTATCGTACTTGTATTTTTTACATAAACCTCCTTTCTCTTGCCACCAGAACAAAACACACAAAATTACAATCATACAATAATATCAGAAAAGGGAAAACAAACTGAATCTTGTAACATGTCCCGTACAAGTAGAATTATTACAATATGTAAAACCCAAGTAGCAGATACGGGAATGGAAGGTTTGAGTTATAAGGAGAGACTGAATATGTGGGGACATTTTTCACTGGAGTAGGAGGTCGAGGGGTGACCTTATAGGTGTTTATAAAATCATGAATGGTATAGATGAGGTGAACAGCAACGCTCTTTTCCCTAGGGTGGGGAATTTCAAGGCTAGAGGGGCATATTTTTGAGGAGAAAGATTTAAAAAAGATACGAGGGACAATTTTTTTTACACAGAGCATGGTTTATGTGTGGAATGAACATCCGGAGGAAGTGTTGGATGCAGGAACAATTACAACAGTTAAAAGAGGTTTGGATAAGGCCATAAGTAAGAAGTATTTGGAGGGATATGGGTCAAGTGCAAGCAAGTGGAACTAATTTAGTTTGGGATTGTGGTTGGCATGGACTGTTTGGAGCAAGGGTTCTGTTTCCATGCTGCATGATTCCATGTAACCTCTTGGGAGAGGCAACCTAACACCAAGCCAGTTAGAATCATAGAATGATATGGCACAGAAGAAAGCCATTTGGTTGATCATGCCAGCACCAGATCTCTGAGGGAGTTTTCCAAATAATACCCAATCCTTTGATCTTTCCCTGTCCTCTCTTTCCCATCTAAATATTTAGCCAATTCTCTTTTGAATTCAGGCAGTGCATTCTAGATCACAAGAACTCTCTGGAAGAAATGTTTTCTTGTGTCAGCTCTTTGCCAACCATTGTAATCCTGTGTCCTGTAGTTATTAACACATTTGCCTAGAAACAGTTTTTCCTTGTTTAATTGACCATGTGTTCCTGGCTTTGAATACCTCTGTCAAATCTCCCCATGATGTTCTTATATCTAAGGAGACTATCCCTAACCGTTACAATTTCTCTTCATAACTGAAATTATCCTCTCACTCCTGCTACTAATCTAGTAAACCTCTTCTGTACCCTAATACTTTGCTATCATTAGGGGTTTACTACAGGCCCCCCAATAGCAGCAGGGAGATTGAAGAAAGCATAGGTCGGCAGATTTTGGAAAAGTGCAGACGTAGTAGGGTTGTTATAATGGGTCACTTTAACTTTCCCAATATTGATTGGAACCTCCTTCGAGCAGAAGATTTGAATGGAGCTGTTTTTTTAAGGTGTGTTCAGGAGGGTTTCCTAACTCAGTACGTTGACAGGCCGACGAGGGGAGAGGCCATTCTAGACTTGGTGCTCGGAAACGAGCCGGGGCAGGTATCAGATCTTGTGGTGGGAGAGCATTTTGGTGATAGTGACCATAACTGCCTCACATTCTACATAGCTATGGAGAAGGAGAGGATTGGGCAAAATGGGAGGATACTTAATTGGGGAAGAGGAAACTGTGATGCGATTAGACATGAGTTAGGAAGCATGGACTGGGAGCAATTGTTCCATGGGAAAGGCACTATATAGACATGTGGAGACTGTTTAAGGAACAGTTGTTGCGAGTGATAAATAAATATGTCCCCCTGAGACAGGCAAGAAGGGGGACGATAAAGGAACCTTGGATGACGAGAGCGGTGAAGCTTCTCGTCAAAAGGAAGAAGGTAGCTTACATAAGGTGGAGGGAGCTAGGGTCAAGCTCAGCTCTAGAGGATTACAGGCAGGTGAGGAAAGAGCTCAACAATGGTCTGAGGAGAGCCAGGAGGGGGCATGAGAAAGGCTTGGCAGAACGGATTAGGGAGAACACAAAGTCATTTTACACTTATGTGAGGAATAAGAGAATGGTCAAAGAAAGAGTAGGGCCGATCAGGGATAGCATAGGGAACTTGTGTGTGGAGTCTGAGGGGGTAGGGGAAGCCCTAAATGAGTTTTTTGCTTCTGTCTTTATGAAAGAAACGAACTTTCTAGTGAATGAAACCTTTGAAGAGCAGGTGTGCATGCTGGAATGGATAGAGATAGAGGAAGGTGATGTGCTGAAAATTTTGTCAAACATTAAGATTGACAAGTCGCCAGGCCCGGACCAGATTTGTCCTCGGCTGCTTTGGGAAACAAGAAATGCAATTGCTTCGCCACTCGCGAAGATCTTTGCATCCTCGCTCTCCACTGGAGCCGTACCTGAGGACTGGAGAGAGGCAAATGTAATTCCTCTCTTCAAGAAAGGAAATAGGGAAATCCCCGGCAATTACAGACCAGTAAGTCTCACCTCTGCAAGGTGTTAGAAAGGATTCTGAGGGATAGGATTTATGACCATCTGGAAGAGCATGGCTTGATTAAATGCAGTCAACATGGCTTTGTGAGGGGCAGGTCATGCTTCACAAGCCTTATTGAGTTCTTTGAGGATGTGACTAGAAAAGTTGATGAGGGTCGAGCTGTGGATGTGGTGTATATGGACTTCGGCAAGGCATTTGATAAGGTTCCCCATGGTAGGCTCATTCAGAAGGTCAGGAGGAATGGGATACAGGGGAACTTAGCTGTCTGGATACATAATTGGCTGGCCAACAGAAGACAGCGAGTGGTAGTAGAAGGAAAATATTCTGCCTGGAAGTCAGTGGTGAGTGGTGTTCCACAGGGCTCTGTCCTTGGGCCTCTACTCTTTGTAATTTTTATTAGTGACTTGGATGAGGGGATTGAAGGATGGGTCAGCAAGTTTGCAGATGACACAAAGGTTGGAGGTGTCCTTGACAGTATAGAGGACTGTTGTAGGCTGCAGCGGGACATTGACAGGATGCAGAGATGGGCTGAGAGGTGGCAGATGGAGTTCAATCTGGATAAGTGCGAGGTGATGCATTTTGGAAGATCAAATTTGAAAGCTGAGTACAGGATTAAGGATAAGATTCTTGGCAGTGTGGAGGAACAGAGGGATCTTGGTGTGCAGATACATAGATCCCTTAAAATGGCCACCCAAGTGGACAGGGTTGTTAAGAAAGCATATGGTGTTTTGGCTTTCATTAACAGGGGGATTGAGTTTAAGAGTCATGAGATCTTGTTGCAGCTCTATAAAACTTTGGTTAGACCGCACTTGGAATACTGCATCCAGTTCTGGTCGCCCTATAATAGGAAAGATGTGGATGCTTTGGAGAGGGTTTAGAGGACGTTTACCAGGATGCTGCCTGGACTGGAGGGCTTACCTTATGAAGAGAGGTTGACTGAGCTTGGACTATTTTCATTGGAGTAAAGGAGGAGGAGAGGAGACCTAACTGAGGTGTACAAGATAATGAGAGGCATAGATAGAGTTGATAGCCAGAGACTATTTCCCAGGGCAGAAAATGCTAACACGAGGGGTCATAGCTTTAAGCTGGTTGGGGGAAAGTATAGAGGGGATGTCAGAGGCGGGTTCTTTACACAGAGAGTTGTGAGAGCATGGAATGCGTTGCCAGCAGCAGTTGTTGAAGCAAGGTCATTGGGGACATTTAAGAGACTGCTGGACATGCATATGGTCACAGAAATTTGAGGGTGCATACATGAGGATCAATGGTCGGCACAACATTGTGGGCTGAAGGGCCTGTTCTCTGCTGTACTGTTCTATGATCTATGATCTATGCTCTATCCTTTCTTCAGTGTGGTGCCCAGGACTGATTCCAACAGAGGTATTATCAGTGTTTTATACAACTGAATTACTGGGAAATGGAAAATTCCCCTTCAACTCCAAACCAGTGAACAAAATTCAACCAATATGTTGCATTAATCCAGTTTTATATTCAAGGATATCCATGTCTTATATGAGATGCTTTCCATTCCAGTCAGCTTAAGATGCAAGTCTTGTTTGAAGGAAATAATAAGTTAAAATTCACCGGAGCAGCTAAAAACCTATTTCATTGTTCCATAATTTACTGGGAATAGTTAAGAACATCTAATGTCAGAGCTATATCTCCTATAAAAGGAGAATTACAAATGGTCAATAAATGTTTGTTTAAAATTTATAATCCTCCCTCCCAGTTTTCCCCATCCCATTTACTTTAAATAATTGCTTTACACAACCTGGTCTCCCCATCATTTTCTAAAACTCAATCAAACTATCCCTAACTCAAAGTTCCTCCAAAATATGAAGCCTACAGATGCCAGATTACCCTCCTGCACAGATTGATAATATTCTCAAAAAAATTCAATGAGAAAAGACCTTCTTTACCCAACGTTGTATTGGGTATCCCTGACATGACCTCTGTCAGACGAGATATGTATTGCTTTTATCCCTAATTTTTTTTTGATAACTCAAACGAAAACTGTCTGACGGTGAACCAGGCAGTTGAAGTCTGTATTGCAGAATTTTTCATTTGTGTCCATTATTTTGCACCCCTTGTACCATTAGGCTCTCATCAATTTTTGCACAATTTTTGTCCTTAAATGAAGAGTAAGTAAATAAAAGGATGTTAAGTGCATAAACTCCTCCCTTACGTGTATTTTATCTACAATATTGATTTTATTACTACTTTTTGTGAATCAGCACAGGCAAATTTTCCCTGTTACAATGTACAGCAAAATCGTGTGAAAAAAACCTCATTAAAGTAAGCATGAATGAGAAATAGAATGACAGTTGGAGCGCAGTATATAGGTCTGTGGTATCAGAATGACAAGGTGCAGCAAAGTCTGACACTGCAACCTTTTGTCCAGTTCTGAACAAATCCATTAGGTGGGGTGACTTGCTTTATAGCAAAGGATACCAATCATCTGAGCAGGAAAGAGATATGCTGTGGTTTGCAATAACCATACACTGGCTTGGTAACCCATTGTAACTGGCCACACACAGGGCTGCATAAACAACTCTGTGTCTCCCGGTATAGTCATAAAAAGTGTTAAAGGATAGGTAACTGAGAAATCACCAATCATAATGTATTTGGAATGGATATGGAGCACATATTCAACCAAACCATCAAAATATTGTTCTTGTCGATTAATTAACTCCACATTTAACAGATGCCTTGTGACAAGAATTGTAATTTAATAATCGCTTTAACAGGCAGATCAACTTATATTTATTTTCATTTTAGTGAGTCCTCCAGATTATGAATAAGATGTATCTGCAGCACCTCAGAATTTCTTCTTAATTATGCCTTCGGTGGTGATGGTGTAGATGTGTAATTTGGTGGATATGGTGACAGGAAAGAACCAAAGGAAACTGTATCAATAGGAGCGTATCAAACACAGTGCCATATTTTTGCACTACAAGATGTTTTATCCATTGATAGTTGAGCGGAGGTCAGAAACTATGCTTATGCTATATCCAAACTTTGGTCTGCTGCTCTGCTGCACTTCCACAGGTGATCTCATAGCCATACATTGTTAGGTTGATAAAGTTGTGTTCCCCATGTGTGAGTCAGGACAATAAATATCAGCAGACTTCTCATGCACAAAGAAAATTGCAGCTAAGTTTTATTAGGTTACCATTCAAAGCCCATGCACTCAAACTTCGTATTAATAGTAACTGTATTCCTATCAGAAAGAGCCCTCTTTCTTCATGGAACGCAGGAAGACATTGTGTGCACAATGACATGCTGACATAAATCACTTAACACAGCACAGACTGAACAGTGGACGTAGAACCTTCCTGTATTACAATGTTCAGTAACACTCTGAGCTGTGCATTTTTCACTAAGAAACGAGGAGAACAAGAATTTTGTTTTACTGATAAAACAGCACATGTTCATCAGAAGTGTTAATAATTATATGGATGCAAAAATCTTTAGTGTTACCTACTTTCGGATGCAAGGTCTTTATTATGAGACACTGAGTGTTCTGCACACAGTTGAAATACTTCTCATAAGTGACCAGTTGGATGAGAATTTCCTATTGTTTCTAATTTGTAAGGGATCCAAATATGAATGCATATTCCCATAGTGAGAAGTTTGCTTCTTTATAATTTCAAAAAATTCTAAGTATCCACTCAGTCTTTCAGCTTCCACCCATTGTTATAAATTCATTACACAACCTGCCCAGAATCTCCACAGTGTCATCTTGAGTCATCAAATTATCACGGAATGCATTGAGAAATGTTTGTTGTAAAAAGTTGGAAACTTTATGAACGTGACATAACAACAGTGTGGCTAGCATAGATACTGTTGCTATGATCATGGCAACTGTGCAGCTTTTCAAAGGACCTCAGACATGTTGTCTTCACAATAACATAAAACTGTTTGAACTTCAAAGAAACCTTCCCACTGGAGATGTGAATGATATAATTACAGCCATTGGATCCTCACTTATTGGTAGGATACCAAAGGTAATTTCCTGTTTTGTGAATCTATTTCCTTGTAGCATTATACTCAGAGCTCAGTGTGTATTAATGTACTTGGGTTAGATATGGATCTTTCATATTCTGAATGAAGAAAGGAAGTAAGATATTTCTAGAGAGTTTTTTTTTAAACTAACCCAGTAGAATGTTGATCAGTTGCAGTTTCAATGCCTGAAAATCATTTTTACAACATGATCATCAACTAAATGTCAATCATGTTTAGGTTATGATGAGACAATGTCAAATATATGCTGTGCCTATATTTTCAATTTTAACAAACAACATTGTGGATTTTTACTGAATATTTTTGAAGGTAGGTAAATTGCTTGAAATGAAGAGCTTACTTCATGAGTACAAAAGATCAGCAATTCATGAGAAATAGATTAGATTCCCTACAGTATGGAAACAGGCCCTTTGGCCCAACAAGTCCACCCTGCCCCTTGAAGCATCCCACCCAGGCCCATCCCCCTATAACCCACACACCCCGAACGCTACGGGCAATTTAGCATGGCCAATCCACCTAGCCTGCACATCTTTGGACTGTGGGAGGAAGCCGGAGCATTTGGAGGAGACCCACGCAGACACAGGGAGAATGTGCAAACTCCACACAGACAGTTGCCTGAGGTGGGAATTCAACCTGGGCCCCGGTGCTGTGAGGCTGCAGTGCTAATCACTGAGCCAGCGTGCTGCCCCAAATAGACTATCAAATTACTGCTGACATGAACTGTTACTTTTACTTGTAATAATGTAAATGGTCCTGTTTCTTAAAAACTGTATTAACAAAAATAAATGATGTTATTTTTATTGAATTCAATTTAGAGTTGCCAGAATCCCAAAAATGTTATTTTTCATATATTAGCAAAAATATAGTTATTTGTGAACTATTGGCAGGTAGAAGATGATAAATTAAATATTTGGATGATACTGAAGATCATACTACTTCTCTATTGAAGGGTCACTGGGTTCAAAATTCTGTTTCTCTTCACAGATTCTGCCAGACCTGTTGAGTTTCTCCATTATTTTCTGTCTTTATTTCAGATTTCCAGCATCTGCTATTCTTTATTTTACATTAAGACGCTATTTTGTTTTTGTTTCTTATAATTGAGGCCTGATGGAAATAAATCAAAATGTTTGGATTTACTTATGGTACCAAATAACAAATTTTGAGAATATAACTTTCTGGTAATATTAATGCTCAAATGGGAAACTAAAACACAAAGGTAATGTTCTTGGTTACGTTGCTCATTTTTCTACATAGATCATTTCAATATTTATTTGTTGCGACATTTGCCTCCTGTCTACTGTACCGATTTGTTGAGGCCAGTTGTTTATTCCTAGTCTTTTCTCTTAATTATTCTGCATATGTGATGGAATTAGTCCAGGATAATTAACTGCATGACCTGGAAGAAGAGAATGCTAAAATTTAATGTTTTGTACAAAAACTAATAATTATTTGTGATTAATGAACTGAATGTTCTCGCTTGCAATTAAATGCGCTGACCTTGAAAATTGATTAATTTAGCATTTAACTTATCAAATAACTTCACAAAACAGGAAGCATTCTGCAAATGATGAGGAACACAGGGCAGCCTTGAAGCAAATCAGTTTGCGTAGAGAAACGGTGCTGGAGAAATTGATGATTTGAAGGCTTTAAAAGCCCAAGGATTTGATCATCTACATCCCAGAGCACTTAAGGGAATGGCTTCAGAAATAGTGGGTGCTTTGGTAATCCACTTTCAGGATTCTTTAGACACTGGAACAGTTCCTACAGATTGGAGGGTAGCTAATGTAAATCCACTATTTACAAAGAAAAGTGGAGAGAAAACAGGAAATTATAGACTGGTGAATCTGATGTCAGTAGTGGCGAGGATTGTAACAGAGCACTTAGAAAACAGTAGTAGAATCAGACACAGTCAGCATGGATTTACAAAAGGGAAATCATGCTTTACAAATCTACTGGAATTCTTCAAAGGGTTTATTTGGATTTTCAGAAGGTTTTCAACAAAGTCCCACGTAAGAGATTAATGCTTAAAATTAAAGTGTATGGGATTGGGAGTAAGGTATTGTGATGGGTAGAAAATTCGTTATCCGACAGGAAACAAAGCGTGCGGGTAAATGGGCATTTTTCTAAATGGCAGGCAGTGAATAGTAGGAAACAGCAGGGATCAGTACCAGGACTCCAGCTATTTAGAATATATGTTAGTGATCTAGATGAGAGAACTAAATGTAATATCACAAAATTTGGAGATGGCATAGAGCCAGGTGGAAGGGTGTAAAGATGTTGCTGTGTGATTTGGACAAGCTGAGTAATTGGGCAAGTGCATGGCAGATGCAGTATTATATGGATAAATGGGAGTTTATCGATTTTGATAGCAAAGATAGGAAGGCAGATTATTATTTGAATGGCTACAAACTGAGAGAGAGAATGTTTAATGAGCAAAAGAAAAGAAAGAATTGCGAATGCTGGAAGTCAGAAACAAAAACAGAAATTGCTGGAACAGCTCAGGACAGAACAGTTCTGAAGAAAGGTCACTGGACCCAAAAGATTAACTCTGATTTCTCTCCACAGATGCGGCCGAACCTGTTGGGTTTTTCCAACAATATCTAATGAGATCTGGGTGCCAATGTGCATCACTCTTTGAAAATAAGCATGCAGGTGTAGCACGTAATAAAGAAGGCAAACTGTATGTTGGCCTTCACAGTGAGAGGATTCGAGTACAGGAACAAAGATGCCTTACTGCAACTATGCAGGGCATTGGTGAGGCCACACCCGGAAAATTGCTTGCAGTTTTCATTTCCTTATCTGAGAAAGGATGTTCTTGCTACAGAGATTAGGGTTAAGTTTACCAAATTGATTCCTGGGCTGTCAGGACTGACATATGAGGAGAGATTGAGTTGTTCAGAATACTACAGTTTAGAAGAATGAGTTGCGAATGTAATAGAAACCTATAAAATTCTAACAGAACCAGACAGGTTAGATGCAGGAAGGATATACTTGATGGGTGGGGGGGGGGGGTGGTCCAGAACCAAAGATCATAGTTTAAGCATTTAAACCATTTAGGACTGAGATGAAAAATTTCCTCATCCAAAGAGTGGTGAGCCTGTGAAATTCATTACCTCAGAAAGTGTTTGAGGCCAAAACAGGAGGGCGGTAGATATAATTCTCTGCTTTTGTGTTTCTATATTTAAACCACCTTGATTTGCCTAGTGAGAATTGTGGATAAATATTGTCCTCATGTAGTTCCATGATTATACTGCAAGATTCATGACTAAAATAAGCGTCCTACGCCTGGACAAAGATGCAACTTCGGTCAGCTAAGGTAGCACAATATTCCGTAATCAGCAGCAAAGTAAATACATAAGGAATCTTCATAGTCATCAAATGGAACAGCGGAAAGGCATATAATGCAAAAAAAAATGCTGGAGTTATAGTTCACTTAAAACTTTACCTAAAAGGTTTGTTGAAGCCATTTTTTCATGTCTTTATTACAGCCTTATAAATGAAGTCCGTGAACTTGATAACACCATTCAGACCTTGAAGCAGAGGCTAAAGGATGCTGAAGAGACTCTACAAATGCTGGTCCATAAAAAATCATCCCTGGAGTATGACCTCTCCATAAAAGCAAACACACTCTTTATTGACCAAGAAAAATGTATGGGAATGCGTAAAAGTTTCCCAAGTACCCCAAGACTGGTTGGATACACATGAATAAAGAAAAAAAGACATCATCTTTTAGGTTACAATGAACAGATTTACCTGACATTATCAATGGTACTGTTGCTGAAAAAATAGACTACTTTCTGGTGATGGAGTGCTGTTTGAAAATCTTTACTGAGTATAAAAGACATGTAACTCACAAATGCTACAAGCACCGGTGAATTAAGATCCTTTGAGAAATTAAAGATGATCTGAAACGCAACATCATCACTGAGGTGTTTTATTTACTTTTTAGATGCTCTGTTCCTATTGAACAATCACGTAAATAATTCTTGGTACACTACATGGTACAGATATTTTATAGATTACCTGATGCAACGTATTATGGCTGGTGATATTCACATGTGATAGACAGGCCATCAATTTAGAATATGCATTTCAAAAAGATGATGGATATTTGCTGAAAAGCAGGAACTTGCAGATTGATGTTAAAATAGGACGAAGACTAATGTTTTATTCTTTCAAAAAGTCAGTGCAAAGTTGGTTAATCAAATAGCCTCCTGTGCTGTGTGATTCTTTATTTTCATGCAGTCTCTTCTATTAGTGCAGCAATAGGTGATATTGTGAAAACTGATTTTTGTTTGTCTTTGTGAATTGATATGAATCGTTTGCTGATGTTTATCATTAAGCAGCTTCCTCGAATTTGATCTGTACTGCATGCTATTGGGTGAGTCGAGATGAAAAGTTGTTCTTAATCTCCAAAGGCTTTTTTACAATAAACAATAAAAGTCTTTATTCACATCATAATATATATCTAAAACAAAAAATAAACTAAACAATGTTTTAATAGTTAGTGAAAGGAAGGGATTGTTCCTTTTCGTACTGCAAGCAATCTTTTTCTATTGAGCTAAGTATGACAATATTAAGGGTTAATAGAAAGAAATTTGTTTTTGGGTGTGTAAGATCATTTATGAGATTGATATTTAATAATATTAAAAAGAAACATGAATTTTACAAACTATCCCAGGATTTAAATTTTGAACAGAACAATCAGCTCATTTGTAAATCATCCATCAGAGTGTCTCAGTAGCAGCAAGCTCTTCTGTCTCTGACTGCATGATCGAACAAAGAAGTCACGGTGTAGCATGGTTGCATTATTAGCGAGATAAGCAGTGAAAGACCATGTGAGAAAAGTTGCCATGGGTCATGGAAGGAAACAACACTCAGCCAAAAGGTGGGAAAATCCAGCACCATGTCTTGATTGTTGTAAAAACCCATTTGGCTCACAAATGTCCTTGAGGGAAGAAAATCTGCTAAATTTAATCTGTCATTGCCCATCTGGTCCGCTTGTGATTTCAGCTTAACTGAAACCTGATTCACTCTGAATTGCCCTCTGAAAGGGCCGAGAGAGCCAAATAGTTCAGGGGTAATGATGGATGGACAACAAATGTCGGTCTTGCGCATGACATCTTGAGAATAAAATAGTATATAAATACACAGACAAACTGCTTAAAAGCTAGGTTTATTAGTACAATTTCCTGATTTTCAGATGGATAATTCACATGGAAAGGTAAATGTTATATATTGTGCGAGACAATCACAATCGTGCATCTCTTCTTTTCAATTCCCTGTACCCCTAAATGTCCGTTCAGAGGTTTCACAATTGCAGAATTCTGGTCCAATACTATCTGGGTCAGTCTTTCATGCTTTAAATGTTGTGAAATTCAACTTATCTAACACTCGACTGCTTTCACACTTTCTTATGTCATTTGTTCACTAATAACTATTTAACAGTATATTCTGCATTCGGTTCTATTACCCTGATTTACTTAGGTAAGGTAAGATTTGTCTGGTTAGCCCACAATACAGTACTTTTCAACTTATATTGGTACTTGTGACAATAATAAATTAAATCATAAGCTCTGTCCTTGCCTACATATATTGACTCACCTTGTGTTTAAAACCCATCATGGCTTTGCCCCACACTATTTAGTCAACTTCACCTCCTCAAAGGTACACTCCCACCATATCCCCACCATTCTTCCTTCAATTCTAGCCTCTTGTGCATGTTCCCACTTTATTCGCCTGTGCCTTCACCCATTTAGCCCCTAAGTTCTGGTGTTTGTTCCCTGTAAGAACTTACACCTCACCAATTCCCTCTGGTAATTTAAGGTTTCCCAACTGTTTGATCAATATTCTGATCACTCCTCTTGATTGGTCCTTTAGCTGGACAATTATTTCTGTCTGATTATAATCCTGTAAACTATCTTGGATCATTAAAATATGCCATATGATTTCAAATTTTTCTTGCTTCACTCTAGTAAAGCATGCATAAAAAAATGTCATTCTATGGAATGGTGTATTCCTGCATTCTTTCAATAAAAAGGAGCAGCTGAGCGTAGACCGTAAGGATTAGTAACAGGAGTAAGCCATTCAGCTCCTTGAGTCTGATCCAAAATTCATGATGGGCACACAGGCCCATGTTCTATTGTTTCGAATATAAGTTTTGAAGCATTCCAGAGTGGGAAGAGAGAATGACAGTGTTTGAAGCTTGTTCTTAACAAAGCAACAGTAACATTCTTGAATATTAAAGATCATTAGCTAAAATATGTTCAAATGAAATGAGATACAGTTGTTAATACTACAGGTTGCTTGGAAAGTGATTTTTGTTTTGTGCAAGTGACATTGCTCGTAGCAGTGGAGAAAGTGTTGTCTCTTAACCTCGACTGGATAACTACTCCATGCTGAGCCATTCACTGAACTGAACTATTTAAGTACAAGAGTGTAGGCACTGCCAATAAGTATAATTAGAGAAATGTTGACGGGAATTCTCAATCATCAAAAGTTAAACAATATGACTCACATTGTATAAATGTCTGTTAAATAATTAGCAGCAACAAATCATTAACGTAAGGCTCAGCAAAGAAATAAAAGTTAGCGAGTTTTGAGAAGATTTGTAGCTCAGGTTGAGGTTCTGGATGTGAGTTTGCTCGCTGAGCTGGAAGGTTAGTTTTCAGACGTTTCGTCACCATTCTAGGTAACATCATCAGTTAGCCTCCGACAAAGTGCTGGTGTTATGTCATTCTGTTTATCTGGTTAGGTTTCCTTGGGTTGGTGATGTCATTTCCTGTGTTGGTGATGTCATTTCCTGTTCTTTTTCTCAGGGGATGGTAGATTGGCTCCAAATCAATGTGTGTGTTGATGGAGTTCCGGTTGGAATGCCGTGCTTCTAGGAATTCTCGTGCATGTCTCTGTTTGGCTTGTCCTAGGATGGATGTGTTGTCCCAATCAAAGTGGTGTCTTTCCTCAGCTGTATGTAAGGATACGAGGGATAGTGGGTCATGTTGTTTTGTGGCTAGTTGATATTCATGTATCCTGGTGGCCAGCGCTTCGTCAGAGGCTCACTGATGATGTTACCTAGAATGGTGACGAAACGTCTGAAAACTAACCTTCCAGCTCAGCGAGCAAACTCACATCGAGAAATAAAAGTTTTGAATTACAAAGTAGAAGGTATGTTAACAACTCAAAAAAACTGTTTCTTCATGTTTATGAACAAAGCTGCTTTTAATTGACATACGGGCATCAGTGAACAAATCAAAAGTTTGCATATGCAATGCATTATATGAGTGACAGCTAGTGTTTCCTATTAGTTTATAGTGTTTTGTTCCTTAGTATCATTGACCTGTAACTGTCTTCAAGGAACAACATTGGCACCATTAGAGTCAGTCAAAATCAAATAAGCCAGGAGACAGGACAGACAATCACCAAAAGCTGAATGCAGGTTTAAAACAATTGTAAGTACTTCAAAATCACCCTGAGAATTCACTGATCTTTCAAAACAAAAGTGATATTTTGCTTATAGTGCGAAACCTTCTCAGTTAGGGAAAAGAGGAGTCTAGAAAAATAAGCCATTACAAATGCATAACTCCTCACTTTACCAGTGTCACAAATTGTCTCCTATTTAAAATAGTATTTTGGGCAAAATACAACTGTTAAAAAATAAAAACTTCAAAGGGAACTTATCAAGTTAAAATAATATTCACCGGGCTGATAATGCACTCTGGCCCCTGTCCTATTGACTGGTTTTAGAAAGTAGTGTTTCTTTATTATGTATCCAATGAGCTCCCCTCCTCTTGTATACACTTAACCTTAATTTATACAATAAGACAGAGTTTATACAATTAACAGAATCTTCTTACATTCAAAAATTTGGGAATATGAAGGCAGAAAGAAATTCAAGTGAAATAAAGCTTTAATTAACATTTAATGCCAATTTGTGTGTAGAGAGGATTTAAATCTGTAACATTAAAGAATTTACGCACAACTTAAAAAACAAAACCACAGCTGTGCTTAAGAAAGGATATGCTTGTATTAGAGGCAGTTCAAAGCATTCACTAAGCTAATTCCTGGGATAAAAGTGTTGACGTATTTAGAATGGCTACACAGGTTAAGATTTTATTCTTTACAGTTTAGAAAAATGATGGGTGATCTTAACAAGCTTGTAAAGGGGCTCGACGAGATATAAGTTGAGATGTTTCCACCACTGAGGGAATCTCAGCAAGGGGGCAGTAGTTACAAAGTAAGGGGACACTCATTTAAAACTGAAATGTGAAAGAAGTTCCTCGCCCAGGGGGTAAACATCAGGTTATTGAGGCTATGATGAGCTGGCATGAAAGTGGAGTTGAGGCCTGAGGCAGATCAGCCATGATTTTATTGAATGGTCAGGCAGGTCTGAGGGGCCAATTGGCCTTCATCTGCTCCTATTTCTTATGCTCAACTGGTTAATCACAGCTGCTTCATCAGTTGAAGGTCAAATTCCAACTCAAGCCACAAGCTTGAACTTGAACTTCACACAAGACCATTCTGATCACATTTATTAGGAACTCATATGAAAACTCGATGCAGAAAGGAAAGAGAGGACATGATTACGTTGTCTATTGAACTTGCCTTTAAATTTAGGAACTCTAATGTGGGTTTCCCAGGGCTTGGAAAACCTGGCAAGTAAAGGAAGGAGAGAAGGGTTGGATAGCAGTTGAATGTCTTCTCAGAGGGAATAAAAGCGGTAAAACAAAATCTCATAAAACTTAGAAATTAATGTATTGCGAAAACTGGAGCATGTCACTTGCAGTTTTTACTGTTTATTTTTTCCTTTGGGATCACTGTATTAATTATGAGTCAAAAGAAGCAGAAGTGCTTTACCTGTTCCTCAAATAATCCACTTTGCTCCCATCATAGGACTCCCTCCACCCTAATGCACAGTCAGATCTCCCATCAACAACCTCCATGATCATCAGCTTTTCATTCATAATGTGTCCCTTCAGTTTTCCTGACTAGCACGCCTGTCACCCTCTCAATCTGAATGGCTGCAGATCACAGTTAGAGAGAAAAATAAATAAATAAAGTATTGATATTACGTTACGTAATTCCTCCACATTAACCATGTTTTCTGATGGCCTGATAACCCCTGCAATCCTCTCCACATAAATACCCACACATATATGCGCCTGTCACCGAATGTGGAAGATTGACAACATTCCATTCACAAGACAGTATCTTTCGATATAAACATGTTTATTCTATCCAGAGTTAACATTAATTTTTCACTGACAGGAAATTCATGAATTGTTGTCAAAAGCATGGTTGTTCTCTGTTTGCTTCTTCTTTTTGGATGTAACGGACCAACTGCACTGAAAGGCTGGTGAAACCAAATGGTAGGTTTTGAACTTGAAGATAAGATCATATATAGACTGTGCTCACTGGGAACTCGGTATAGTGGCACTAAGGGGATCAGATAGCTTGGATGGCTGGTTTGCAATGCAGAACAAAGCCAACAGTTTCGGTTCAATTCCCACGCTGGCTGAGGTTGCTATGAAGGACTCTGCCTCAGCCTCTCCCCTCACCTGAGGTATTTTGGACCTCAGGTTAAACCATCACCAGTCATCCTTCTCTGATGAGAAAGCAGCTCTCTGGGACTATGTCGACTTTACCTTTAGTAGTAGAAATTGGATATACTTTGGACTGACAACAGTCCATGGGACTAATATGTGATACCCTATTGAAGTGGATTGACTGTAGGTTCAGATACTCACGCTGAAAGGTCCACATACATCATAGCTCAGCATCTCCCATCCAATTGCTTTTTCAACTGTTCTGAAAGCACAACTTGAAATGGAATATGACTCTATGGATGCCAGAAAATAGGAAGCTTCAAAGGAGCTGCAAATCAAAATACCTGCATAACTATGAAAAGGATTGTGCATTTTATTTGAAATGCCCCAGTAAACAATCTCCCTGAAGTAGATACCAGTGATACAAAATGATTTCACTCATGAGCTCTAATTTAATCAAATGTTTATAAATTTGGCACAGACATGTTATGAGGCCTTTTCTTTCGTGAAGTAATTGTATTCCATGACTCCCAATTGAGTAGTTTATATTTATTGCCGTTAAGTATAAGTTACCAAAGTTATTGACATTCTACGCTTTGATTTGTGTTTAATATATATGGTTGCCATATTATACTGGTAGAGCATATTACTCAATTACAAGGAAGTCTGCAGTAATTTGGATGAATGTAATAGACAGTTGAGACACAACTACCCCAGCCAGATCATACACTGTATATATTATGAACTGCATTACAGTCAACCAACTGAAATTTGTTGGAACCTTTAAGTATAGCCTGCTGCTACTACAGTAGTCTTTTTGTGCAGAATAACACGTGTTCTCCAGTCTTACATGTTAACTGTACAAATTACAGACCTCCACAAAGAAATAATAAGAATCTAATCAGAGAAATTCAAGTAAATCCTTTCCTTGAAAGTCAATGTCTGAAACTGAAAGTATTATTTGTAGTGCAACAAGGTCAGGGACAGACAATGACAATCTGATTGTGAGATAAAGTGTGAATTATGTTTAAGACACATGAGTAAGAGAGTGAACGTAGAGCTGAATATTATGGTTACATGTGATGATAATGTGACGCAGTTTCTAGAGATTATTCAAAAAACATTCACTGTTACTTCCCAAATTTTAAATAACGTGGAATATTTTGTTCAAAATGCACACATCATGCCAAAAATAAGTATTAATTCCTGAGTGATGGGTTGTGAAGAAGAGTTGTATTAGTCTTGTATCTTCATAGATGCTGCAAGACCTGCTGAGATTCTTGGTACTTTCTGTTTTTATTTCAGATTTCTAGCATCTGCAGTACTTCATTTTTATCTGAGAATCATCAGTTTGATGAAGTGGCTTGTAATCTTTTATTAACAAGAAATAAATGGGTATCAATAAACAGAATGATATCATAAGTCATTCCTAAATCAGCTTAGAAAAACTGGAATGTGATAAGACTTAGCTGATTTGTACTTCCCAAACTATTAGCCTGAGATACTCTGTCAGGACTCACACCTGAACTGTTACAATTTTGGCAGAATATTATTCTGGTGTTGCTAACATCGCTGGAACTGTAGCCCAGCGTGAAGAGGACACCAGGCATGTTTAGAAGGCAGGGAAGGGAATCATAACTAAAAAGCTAGTTATTTTTGTTTGATGCATTGGATGGACAAAAATAAAATTATAGCCGCTCTTCTTTGGACATTTTGATATTTTTATTTGGAAAGATTAGACATACAACGCACATCCAAAAGCAAATGCTTCTCCTGCCCATAGGTATTGCCGATTCTTTTGCTTGAACTAGCACAGATACATTTTCAACAACGTCACAATTTCATCTGTTTTCAATGGTGTAAGGGATTCTATTTGAGTTCAAATGCCATTTGATTTTGATTTGTTGATGAAATACTTTTTGCAACTTTTAAATCAGTGTGCCAAGCACAAATCTTCCTTACACCACATGCTAAGTGAGCTTGTTTGCTTGTGCTAAAGAAATATGTGGATCACTTGAAACCATCTGACAATAAAAGGAGCTCCTGGGCTGTCTGACAAGCAGTGTTTAGTGGTTGGCCAATGTCTAGTCAGTAGTTATCAGCTTTACACATGGACCCCATCGAAAGCTGCTTCAGAAGTTGATCATTTAAGAAATGTTATGGTAAGTATGTTTTGAGGAAGCTTCTAACAAACCATTTTTCAAATTGTTAATTGTGATGTTGGAGGAGTTGAACTCAAAATAGTTTAAAACTCAGTCAGTGTTCAGTTATATAATACCTGATTTCATTTCTTAATGGTTAGGACTTTGTGTGAATTGAGAAAATTCAAGTGTGGGACAAATTTGGCAAGAATTTGAAAGAAATCCCTGCAGATGATAAACATGGGTTTAAATATCATTAAAGAATATAATTACAATCTTTTTGTCTTGCAAAATTTGTTTTAAAGTTAAGAACCCAAAGTGAGGCACTGCGTCACATTATATGACACGCTAAAGAGAATGGAAGAGAAACCAAAGTTAATTATGGACGATGACTTGATGCCACCAGTTTAGGATTTAAAGACTTGAAGATTGGAAAAGTAAGGGCAAACTAGGGGTGGTAAGAACTTCAAGATAATAAAATGTGAGGCTGGATGAACACAGCAGGCCAAGCAGCATCTCAGGAGCACAAAAGCTGACGTTTCGGGCCTAGACCCTTCATCAGCACTCTGCAGTTCCCATTATCTGTGGTAAGAACTTCCCTAACTTTAAGATTTAAGATAAAACTCACAAAAGAAACTTTACTGGGATATTACAACACAGAAGAGATGTAAGGATGATGATATCTACATAGGATAACATTAGAATATAGAACCCTGACAGTGTGGAACTAGACCCTTTTGCCCAACAAGTCCACACTGACCCTCAGAACATCCCACCTAGACCCATTCCCCCCATAACCCACCTAATCTACACATCCCTGTACACTACAGGTAATTTAGCACAGCCAATCCACCTAGCCAGCACATCTTTGGACTGTGGGAGGAAACTGGAGCACCCGGAGGAAACCCACATAGACAAGAGGAGAATGAGCAAACTCCACACAGATAGTCACCTGAAACTGGAATTGAACCCAAATCCCTAGCACTGTGAGGCAGCAGTGCTAGCCACTGAGCCACTGTGCCACTCCTTAGGGCACATAGGAAAGTTCAGAGTAGCAGTGACTGAGCAAGTAAAAGATTAACATTCAAGAATGTGGTTACAGAAATGTGGGGGATGTGCAGTTCTGAGGCAGGGTCACCAGACCCAAAACATTAGCCCTGTTTGCTCCTTCACGAATGCTGCCAGACCATCTGAGCTTTTCCAGCACTTTGTTTTTGTTCCTGATTTATAGCACCCGCAGTTCTTTTGGTCTATAGCCTAGATTATTTGTTTTATCAGTACCCTTAACTTAAAATATCATTTTAGAAATGAACCAAAAAGATCTTTGTCTCATTATTCCACATTTGAGGTTAAAAGGATACATTTTATTCTTTCCTGTTCAGGCAGTTATTCAATACAGATCAATTCCAGTTCATGGAAATGGAGCTTTCTCTATAAATGGTTGAATTTTCTGCTTTGTCACCTTGACACCCATGCACTGAGGACAGCAATCTACCACAAAATGAAACACAATATTAGCCTGAAGTGATCAGTGCTGGTTATTTTGAAATGTATATTTTTCTAAGATCGACAATAAATATGATAGTTGTTTAATAGTGCAGATCCTGAGTTTTGCAGGATAAAAGACAGCTCTTCTAAACTCTTCAAAGATCATTGTCTTCTACATACTCAGTCAATTCACAAGAATACCAATGCAAAGGGTAAGCAAAGTTTAGAGTGAATGAGACCAGAGTGATGGTGCTGTTAAGTTTTGCTGTTCTGAAGAAGTCAGACCAGTCTTGAAACAATAATTCTGTTCCTCCCTCCACAGATGCTGCCCGACCTGCTGAGTTTCTCCATCATTGTTTGTGCTATGCGGTTGGTATGCGGACTTTGAATGTTGGAGGTGCTGCCATTCAGAGTGCAGAACTTGGATCATGACTGATAGATAATGGTCAAGCTTTGTTGAATTTTATTAAAGAAGGCAGTTGCCGCTGATTGATCAAGACGTTGCTCTGAGAAATGAACCAGAGAATGGCTGCCACCTATTTTGCGGAGTTGAAACAAACACAGCACACAGATGTGCTCTTTCTGTCTGCAAAGAACAGGCCCCTGTGTTTTCATATGCATAGCTTACAGCTGTCATCATTGGCAATCACTCACTAACAAGTATAATTGTCCACATAGGAAATTCCCTGGCACTGGTCATGGGTTCTATGAGTCCTTGTGTGGCTAAAGAGCCCAATCCTACAGCAGCTCCCTACACATTTGGCAGGAGTTTTCAGGAGGTGAATTTGTTCCTTGGCCTTGAAATCACTGACATACCTTTTTCAGATTCCTTTTCCATTTTGAAGACTCGTGTCCCTTCCCACAGGAGGTTCAGTAAATTAGTTTCTACTGAAGCAGGACCTCTTGCATGTTGACATCCGTGTGGCATTTCTTGAGGAAAGCATTCAGAGAGTCTTTGAAATGCTTTCTTTTTCTCATTTGAGTGCATTCCTTGAGCTGATTGAAGGTAAGTTACTTTGGCGGTCACAACTCAAGCATCTTAAACATGGTCACCCCAGCAGAGTTGGTTTTGGATGCCAATGATGGTCCTTACTGATGGTAAAAATGACAGAATCCTTTTCAGGTCAAGACAGGGATGTGTCATTGCCCCCAACCTTTTCCCCACCTTCATTGTGACCATTCTTCGTCTTGTCAAGGACATGCTTCCCAGTGGTGTGCACATTGTCTACAGGATGGATGGAAAATTTTTCAACCTCAACCTGTTGAAATCCAAGATGAAAAGGACACTGACCTTCCTTGTGGAATTTCAGTATGTGCATGGCAATGTCACCTTAGCTCTCTCAGAAGAAAATGCCTAAAACCTCACTTAGTGCCTGCATGTAAACATACTGAAGTATTGATCACTTACAGTATGCACAAGTGCATAGCCTGACTAACAACCCCAAATTAGTTGTTTGTGTAATTCTTTGTAAAATTAGGATTATTCAGCAAATGATGTCGATTTGCAGAGTCTCATCAAATATTGGACAGTCTGTTTAGATTTTTGCAAGTGTGGAATAGTTAGTTTTGCGCACCTTATCTGGGCTGATTCCAGGTATGGAGGAATATCTTATGAGGAGAGGTTAAATCGGCCTGTATTCACCGGAATTTAGAGCAATGAGAGGCGGCCTTATTGAAAGAAGCAGGATTCTTGGGGTACTTTACAGAGTAGATGTGGAGAGGTTGTTTCCCCTTGTGGAGGAGTCTTCAATCAGAGGGTATAATCTCAAAATAAGGAGTCACACATGTAAGACAGAGATGAGGAGGAACCTGTTTTCTCAGAGAGAGGGCCTCTGGATTAACAGTGCAGTGATAATATCAGTAGGCCATTGCCTCCCCTTATGCCAGTATTTATAGCAAGATCTTTACATAAATGCATTGCTACTGTCACCTTTGTTTATTGGTTTGACCAGAGTTTGCTTCCACTTTGATGACAATAATCGTATTCAGGGTTGAGTATCAGAAATATTGTTAAGAGCAATACACTCAGTTGAGATTTGGCACAAGAGGTTAAAAAGCTCCCTCAAAGGTTTGCATCTGGGAATTCCCCATCTCAACTTCACAGGTCTTTGCTATTTTGGAGTCCTTTGTGAACAATTAATGCCTTGCTTGCTTTAAATCAGCAAATATTGTGATTATTCTCAAGAAGATTCTGAGGCCAGTCCTTGTGCTGCTATTCATGTGAAACACCAGAAGCCACATTGAATAAATAACTTGGTCAAATTGTTCTCTCACAGCAGTCTGCAATCTATTCACCAAACTATTCCTCAAAGAAAAATCAATTAATTTGCATCACTTCTCAGCCCTGTGACCCAGAAATCCAGCCATTATTTAGAAGCCAAGAAAAGCAGACTGTAAACAATTGAAACATTATCATTTGTGCACTCTGTAAGCTAAAGTCAGGTGGACTAAGTACAATGGGAACAAAATAAAGCATAGATTGATATAGAAGCCTAAGTGCTATAAAGTGATAACAGCTTCAGTCTTTATCAAACTGGCTTTACTTTAATAGCATAACATTGTTTAAAATTAAACAACCAGCCACTTACTGATTGGACAGGCTGTCAGAAATGAAATTATCCAGACTCTGGGATTTGCAACAGCAATAAACAGCTCTTGTTGAAGCAGATTGGTGCCCTTGACAATTAGTAAATGCAATGAAAATTACCGGCGGGTACAAACCAAGGAGGGGAAAAGAAGCATAGTCTCCGATCTTACGAAGCTGTCTTGAAAATATGAAATTGTGGCAAGTTATTCAATTCTACCACTTCTATGGAAATATTTAATAATTAATTTATAACCCTTTCTCAGTGCATTAGATGTGAATCACTGTTGACTGCACTAATCTGTATCAGTCAGGTCCACTTCGACACATATTAACTATTTTTTTCCAACAAACAGGGGTGTGAAGCCACCCAGAGAGAATCTAGAAGTGAGTGATCGTACTGAGGGCTTTTGCTGCCAACATCACCAGTGAATTCTGGTCCCTAGATCACTGATGGCTTTAAAGGGGTTAATAATGCAGATGTGTTTTGACCCAGTGCTGCAAGGTAAACAAATACTCCTAAACATGGCTTAATCTGATGCTGGAGCTGAGAATTATTGTTATTTGTTGCCATTGACAGGATCATGATGATTTCCAGACTCCTTGACAGAGCTATTCAAAAATAAGCCGTTGCCAATGGTTCCCTGGTAATTTTCTAATTTCCCCCTGAAGCCAGTTAGAAATTGTGCTCTGCTATTGATCTTTAAATGTTGATAAAACATTCCACTTTAGTAGTGGGAGATTCTACACGGCCTTTATGAGGTATCAGAGGGAGCTGTCATTTTGCATTTCTTTAATCTGTTAATTAAAGGACTCTACAAGACCAGATTTACAATACTAATAGCAGATGAATCGACAAATTCTTGTTAAGCCAGGGTACCAATGGCTATCAGGGTAGATGTCAATTTACAAACAGGTCAGCCACAATTTTATTGAATGATACAGCAGGCTCGAGGGGCTGAATGGACTTATTTGTGCTCCTGATTCGTATGTTCATACAAATGTCCACATAAGCAGCTAGGTGAGGCCTACCACATTCAGGATTCTTCTCTGGATCTGGAAGGTGCCAAACAAAGGTATGTTAATTTGTAGTGATTGGAACCAGGTGGGTAATATTGACCATGAGATCCTTGATTGGGGATGTTAATCTGGGCCAATCAGGGAGCCCTGGCTGACAGACATAAACAGAGGATTCAGAGTCTCCGCACTTCAGGTTCTGACTCCGAGCTGGCAGTGTATTGTGCACGTGTGAATAAAGGGTAACTTGGTGACAGGATAGCGACCTCTGTACAGTTACTTCATAATTTAATCTGCTTTTCCAAGTGGAAGCTGGGGAGTCTCCTCTCCCCTGATGCACAGTCCTGTAGTCATCATTCCCTCCCTCCAGCCTCACTAATAGAAAGGTTGGGAACCAGAGGACAAAGATGTAAGATGTTTGGCAAAATTGCCGATCGTGAGAGGAGGGGGGATTCTTGACATAGTGGGCTGTTGTGATCTAAAGTGTGCTGTCTGCTGGGATGACAGAAACAAGGTCAGTAGTAACATTTAAAAGATCATTGGATAAGTACTTCGAGGGGAAACACATGCATAGGGCTATAGGGAAAGGCTGGTTGACTGGAGCTAAGTGGTAGCTCAAAGAGCCAGCATCTGAATGATGGACAAAATGGTTTCCATTCAACCAAAATGTCACAAAACATCTCACAACAAAACCAAATTTTAAAAACTTGCATTTAAGTAATGCTATTCAAGGCCTCAGGATGGCTAAAACATTTTACAGCCAATAAAGTAGGTTTGTAGCGCAGTAACTGTTGTCACATGGGAAGTAAGGCAGTCAAGGTTCCAAAGACAGCAATCAGATACCTGACCAGATATGTTTTAAGCAGTGGCTGAGAGTAAAATATTGCTCAGGGCAAAGTGGAGAGGTAGGCTACTATTCCTCAACAGGTACAATGCCTTTGCCTTTATTCATTCACAGGATGAGGGTGTCGCTGGCCAGGCAGCATTTATTGTCCTTCCCCAAAGGCCAGTTAAGAGTCAACCACATTGCTGTGGGTCTGGAGTCACATGTAGGCCAGACCAGGTAAGGATGGTAGATTTCTTTTCCTAAAGGACATTAGTGAACCACATGGGTTTTTCCTAACAATCGACAATGGATTCATGGTGATCATTAGATCCTTAATTCCAGATATTTTAGTGAATTCAAATTCTACCATGGAGTGATTCAAATGCAGGTCCCCAGAACATTATCTGGTCTCTGGATTAACTGTCCAGTGATAATACCACTGGGTCATCACTTTCCCATGGAGAGTTACATTTCATCTGAAGGGATGAGATCTTCAGAACTGTACCATCCTATCAGCACTGCAGTGCGTTCTAGGCCTACCTTCTGAAAAATTTGAAGTCAAACATTGTAAATACTTCCTCTGGAACTAATTGAAACTTTCCTCCCCAGACTTTCTCTTTCCCCTTTTACCTCTATATTATTACTTATGTTTTTACATCTTTTTTCTGACTGAATAGAAATAACATTGATGGAATATTTTTGTCTTAAGATTTGAGTTGTATCTACCTTGTTCAGAGATTTTTCATTTTCTGCTTATCTTTATTTCTTGAGACTGGGAGACAATCTAAAACTTGGGCTTTGATTTGTTGAAGATTGGTTGCAAACATTGATTTTTTGAAGCTATAGGGTCAATAGTTTGATAGCCATAGATATTTTGCTGGACATACTTTAATGTAATGTTGTCCCATCAAACAGAGTAGCCATACCATTCAACAAATATTTTCTTCCGTGGGTCAGCTGTGAGAATGTACTACAGTGGGATAATTCTTTGCCATCAACAGCTTTGGTAAATTCAATTCCCTTGCGGTAACATCTAAAAATAAATACAGGTATATTAAATTTCCAGCTACAATCTGGCAAATAGGAAAATACTAAATAAAGATAATTGCAATTGTAATATTAGCAGTTATTAATATTCTGCTACCAAAGGATTCACACCATAAAGGTCTAGGATTTAAATTACCACATTTATCTGGTCATTGCTGTAGCTTTTAACTACAATTTGAACACTAAACAATGGAATAATTTCACAACATTCCCTCAGTGACTCACGTTTTTCCAGCATAAAGTCATTTTGATAAAGAAAGAAAATTTTCACATCTCTTTTGACAGTTCATGACATCTCATCATCAATGGCTAACTTATCAAAGTTAGTTATTTATACAGATAAGTTTAAAAGATATTGAATGAGATATTTGCCTGTGGTGCTGACCCTTGTTCAAGATATAAGTTTTTTTCGCAATAACAATGCCGGTCTGTGCAATTGGAGAAACATATTCATGAGGCAAACACTCCTTCAAAATCAATTTAATCTAATTTAGTAAAGGTAGTACAGTACCAAAGTGCAGAAATGGAAAACTTGATTGTGCTTTAGGCTTAACTAATGGTAACAACAGAATACACATCAGGAGACAATGGAACAAAAACAGAAATTGCTCAAGAATCTCTTCAGAATTGGACGTATTCAGGCCTCTGGTCCTGAAATATTAATTCTGTTTCACTCTCCACAGATACTGCCAGGGCTACTGAGTAGTTCCAGCAATTTATGTTTATGTTTCAGATGTCCAGGACCTGCAGTTCTTGAGGTTTTTTTTTGTTTAAGGTACAGTAGAATGCTGGAGTTTAACCTGTGTGTGAAAAACTATCATACAACTTGATACAAGGGGTTAAAAAGCAGAGGTCAATCATTGTTCATTCAGTAAAAATATTCAGTATCAAAATACACATACATCCTGATTCCATTTCAGTATGAAGTACTTACTTACTTACAGTGCAATCATTGACAATTAAACATTTATCCAATGTACAGAAATTCTGAGACTGAAGGAAGCAGTGGAAGACTGTGGCAAATAGAAGAAAAATATGTGCCATATATAACATCTAGTTTATAATAGTACAGAAGTAATTCGGTTAACACAAAATCTATTGGTCTTTTTCTGAAGAAGCATTATTTTATGAGCAGTATATCGTAGCCATCATTATTTCTTCTTTGTATATAGTACCTCACCATGCTCTCCTATGTATTTTATCCCCAATGTATACAGAAATAGAATCATCTTGTTAGGTTTTTAATTTATGCCTGTGACTGCAAATGTGTATGTATACAATCATCAGGATGGTGTCAGCTTTCTGATGTTTGCCTGCAATCAGCACATTTCCCTTAATTACACAGGTTAGGGATGTTCTACTTCAGCTTAATTTACCCAAACCAATCAGTATAAGGACCAGAGATAGTAGGAACCGCAGATGCTGGAGAATCTGCAATAACAAGGTGTAGAGCTTTTCTGAAGAATGGTCTAGGCCCAAAACATCAGCTTCCCTGCTCCTCAGATGCTGCTTGTCCTGCTGTGTTCATCCAGCTCTACACCCTGTTATCTCAGTATAAGAACCATGTCTTTTTTTACTGCCATACACAGATCCCTTAATTGGTGAAGTAATTCTCGAAAGCTTGTATGTCACTTTGGGCTGTGCTAATGGAAATGGGGTGCAAATACCCAGTGAGAGATGTAAAGTGTCTGCTTTATTAATTCATTAGATACAAATCATGAAGACATCTGTTTCGTAATTCATAACCCAGGAAATATAACCAAGCATAACCCGAATTTGCTTTTAACAGCATCTTGCTGAAAGGTATCCAAGTGTAGCAGAATCAAATAATCCATTCATAATGTCATGCCATAAGTCATTAGCCCGTTGCACAAACTGAACTGGCTCAGAATGACTCATTTGGGCTTTGTTGAACAATCACTTCGTTAGATTCTGAAAAATTTGAATATTGAAGGAGACAGTGACTGCACTCTGGTTTGACTCTAGTTTGAGAATGCTTCTGATGAAGGGTCACTGATCTGAAACATTACTGCTCCACAGTCCTATTAAGCATTTCCTGTGTTTTCTATTTTTATTTCAGGTTTCCAACAAGTCCAGCATTCTACTTTTCATGTCAATGATTTCTTGCTCTGCTCACTCATTATCCAATCCTATGGCATTCTCTGCTGTTAATTCCACTCCATGTTCAGTAATTTCCTGCAGCATGCTGCTTGTACATACAATTACCAGTCTCCAGGCACATCAAAAGCTGAATCATAATGAAAGGTCGGACAACTGAAAAGTTAAATCTGTTTTGCTCTCCATTGATGCCAGTGGTCTAGCAGAACATAATAAAATCACTACAAATCAAATTGCAAGAGCCCTGTCAACAAATTTGTTTGAGATGGAGCTTCAAGATAGTCAGGAAAGTCCCTATGTAACTCAATTTACCTACAGACTATATTTTTAAAAGTAGAAACATGATAATGCAGTAAGTGAGAAGTCTTTATTTTTCAATTTGTTCACACTTACAATGGTCTGGCCTTGTAGCAAAAGACATTGGTAACTGTTGAGAGTTTGCTCTGGAGAAAACCCAGTCATTCTTTTCTGCTTAACATGCTGCCTTTAGATGAACACAATACAGTTAGCCTTGCATTCAATGCAGTCAAATATACTTTGCATGGTTTCATGATGTGGTGCAAAATCCTACAACATCGCTACAGCCTTTGTGGTTTCATCTGGGAAAACAGGCAGGTAAGTAAACAGGCGTAAGTGTGGCCTCTGGACAGCTGTGTTATACCCCTGCCTCTTAGTGAGGGTCTCAATCACCTGGGAGACCGACAAACATCACTGTTCAGTTATTAGATTCTTAATTACTATCTGATCCATTCACTGGAGCTTGACCGTGATGTTGGGAGGGAAGAATGCCAGCCTGATGTTCAGGGCAAGTGATGTCAGGATGAGGCAGTTGTCTGTAATTTTGTTAATCTTTCTTTAATTCCTTGATACATTTTGTCCCCTATCCTGATCCACATCACAAAAATACTGGTGGTCATCTAGGATGTTTCGTTGGCCTCATTCTGCATGGGTAGTGTCTCGACATCCAAATAGCAATATGCTTCCAGAAGTTAAGCAGCAGCTTATTAGGTATCATTTTGGTACTAGCCATTACAGCAACATATCCCATGTTGCGTTTTCCAGTGTTACAAATTTCAACCTGTAGTATCATTCAATTCCAATTAAAAATATCTCCTGTTGCATACTTGTGCTGGACATTAGCAAGACCAATCTGCAGCCAATCTGCCATTGCTGTCATCTCTGCTGCCTTCCTACCACTCCTTGTGAGGAGGACAATGCCGTGCCTTGTTTTGAATCAGTTCAGCCAACAATCATTGCAGGTGAACTCCTTGTTGCCTAGCTTGGAACTTTCTTATCCTGCAGGATTGGACCAGAGATGGAAATGCTCTCAGCTCAAGCCACCTTAGCAGAGCTTCCTCATCATTTGGATGAGTAGCTATTGCCATATTCTTCCCTGCTATAGCGAATACCTGATGGTTGAACTATTTGATATTTGTATTTCAGAATGGTTGACAAATCTCCCACTTCTTAGCTAGGTCTGTGTTTCACTTTGCATCTCTGTTTTCCAGTTCCTGTACCAGCCTCATTTTGCCATAAATCAGCAACATTTTTAACTTGCCCACCCGTGGCCATACTTGTAGTGTTTGAAGGTCCGTTCGCAGAGAGATCTGATCTGATCTGATTTGATTTGTTATTGTCATATGTATTGGGATGCAGTGAAAAGTTTTGTTGTGTGCAGTACAGGTATATCATACCATACAAAGTGCATTAGGGTAATTCGATGTTATGGCTGCGGCCAGGGAGATCAACATTCATTTTAAAATTTAAGAGGTCCATTCAGAAGCCTAATAGTAGCGGGGAAGAAGCTGTTCTTGAATTTATTTGTACGTGTTTGCAAACCTTTATATCTTCTGGTTGATGGAAGAGGGTGAAAGAGAGTATAACTGGGCCGGGAGGAGTCTTTGATTATATTGCTTGCTTTCTCAAGGCAGCGGGAAGGACAGATAGAATCAAGGAATGGAAGCCTGGTTTGTGTGATGACTGGTCTGTGTTCAAGACTCTCTGTAGTTTCTTGCGGTTTGGAAAGAGCAGTTGCCAAACCACGCCGCGAAGCATCCAGATAGGATGCTTTCTTAATGTTGGATGATGGCTTGCCCATGATTTCACATTTTAGTATGCCCTAACTCTATTTTGATTCAGTAATAAGGTCATGTAGTAAGCATGTACAAGTTCAGCTGATTTGGAGTTACAGTTTCGAACTTCATCTTATCACGGTCAGCCTTTATAGCTGGTCCTACTCTGCTGGCAGGGAATAGCTGGCAACTTAACAACAGCCAGAATATCAGGTTATTCGAATTTGACTGGCTGTGATTGCACTGTTTTCCCACCATTTTCTGTTGTTAATCAACTAATTGTTTCCCTTGCCAAGGCCTTTGCTTGGGGACTGATTTTTTTTCTTTCTTTCCTGTGGGTGGGAAGGCCTGTAGCAGAAGGTCACACCCTATTGTTGTAGACCAGAGCACGGCATTTTGGGGACGGTAGGAGGTCGAGGCAGGGCATGGAGGGGATGGGTTCAGAGCATGGCAGCTACAAAAGAGGGAGAGATTTGGACAATGTTGCCAGTAAAGTTGGAAAATTTCTGGAATGCAAAAATCACTGGGCAGAAGACCAATGGGCAGGCTGGATTGACAAGTGATGGGGGAGGGAGTGATGACAGGAGGGAAGGTTGGGGATTGCGGGTTGGGTTGAGGGATCAACAAATTGTGTAGAGGGAGGTAGCGATCATGGATGGGTTTGCACGTGGCTAAACACAGTACTTATCTTGAGGTAATAAAATGTGAGGCTGGATGAACACAGCAGGCCAAGCAGCATCTCAGGAGCACAAAAGCTGACGTTTCGGGCCTAGACCCTTCATCGCACTTATCTTCAGGTTGTTTGGTTTGCTGAGCTGGTTTGTTGTTCCGCAGACGTTTCGTTACCATGCTTGGTAACATCCTCAGTGCAGCCTCCAATGAAGCATTGGTGTGTTTTCCCGCCTGGTTTTTAAGCCCTGGGGTCCATTGAGATGGATTGCCTCACTTCCGGGTTTCCTTCGTAATGGAATATATAGTACTTACCTGCTCAGTCTGAAAGTTCCGAACTTTATCTCCCTGCAAAGTTTCCCAAGGCCTGAGAAACTCACCCAGTCAGCATTAAATTTAAAACAGACTCCCAACCACAATGTGGGAGCCAGATTTAAATATCAGAATGAGTATCCCACTAAGGAGCCTTCCTATCCATTTAAGCAGCCACCATATTAATCTGGTGGGAAATAAAATTTGGACCTGATAAGGAGATCCTACTGTTAAATTCATAAGAATGTCAGAAATTGGAGCAAAACTAGAACATATAGCTCCTTGAGCCTGCTCCAACATTCATTGCACCATGACTGATCAACCTCAAAATCTGCTTTCCTTTCTGCTCATGGTTCCCAAAGAGACCAATAATACATTGACCTTAGTCTGGAAGAAGTATCTACAACTCCCTGGGATAGTTAATTCCAAAAATTCATAACTGAGTGAATGGTAAAGTATCATTCAGCCAGACTCCATACAAAATGGCAGCATTAGTGTCAGGTTAGGGTCACATTATGGGATGATTATTTTCCAACTCCTCCCCCTTCATCCCTCCAATCCTTTCACACATTATGAGAACTTAAATTTCCACAACTCTTTCTTAATAGAAAGAAAGCAACGAACTATATTTAGAAATAAAAGCTAAAAATAATTTTTAAAGAATTTAAAAAGCATCAAAAATATCCCTGATATAATGTCTTTTAATGCCTTTCCTGATATTTGCACTTTTTGCCTCAACCTTTGTTCATTTCAGTCAACTTAAATCAGGCCAGCTACAAAAATAAGTGGACAATCTTCTATTGGTGAGCTGTTGAAATTTAGGAAGCATCCTGTATGGAATTTGGAGTTATATTAATAAAACTTATACATAATCATAATGAGGTAATACAACTAAAACAAAATTGTGGCTGAAAAATAGCCCTTATATGGGTAATATGGAGGCACATGAGACAAACATAATTGAAAGAAAAAATGAACAGCAGCAAGTGTGGTTCTTCATTTCCAGAGATGTAATATTCACTGGGTCAGAATAATAGCAACCTTTGGTGTTAAACAGTTGGAATCACAAACAATTATAATGTTAAAAATAAATCACAAACTTAAAAAGTGGCTGAAACTTGATTAGTTTTATTGATGTCTTATGGACTTCAAAACTAATCAATTTCTTACATTTGTACTATTGTTGGAATTGTTTTGAGGTTGACTCTGGATTGAATCTAAATTACATTCTGTAATTTAAACAAAGTATAACCCCTCCACGACTGCATAAAAGCTGATCAACCTGTGCTGTAGAGAACAACACCTCTACCACAATTCAAAATATAGGCTTACCTACTTAGATCAGCCAAGTAGCAATTAAATTGCCTTTTAAAGGAGAAAAATTCCAGAAAGGGAAGTAATCCTCAGCTTCCAATAGTGTAGCCAAATATATGGCAGTATACCCTTGAGTATCTCGCAGAACATCCTTCCGCCCCCTCAACACTGTACATTCAACTGTGATTGACTCATGATGACAAATACACCATTTGATCTTTTATCAGGAAGATGGGTGTGGTGCATCTGATTTAATCATTTCAATAATCGTAATGTATTTTAAGTGATTGACAGGAAATGTTAAACAAGGATTTCTTTGGCGCATTTAATTTTTAACGATTCTGTTACAGGATGCATGTGTCACTGGCAAGGGAACTGTGAACTGTGTGACTGGGCCATTGTGGAGCCAACCAGAGTGCTCTGGGTCTGCAGTCACATAGAGGCCACACTTGGTAAGGATAGCAGATTAGTGCACTAGCTGGGTTTTTAAAAAACAATTGAGGACAGATATCATGGTCACCACTACAACTTACTAATTTGATATTCCAGGCTTATCGACCATATTTAAATGCCACTAACTGCCGTGGCGAGATTTGAACTGGTAACTGCAGAAAAGGAATGTCTGAATCACTAATGCAGTAACACAACTATCATGTCACTATCGCCCTTGATCTTTGTCCTGTTTGTGGCTCAGTCATTGCATCAATTCATCTTAAAGTACAACTTCTTTGAGAATTGTGAGCACTATCCATTTTTCAAAAGTGCCACCAAATTTGAATTTCCCACTCAACTCTATGAGCCACTCTATAAAGTAAATTCCACATCTACTTGTGATATTCATAAAATGCCTCCAGTTTTAGATGAGCAGACAAGGCCAGGTGCCAACTTAAAGCACATTTCCTCATCATGTAGACCAGCACCAATCATCTCCCAGGAATTAGTTATAAATGGAATTTCTAGTAGCTAAAGGATTAATAATTGCTTGCAAAGACTGGATTCAATAACATTTCAGTAAATGAATGCATTGCCTTCAGTACATTTCATTGTGTGTAATTTTAAGTAGTTCCCTAACTAACAGTGATCCCTCAGCCATATTCAGAATCATGCTCAGAACCTAATTGTGGCAAAACAGAATTTGTATCTTGATTTTGTATTTCTAGCAGGCTGGAAAATAAATTATAGAACTAACAGTTAGGATGAAAGGTCATTTACCTGGAGCATTAAGTCTGTTTCTCTCTCCACAGATGGTATCTGATCTGCTGAGTGATAGAAGCATGGACAATAATATCACTAAGATTTCTAGGAGCTTTCACCAGCTCTGCTAGTTTCAAGATTTAAAGCATTGAGCATTCTGCTTCATTTACTCAACTTTACACTGACATGAAGGTTTTCTAGCATCCAATGCACTGATGCAATAGTTATAGCCACAAGATATGTTTGACACTGACTGTGCTGTAGAAAAGATTACTCATTCATAAAAATGCTGTCACGTTCTGACACAGGAAAAAGACATCAGCGATTATTCTCCTTATGGCTTTGCCTTTATCAAAGTAACCTGTGTGTCTTCAAAAGCAGTTTTTGCAGTGCAGCGGCACTGTCCTTGCCTCTAGGCCAGAAAGTCTGGGTTCAAGTTCCATTTGCTATGGACACATACATTGGAAAACATACTGTAAAGCAATTATTTTAGTTCACAAAAGAGCCAAGAGCTTTATTATTGCCTCCACCTCTGATATGAAGAGTAACAGAACAGAGATTGCCAAAATAAAACGACAAGTTTATTTTCAAATTAGATTTTTATAAATTTTTATGGGATGTGGGTTTCACTGGTGAGGTCAACATTTACCAGCAATCCTTAATTGCCCAGAAGGCAGTTAAAAGATAACCACATTGGGATAAATTTGGAGTTAAGTGTAGGACAGATCAAATAAGGATGGTAGATTTCTTTCTCTAAAGGACATCAGTGAAACAAATAAGTCTTTACAACAATCAATTATAATTACATGATTACTATTTGGCTGCTTTTTTCTCCCCCAGGCTTTTATTAAGTTTAATTTTTATTAATTACCAGGGAGGATTCAAACCCATGCTCCAGAAAATTATGCTGGGACTTGGAAACACTGACCCAGTGACACTACAGTGCAGTCACCACCCATTCAAATCAGAGCAAGGCCCTCCACTTTTTATTCAATGCAACCTCATCTATTTTGGCCTTGGTGTCAACCTTCAACACTATTATCCCAGTGTGAATAAGTTCTTCCTAATTCTTTTGGTGTTAATACCTTTCCAATTTACTAATTTGGCTCCCTGACTGTACTGGGGAAAAAAAAATTGTAGATTCAACAGTATGACCAGAATTGTTTTGCTCTCTCCTGTCGTGGGTTTTATGATGGGGACACTGCCAATTAAGTGCATGGCAGAAAGGCTCATTTTTGACCTCTTCTCCAGTTGCCAACTAAGAGCCTGAAAGGCTGGGGGAGCGGGGGGGTGGAAGAGCATCTGTTGTGCAGGTTAATAACAGGGTTGGCATATAAAGTTACAGTACTGAAGCCTAAAATTTGACTGCCCCTTTTTATAGATATGTTGCAATATTAACTCATAGAATTGAGTTAAGGAACAATACAGAGGGCAGCCTCCCACTCAAGCACATGACTGTTCTGCTACAATTATTTTCTTTGTGAGCTGTTTCTTACAGAATTCATAATTTACAAAATATAGACATTGGGTAAGTACTTCAATGGGGAAAAATGCCTCCTGGTATATGGGGGAAGAGCAGGAAATTGGGAATACTTAATAGCTTTTTCAAAGACTTAGCACAGTGCAAGATCCTCCTTTTGTGCTGCATTATTTTATGTCCGAAAACTTCGTTGAATAGTAAGATATTATGGAAAGGCATCACGGAGGCTGAATGATAGAGAGGGAGAAATGTTCAGGGTGGGAATACAGAGCTTAAGGCCTGAACAGCTGAGGACATCTTTGTCCCTGGAGGATCCAGAAACCTTCGAAATGTACAACAGCCTAAATTGAAGGAACATAAAGGGATGGGGATAGAATTGGTGGGTAGCCAATGGAGTTTGTGGCAGGACCAAAGGGAATGCTCTAGCACTTTGGATTAGCATTGGACCTGTCTGACTGACACCTATCAAAGAAGAGGTGTCCATTTAACTGCCTGTACTTTTTGTTGCTGCCAACTGGGGCCTCCCTCGTGAAGATGATAATATACTTCAACACAGCACAGAGATGGAAAAGTGCCTTTCCTTATCCTCCAGCCATCCTAAGACTTGGTAACAGTACGAAAGAGCATCAGTGGACCGCGTAGGGATTTAAACCAAATGTTACATTCAATAATACTTCTCCATCATTTTTCAGATATTTATCATCGTATTTCTCTTTGTTTCAAACAGTTAATGCCTACATTATTTAATAATTCTGAATATAACTAGTTCTCCTTATTTGACATTAAGTATTATTAGATGAAGCAGTCAATCAGTGATAAGGGGGTAGTGGCATCTGGCCAGAATAGTAATCAGCAGGAAGGCAGTTGGGTAGACTGAAGGTGGGTGGCTGGCTAAGTGGTGGTAGGTGGGTGGGTGGATGGCAAATTAGGCGTTGACAGTTAATACATGAGGGAGCATGGTGGCAGGCAAGTGGGTGAGGTGATAAGGTGAGTCTGGGATTTTGGATGGTGGGATTGAGTCAAAGGGGAGATTGGTGAGGTTGATGAGGGTGAGTTGCAGATGGTTCTGGGTTTGGGAGTTGCTGAAGGTTGGTTCAGTTGAGGAGGCATGTGGTTTTGGGTTGTCGGGAGGAAGTGATGGGGGTAGGAGCATAGATTGTGTCTGGTCACAAGTCAAGGTGTCAGAGCTGAGTCAGGAGGTTCAGTTTCATAGTGCGCCAGCAGTCAGAGCAGGTTCTTTAGCCCTCTAACTTCTTTCTGGGGAACTATCTTGCCTTCATTTTGTCTTAGTCCTTTGAGTATGGGACTTGGGAAGTCATGTTGGGGTGGTACAGGACATTGGCGAGGCCTCTATTGGAATACTGTGTCTGGTTCTGGTCACCCGATTTTAGGAAGGATACTATTAAGCCGGGGAGGGTTCAAACATGATTTACCAGCATGTTGCCAGGTATAGAAGTTTGAGTTCTAAAGAAAGGCTGGATTGGCTGGGACTTTTTTCACTGGAGCATAGAAGGTTGAGAGGTGACCTTATGGAAGTTTATAAAATAATGAGAGTCTAGATAGAGTTAATTGTCTTTTCCATGGGATGGGGAAATTGTCTTTTCTATAGGATGGGGAATTTCAAGACTAGGGGGTGTATTTTTAAGGCAACAGAAGAGAGGTTTAAAAAAGCCATGAGGGGCAAATGTTTTATGCAAAGGGTGGTTCGCGTATGGAATGAAATTCCTGAGGAAATGGTGGATGTGGATATAATTACAATGCTTGAATGACATTTTGATAAGTACATGAATAGTAAAGATTTGGAGGCATATGGGCCTGGAGCAGGAGGGTGACTAGTTTAGTTTTGGAGTATGTTCTGCATGGACTGGTTGGACCAAAGGATCTGTTTCCATGAATTCCGCAAACTCTAAGTGACTTTGAACCCCCTGAAGTTTCTTGAACCTGCTTGTTACTCCTGCACATACACGTGGGTTGGTACCTGGGTCTTCGATGTTGTGGTCATTTTGGAAACATGGATAGAGCAGGGACAGGGAATGGTTGTTGCAGGTTCTGGGGTTTAGATGTTTCAGTAAGATCAGGGAAGATGGTAAAAGAGGGAGAGATGTGGCACTGTTCGTCGAGGACAGTATTATGGTGGCAGAAAGGATGTTTGATGAGGACTTGTCTACTGAGGTAGTGTGAGCTGAGGTTAAAAACAGGAAAGGAGATGTCACCCTGTTGGGAGTTTTCCATAGGCCTCCGAAAAGTTCCAGAGATGTAGAGGAAAGGATTGCAAAGATGATTCTGGACAGGAGCGAAAGTAACAGGGTAGTTATTATGGGGGACTTTAACTTTCCAAATGTTGACTGGAAAAGCTATAGTTTGTGTACTTTAGATGGGCCAGATTTTGTCGAATGTGTGCAGGAGGATTTCCTGGCACAGTGTGTAGATAGGCCAACAAGAGGCGAGGCCTCTTGGTAATGGGTAATGAACAAGGCCAGGTGTTGGATTTGGAGGTAGGTGAGCACTTTGGTGATGCTGACCACAATTCGGCTATGTTTACTTTGGCGATTGAAAGGGACAGGTGTGTATACCACAGGGCAAGAGTTATAGCTGGGGCAAAGGCAATTGTGAGTCGATTTGGCAAGAACAGGTGGATGAGGATAAAGTGGTTGATGTGGTGTATATGGATATCAGTAAAGCGTTTGATAAAGTTCCCCACAGTATTATTGCAGAAAATATGGAGGCATGGGATTGAGGGTGATATAGCAGTTTGGATCAGAAACTGGCTTTCTATAAGAAGACAGAAGGTGTGGTTGATGGGAAATGTTTATCCTGGAGTTCAGTTACTAGTTGTGTACTGCAAGGGTCTGTTTTAGTGCCACTGCTATTTGTCATTTTGATAAATGACTTGGATGAGGGCGTAGAAGGCTGGGTTAGTAAATTTGTGGATGACACTAAAGTCAGTGGAGTTATGGATAGTGTGGAAGGATGTTGCAGGTTACAGAGGGAGATAGATAAGCTGCAGAGCTTGGCTGAGAGGTGGAAAATGGAGTTTAATGCAGATAAGTGTGAGGTGGTTTACTTTGAAAGGATTAACAGGAATACAGAGTACTGGGCTAATGGTAAGATTCTTGGTAGTGTGGATGAGCAGAGAGATCTTGGTGTCCCTGTGCATGAAAGTTGCCACCCAGGTTGATAGGGTTGTTAAGGTGGTATATGGTGTGTTAGGTTTTATCGTCAGAGGGATTGTGTTTCGGAGCCATGAGGTCATGTTGCAGCTGTACAAAACTCTGGTGCAGCCGCACTTGGAGTATTGCGTACAGTTCTGGTCGCCACATTACAGGAAGGATGTGGAAGCTTTGGAAAGGGTGCAGAGGAGATTTACTAGAATGTTGCCTGGTATGGAGGGAAGGTCTTATGAGGAAAGGCTGAGGGACTTGAGGCTATTTTCATTAGAGAGAAGAAGATTAAGAGGTGACTTAATAGAGACATGCAAGGTGATCAGAGGATTAGATAGGGTGGACAGTGAGAGCCTTTTTCCTTGGATGGTGATGGCTATCACGAGGGGGCATAGATTTAAATTGAGGGGTGATAGATATAGGACAGATGTCAGAGGTAGGTTCTTTACTCAGAGAGTAGTAAGGGAATGGAATGCCCTGCCTGCAACAGTAGTAGACTCACCAAATTTAAGGGCATTTAAATGGTCATTGGATAAACATATGGATGATAATGGAATAGTGTAGGTTAGATGGGCTTCAGATTGGTTTCACAGGTTGGCGCAACATCGAGGGCCGAAGGGCTTGTACTGCACTGCAATGTTTGATGTGCTATGTTGTAAGTTTCAGCACATGGGGTCACCTTATTAAATGGTTATGAAAATGGAGGTAAAGTCAAACAGGACATCACAAGAGAATTACAGATCTCAGGCTATGAGCAATACCACGGAAGGTCAGTCGGTGTCAATAATACTCGCATTTACGTAAAATGTTATTCAGAATCCAAAGTCTCTTCACGGAATGAATCAGTTTTGAGCTCTAATTGTTATTGTGTAGGCGTGGGCAGGCTAAAAGCAATAAATGGATGTCAATTTGTTGCACGGAACCGGTTCTTAGAAATGGGGAGTTCCAATGACGGAATTATACTTCATTCACTGCTTAGACCAGTATGACTTCCCTTGGAGTCCCCAGCTTGTGTTATCTCGTTTCCCTCTGTATCTATAAACAATTACCATCGAGAGAATGACAGAAAGCCAACCGCGATCCAGTCGAACTGAGTCACTGAAATACGGACAGCGCCTTTCGAGCTGACTCACGGCGGATGAAGTGTGTCTCCTCGTCGGAGGAACTGAGCGGAGTGCCTCCCGCAAACCGTAAGGCTGGAAAACTCAATGATACAGTTACAAAACAACACCCCCCCCCCCCGCAAGAAATTGCTGGGGATAGAAATCTCAGTAGATCTGGCAGCGTCTGTGGAGAGAAATCACAGTGACCTTCCTTCACTGCAGTGATCAATTACCCCAACCCTTTCTCAGCTCCCCAGAATGCAGGTGATCACTGGATCATTCACGTTTCAAGAAAAGGGAATAATTCCGCAAGTGCTTAACCGTATTTTTAATTTGCAACTCGAGTACAAACGAACCCATCGAAAAATCACAAGCTAGGTATAACTATTCAATATGGGCAAAAAAAAAGTTTCTGGATGCGGAAAGGTCTAAAAATTATTTTTCTTGCAGAAATGCCCGTACAAATAAGTGCTCAATACGACCCCAGGCGTAAACGTGCCGTAAGGAAGGTGCTGCTGCAGGAACTTTGCAGTCCGCCGTCCCGCAGGCAGCGACCTTGGGGCTGGGTTTACGAAGAGGCGGCGCTCGGTCGGTACCCGCAATGCTGGGAGATTCAATTATCCCCCGCCATCCCCCAGCCGCCTGTGTGGGCTTTGGCGACAGACTAGCAGCGGATTGGCGCTGCCTGTTAACTTCTGACAGCCTTGTCCAGTCCCCACCCCGGCCGAATGACAGCGGCCACACCCCAGCGCTGCGCGTAATGAGGGCGTTGGTCTTTCTACTAAAGCAGACCCTTTAGTAGTTGAAGTTTCTCTGTCGGGACTTTGCTGTTAGTGTCAAGTTCTCCTCTGTGTGTGTCTCTCTCTTTCGGTATTCCAGATCGATTTGTAAAGGATATCTTGCTCGAGTAAGTTGGAGCTCAGCTTTTCTGTTTTTCTTTTGTTTCCAAATGACTGAAGGGTTTGTCTTTTTTTGGTTTCAAGCTAAATGTTCTGAAATTTGACGGAGCAGCGCAACTTGTCAGAAGTTGCGGCTGAGCGGTGCCATGTTTACATGGGAAAGGAGATTCCCAGAGAGGCCCACCATTTACTACTATGTAAAAGTCGATTTTTAAAAAAAGATTGGGGGATCCTTTTAAATTTACAATGCATCTCAAAACGAGAAGGAAAATATACAGGTTTGCAAGATCGGGGAAAGGTTTATTTTTAAAATTTCCGCGAGGTGTTGATGGCACTTTGGCGCCTTTTGCAGTTCGACAGGAGGAGAGGAGCTAGAGGAATCCGAACTGTCTCCTTGCAAAATCCCTGTTTGCTTATCTGAAAATAATTTGTCCGCATAGCCTTGTTTTTATAATGTGAGTACATGGCCATTTCAGGACGATACTGTGTCCCGGCACCAAGTGTAATCTGAAACAGTCTCCCAGATGTTGCTGTTTAGTGTAACCACATATCCTAACTTTAACGAACTTGGGTGGCTTGCTCCGTTTTATAAATCAATGATTTATTTTAGATGGCCACTGATTGGAGAGGAGGTGGGTGGTTGGAGTTGAAATGTTTCTGTTGAGTTTGACTCTCTCTATACTTAGTTTGGATGCCGAGACTGTTTTAATCTATACCAAATGTCGGGTGTCAAAAAAAACGCGTTGCTGCTCCAGTCAATGGTGCCTTTGTGAACGGCAGACTGGGTTTGAGATTAATGAGAGAGAGGAAAAAAATATGGGCTGCTGATACTCGCATTGCGGAGAATCCCATTTCCATCTGCCCCGTCACTAATACTGAATGCACAGTGAACCATCCTGCCCCTGAGCCAGCTGACTATTTGCAAAGCCTCTTCATGTGTATGTACCCTTTGGGTTGCTTAATTCACTAACGTTAAATTTTAAACAAATCTCCGTTCAAAATTGAATCTTTTAAACAAAAAGTGCGCTGCAGCTTCAATAAACAAAAAGTTGCAGGATAATGATTATCTTTTAAGATGGTTCCAGGGTGTTGCATGTTTTCCTCAAAAACTCCGATATTTGGTATCGCAACCAGGGAAAGGAAAATTCATGATCTGAAACATTAAACGTGGAAATGGGTAAATAAGAAAATTTGCAAGTTACGTTGGCTGCTCAGTTTAATTCTGATAACCCTCCTCTCTGCAATCACAGTCTTCACTTTGCGTTTGGCTTATTGCACGTGGAGGGCAAAGGAAAAAAAACAAAATGATCATGGTTCACGAAGGATTTGCCGCAGTGGGGGCAGGAATCAGAGAGGCAAGCATAAAATGAAGGAACTCAGGTGGCGCCGGTCATTCATTCGCTGTGCATAGTATCTGGGGGGAGGGCGCCTTCTGCCGGCGCTTTCCTGTTACCCCGCGTTTACAGACACGCCCTGAGTTTAATAAGATCACTGCAGTGTGGAGAAAGCGCCGGAGATCGTCGCACTTCTTCCCAAGCAGTTCACAGGCAACTTAACCTCCTCCTTTCTCTCTCTTGAAGTTTCCAAACTTGGAAAATAAAGCCTGCAAAATGATCGTCTTGTTGACGGGTATCATTGTGCTGCATCTGGCCGTCCTGGTGTTGCTTCTCATCTCTACAGTTGTTAATGTGAGTACAACAGGCTGTTTAAGCAAAAATAAATACATCCCTGGGCTTAGATTGACAGATGTACCTTCTTATGGAAGAAAAAAATGCATCTTGGATCCCCTACTTTTCCATCAATGTTTCATTATTTAGCCCTATAATAATTCTGCCAGGTTCAATTCTGGCTTTAATTTTGGAATGTGTTACTTTTAAACTGGCTCGAACGTTGCTTGATTCGATTTTGTTTTTAGCACCAAGTAAATTGTTTTCGTTTCTGTAAAGTGATGCGTGCAATTGTTGTTAAGAGTCAACGACAGGGGTATTTTACGTAGATGTCTAGATTGTTTGTTGCAAGGATATTGACGCGGTTTGGAATGAATGGACCGCTGTTGTATATAACAGTCGCTTTTGAAAACAAAATCGCTTGAAGTTTAATTGGGTTTCCAGATGTTGATTTCACATAATTTTACAGTTAAATTTTATTGATTTTTCTTATCATTGAATTGACAATAGAGTTTCACCTGTTGTAAACAATTTGTTTAATGTTTGTTTCTCTCGTAGTCTTGGTGGTACTTCAGTGATTTTCATAGTCTAGATATCTGGCAGAATTGTACATGGCTGGAGTTCTGGACTTGCGAGACATATACCACGAACGGTGAGTATTTTCCCCTTCCTCCTCGTTCTCCCCCGGCCCCCCATTTACAGTTTGCTACTTTAGAGTAAGTTGATCATTTTAGCAAAGTTTGCTGACACAGCAAGGAATGCACGGATCGTTTCCATTCACCAGCATGCTCTGAGAGCAATGTTTCTCCGAACGTTTCTCTCATTTAAAGTGCATAAATGTGGGCGAGGTCCTGGGAGCTGCGTAGTCTGGGAGCACCTAGTGGACCAGCTACAGAATTACACTGGAAAGGGCCAGAGTAAAATCTTGGCAACATCTCCTGCTGCAGAATCAGCATTTTTCAGCAGGGGTCTGGGCTGGGATCGGTCATTAATTGCGCAACGTAGGCAGAAATTCCATATCCATTCAAGTCCACTCAGATTGAAATAATCTTTTCTCTAACATGTTGGGTCTGTCATTTAACCTTGACTATATAATTAAATATTTCTCCACTCAGGTAATGATGCAGTCAGTTTTATAGGTTCAAATTCTTTTACAAATTCAGAGTTTTGGGGAGTGTTTGCACATTTTTCTGAATTCTTCACATTACTGGTGTGAAATTATGGAGTGGAAGTTGATTTGTATATTACTTTTATGGTTTGGCTATTGGAATTTGGAGAAAGGAGAATGTAGAAAAAAGCTTGCCAGCGGATGAAAGTTTCCTCCATGTATTGGTAAAAGTTGATGTAAAAGATTTCTGTGGCATTTTCAAATACCTCAAACATAAGAGCAGGAAATCATAATTACTTACACTCTCCATCACTGAAATAAGGGTTGCTTTGCCTTGTGGCTGTCAGTTTCCTCCCATACAACAATAATTGCTTTTCAAGTACTTAATTTGTTGTAAATTCAAATCTAATTTATTTTAATATCACTGGCTATTTTGCAGAGTTGGGGGTTGTGGAAGCTAAATTATTTGAACCTGATTTCAGTCCCGTTCTATAGGATATTGAATCAAGTATACTTGGTCCATTCAACTTAAAGGATGGGGATTGTCCAACATTAAATGTTTTTGGTTTGATTTACTGTTTGAGAAAGTGGCAAATGTATTTTGTGTTAAATAATTTTTTCGCAACAGCCATTTAATTATACAGTCATGTCCCAATCATATGATCTGAAAATGAACCATGGAATTTCAAATTTGTTTCAAAAGCTATTGTAATCAGTATTATTTAATTAGAGAAATAAGTCACAATACTCCAGGTATTTTGCATAATTTCTCAACAATTCTTTATCCACACATTTAATTAATTTCTTTAAGCACAGCAAAATCTCTAAACAGAAATTAATCTGGAGCAAGGAAAGTTGGATAAGTGAAATTAATATTTTCAAAAACAGATTTTTTTTAAAAACGTGGTTAGAGACAAATTTGGAAGTAGGCACTTCATTGCAATGTAGCCTCAAAAATGAATGTATCAATATTTCCTTTTGATTCAAAGGCGGAATATAACACAGAATAACAAAGAAAGTGGTTTGAACTAGATGAAATAGGAATCAGAATTTCTTTGACACTTTCATTTAGAGGAAATGGATGTGATTCTGTTTTATGAACAGCGCAGCAACTAAACAGTGTGGAGGTTGGGATTTTGGTCGGTACTGGTTATACTTATGATTTTTTAAAAAAAGGCTTACTCTTGGATATTTGCTAGCCATGAAGGAACAATATTCCTAGATTAGCTGTCTTGGTCAGAGGATCAGAGTTTACAGTTTCATCATCAAACCTCTAATGGAAAACAAGAGATGTTCAGCTGGGGTCCAGCTGAAATTCTCTACTGGGTTTTTTTTGAAAGTAGATGACTGAGCAGATTACAATTTCATTTTCCTTCTCAAGTTGCTTCATCAAATTTCGTAACATATGAATGCACTAAATTCACTGTTACAACCATCATTCCAAACCAAGAAAATGGGCTTGAAGTGTGCCACACTCAGAATATTTTTCTTGTGTAATTTACATCTTCACTTGCAAATTTAAAAGAAGATGGTGTTTTCTGTCTAGTTTTACAATGAGCATTAGTCTTGGAAGTATCAATGAACAGTGATGAGAGCTCTATTACAGTGTAGAACAGTATTCAAATTGAAATGAGAAAAGCAGGGGTAAATCAGGAAAACTTTAAGTCGTGCTTAAATGCTAAATGCTTTTAGGTAGTGTGGCAAACCTGAAGATTTGCATATCAATGCAAATGTTCTGCTGTGAGCAAATCTTCATATAGGTAATTGTCTGCAGTTTTAATGTAAATTCTAAATGTAACTTGTCTGCAGGCAACAGGATTCCATTGCCTGCCTACTATTTACATGGATAATAGAAGTATTGCATGCCATTCTGCAGGATAGTGGGAGGTACTGTGACCGTTCCAGCTATTGTAGGGAGTAGGCTGGCACAATCGGAGGTGGAAGTGGGAATCTGCTGTGACCTTTTAAAAAAGAGAAGCTTTTGTGAATCTTTGAAGTTGTAATAGCCTATCTAACTAAGAAGAAATTTCAAGCACTGGAAACACTAAACAGAAGGTGCTGATTTAAGGACAATGGCTTCATCAGTGCCTAGAGAGAGAAGAAGATGTGGAGATGTCTGTGTTGAGCTGGGGCAGTCAAAGGAGCAACACTCCGAAAGCTTGTGATTTCAAGTAAACGTCTTCGACTATTAACTGGTGTTGTGACTTCTGACTTTAAAGAGAGAAGGGGGGAACATAACACTAGCTAACCCACTCATCAGAATTAAACTGGTACATTGCTGCCTTTTTTTTTGGGAGCCTGATCAATAGATCTCCTTCATTTTTCTAATATTCCTGCTTTCTATGTACCACTGATTACCACACATGAAGATCATGCTTTTAATACTTTGTGAGCACGCCCTGAAATCTACATCTGATGAAATGATTTTTGGAAAACAAGTTCCAATTTGCAGAAAGTATTCTGTTGGCAAACAAGCACTTTATCTGCTTCCAAGCTATTACAGAATCTCAGGACTGTAGTCCGAGCGCTAATAATTTTGCTGCAGGCACAGAAATTAAACACATGACTCATTTGGTCAGAAATGGCTTTTTTTTAAGCTGATGAGCAGTTTCACTGCAGTATTTTGTTAGCATTTTTGATTTTTGCTTTTCATCCTGAAGCTGAAGTCTGTAATCCAAGACCTCTACAAAATTATGGTGCATCTAACACTCAGCTCTGCACAGTAGGAATATGAGGATGAAAACCTGTTCTAATGCAACTTCATGCAAGTTTTTAGCCTCCACCTCACTAAAAATCTTGGAGAACAATACCAGCCACCTCTTCCCCCCCACCTGGCATGACCTGTCACAGTTGGACAAGTGCCAGCCTTGGCCCATTGGCACAACCGTCAACCCTATGTCAGTTAAAGCCAGGAGTTCAAATACCATGTCAGTGATCCAGGGTGATCTCACTGGAAAGCCTGCTTTAGTATTGTCTCTTGGACATAATATTGCAAAGGGACATTTTCTGCCCACTCAGATAGTACCATGAAATATTTTGCTTCAATTTTAAGAAAAGCAAAGTGGTTCCACTGATGTCATTGCCAATATTTATCCTTCAGTTAGATTATCCGATTATTTATTTCATGATCATGCTGTGCATTAAACATCTGCAAATTTGCTGCAACGGTTTTTTAACTTTTGAAGCAGTTAAATGACATTTAAGCTTACCTGAATGAAGCTTTAGAATGTCCTGAGCCTATGAAAAATGTTACCTGAATCCAAGTTTGTTTTGGAAAAAGTACCTATGTTGTAGTCACCAATCCCTATCTAACAGCAGCAGTGGTGTGGGGAGGCCAAATTACCTTTTTTTAGTGCCCCAGTTTTAGGGGACACAATAAGTACCTGTAAAGGAACATAAAATAGGAAGTTAGCACCAATTTTTTAAAAAATCACACTGGGGTGTTTGCACCTGGTCTATATTTACAGTGAGCCAAGCCCACAATTTCAGCTCTCTGTCAGAATTTCAAATGTGTTGAGGCATTGAGGAAGAAGCAGGGATCCAGGATTTGTCTTGACCTTTGCACCTGGAAAACAGAGCATTTTCTGCCAGAGTAAAGGTCAGGAAAAATCGCCTTTCTATATTTAATTACCTGACCTCCAGGCCATCACTTGATCATAAGATTACAAATAACAAAGGTGTTCAACATGGATTGCTTGACATTTAATCTCTCAGAAGCTCAATTAATGACCACTGACAGTGTTTGAAAGATACCGTGTCCAGTTGTAGTTTATAGCATCATTTGTATTGATTCTAGCTGTCTTATTGCATCTTACTGTATTGATATTTATCCTTCTAGTTTAAATTGATAGTTGTATTCGGTAGAGTATTTGCAGAACCGGCCAGCGAAAGGGAGCAAAACTATAGGAAGTCAATTTTGATGACTTATCACTGTAATTAACAGTTTTTCTCTTGTCCTGTTTTCAGAATGGCTGCAAGCTGTTCAGGCTATGATGATTCTGTCCATCATCTTTAGCTTTTTGTCGCTGATTTTATTCTTCTGCCAGTTGTTCACCCTCCAGAAAGGTGGCCGCTTTTACATCACTGGAATCTTCCAGCTACTCGCAGGTAAGTTTAAAAATTGACATCTCTTCACACGTCTACGTAATGATGGTGAATAATTGAATCATCCGTTTATTTTTTGTGTTTGAACATTAATCATTATTTCTTCTGAGTTTGAGTTGGCTGATTGATGAATTACTACAACTTGAGAATTGTAAATTGTGTGGACTGACACAGCGCTCCTGACTTGCTCCCATCCACTTTTCTAAACTTCAGTTTCCATTCTCGTCAGCTTCCTTTGGTCGAGGTAATCGGAGAGACTTATTGTTGAAAGCTGTCGTAGCAATGTGATGTGATCAGTGTGGAAGGTTTCCTTCAATGTTAGTGCAGTGGAACTGGTTTAACTGGAATGTTTTGGCTGTTGTCAACATCGACAGCCTCTAAAGTTATACAAATGTCTCTCTTGGTCTTGACATGACTGGCCAATTTGCTGGAGAGGAACCTTCTACTAACAGGTCAACAAAATGGAAGTGACAAAAATAGCAAGTTCATTGACTTCTATACATCACAATCATAATGGTATTGAGAACATTGTCGCACGTGTTATCACCCACTGGCAGTTGTGTAATTTCAGTGCTAAGCATAGTACTCCACCTAATGTCAGGGAAAACATCTAGAAAATTGATCTGTTAACTTTCAAACGAGATCCCAGTCCATTCAACAATGCATAGTGACTGTGCCAAAACATCACAGAACCCTCTGCACCTCGTTTGGATGCCTGAAGTGAGGAATTTATTCAGTTTTTGAGAATGATTGCAGCAAGTGGTAAAGGAACCTTTAGGTAACAGTGATCACAACACAGTAGAATTTCATGTTCAGATTGAAAATGAGAAATATAAGTCTGTAAGAACAAAATCAAGGTAATTGAGGAAATGGCTAATATAATGTAGGAAGCAAGGTTTGAAAGGTAGGATATTAGAACTGCAGAAGCAGACATTTTTAAAGAGATTCTCAGCAAAGATTTATTCCAGTGAGAGAGACGTTTTGAGAAGGTCTGTGGGTACAGTGCATAAAATTACAAAATTGATGGTAGGTCAGAAGACTGGGCAGATTTTGAGGAACATGACTGAAAAGATAAAATAGGAATCAAAGTAGAAGAAAACTAGATAATAACATAAAAACATTGTGAGAATTTTGCAAATATTTGAATTTGAGACCTTCACTAAATTTTCTTATTTTTGACTTGGAATGGAGTTGCATTTGAGAATTGAATTTTGAAGAGCAACGTGTTTTTTTAAAAGAAGGAGGGAGCAAACAACTGATGTTTGCTGTTGGGAACTGGACTGAATGCAGGTTAGTAACAGCTCTAAGGACGCTGCAGATTATTCATCACTGAAATATTATTCTAATAGGCTGGCAGCTGGTTGGATGTTGTATTGATCAATCAAAGGATGACTCACTGGTTGGCTGGCCACCACAGTGTTGAAAAAGAAAGAGTAAACAAAGTGAACTGCTCGAACTGGGTTTTGGGCAGGAAACAGTTTTGCTTTGGAAGCTGCTGGACTGCCTTAAGATTTTGGTTTTTGGTTTTGCCCTCCAGTTATTGACCAGTTGAAAGTTCTGAGAAAAGGACCCAGTCAGTAAGAAATAAGTTGTCTCCGGAGGTCGACAGGAGCAGTTTGTGTTCACTGGTGACTTCAGAATTTAAAGCAAGATGTAGAATCCTATGTGCCTATACTTTATAACTCATTGTCAAAAAAAAGTCATGAAAATCTGACATTCATCACTAAAATGAGTATGGAATTAGTGTGGGGCTGGATGAGCACAGCAGGCCGCGCAGCATCTTAGGAACACAAGAGCTGACGTTTCGGGCCGAGACCCTTCATCAGAAAAGGGGGATGGGGAGAGGATTCTGAAATAAATTGGGAGAGAGAGGGAGGCGGCCTGAAGATGGATCAGTGGGAGAAAGATCCCCTGAGGTTGGTCCGGAGGGAGGAGGGTACCTTCTTCAGGTTTCTGCAGTTCCCCTTATCTCTGATCACAATTTTAACCTCACTGCGAAGCCTCTTCCAGGATGCCTAACCTGAAGAAGGTACCCTCCTCCCTCCGGACCAACCTCAGGGGATCTTTCTCCCACTGATCCATCTTCAGGCCGCCTCCCCCTCTCTCCCTATTTATTTCAGAATCCTCTCCCCATCCCCCTTTTCTGATGAAGGTCTATGCCTGAAACGTCAGCTTTTGTGCTCCTAAGATGCTGCTTGGCCTGCTGTGTTCATCCAGCCCCTCACTTTTTTGTTATCTTGGATTCTCCGGCATCTGCAGTTCCCATTATCTCTGATGGAATTACAGTTCTTTTCTTTCTTAATTTATCCCTTAACTAAGTCTGTCTGTTGGTGTGAGAGTGCAGATTCATGTTAAGATTTGGCTTAGATCATCAATATTACTTCGAGTACCTTTGTAGTTTATTTGTGTTCTGCGAAAGTTACATTAGAACTGTAAAAGCAATTTATTTATAAATTTGATGTCCAAGATCTCTTATTTGTGAAATCTGGTTCGGAACAACTCAGCACTTTAGAAGTTCATTGAATGGATTAGCCACACAGTGAAATTGAAACAATGATAGGGAGGCGAAACAAAAACAAAGTTGCTGAAAAAGCTCAGCAGTTCTGGCAGCATCTGTGAAGGAAAAAAAACGGAGTTAACATTTTGGGTCCGGTGACCCGAAACTTATTTGGTTTGTCTTGTTATCCCTGCATCTTAACATTGAATAGGAAAAATGTTTGAATATAGTTAGTGTTTGTCTTCTAGAGAGATCCTGGGGAACTAATGATGAAAATGAGGAAATGGCAGAAAAAGTAGTCTGCCTTTACTGTAGAAGATGTCAAAAGTTTTCCAAAAGCAGTGGAAAATACAGGTTATAGAGGATGGAAATAATCACCATTACCAGGGGGAAGAAAGTGCTTAAAAAAACTGTTGAATGTAAAGTCTGATAAGTTCCTGTTGACGTCCTGCATTCTAGGATCTTAATTGGTGACTCTGATGGTATAAAATAGTGCTTTATCTTCCAGAATTCCTTAGATACGTGAAGGATCCCAGAGTATTAGAAATTGGCAAATGTGGTGTCGTCATAGTCTTACTATACCATAGGGCTGCTTTCATTATTGGTTTAAAATGAGAGTCACTACAGTTGAGGCAAGGGGATGGTTTGAGAAGGAAAGTCCTTCATAGCAATTTCAGCTGGTGCTGGAATTGAACCCACACTGGTGTGATTCTGCATTGCTTCCCACCCCCCCACCCCACCCTCGTGACAACCCTAACACATGCTCTCTCTTTCTCACGCACACGTTTTTTTAATTAAAGAAAGGGTGGGTGGGGAAGAGCAGACAGGCAGGAAATCATAGGGCAGTTAGCGTGTCACAGTGAAAATCCTTGACTCCATTATTGAGGATATTGCTGTATGTTAAAATCACTATTTTATCAGGTTGGCACAACATGGCTTTGATAAAAGGGAATGATACTTAATGAAGGAGTATTTTGATAAAATAACATCTGTGGTGGATAGAAACTAACCGTTAGATGTGGTTCACTTGGATTTTTGACGGCATTTGATAAGATGTTACAACAAAGTTTGTTATATGAGAAAGCACGTGATGTGGGGTAGCATTTTAGCATAGATTTAAAGATTTCTTAGTTAAGAGAAGTAGAGAATAGGAATAAGTGGGAGTTTCTTGGGCTGATAAACTATTGCTATCGGACTGCTACAGGAATCAGTGTGATGTCCTCAATTGTTTACAGTCAATGCCAAAGATTCAAATAAGGTAACTGGTTGGTGGCTGACTTTGCTGATGGCCCTTTGTATAGATGAGAAAGTAAGTTGTCAAGAGAAGAAAGCTTTGCAAAGCAGCAAGTAATTCAGAAGAAAAATGAAATGTTGCTGTTTATTGCAAGTGAAATAGAATGTAGATCAGAAGCTGTCCTGCTGGAGGGATTTTACATGTGGAGTACTGTGTACAGTTTGGATCTGCTTGTTTGAAAAATTATTGCTTTGGAAATATTTCAGGGAATGTTCACTCAACTCATTCCTGAGATAAAATGCCTATTTCATGAAGAACTGAAGGGCAGGCTAGGTCCGTACGCATTGGAGTTTTGAAGAATGAAAGCTGATTTTACCAAAATGTGTAAGATCTTGACAGATCAGAATAGGGTGGATACCTGGAGGATGTTTCCACTTGTGGGGAAGACTAAAACCAGGGAGATGGAGTTGAAGATTAGGAGGTCTCCTTTTCAAGTCCCAAGATCAAGAGGCCTTGTTTTTCTGTGAGTTATTAGTAAATGGAATTCTCTTCCCCAGAAGAGAATTGATGGTAAGGCTTTTAATTTATGAAGCCTAAATTGGACTTTTGTTTGATAAGGAAATTAAGGATTATGAGGTAGGGGGCGGAGGGTATGTGCAGATAGACAAAACTGGAGGAGGCAACACCTAGGTTTGAAATGATCACTTGGCCTACAACTGCTCCTACGCTCCCAAGTGTCTGATCTGCTTGATTCTGTAAAGAAAACCTTCTTGGAACCTAGTATCAGAGATAATGGGAACTGCAGATGCTGGAGATTCCAAGATAATAAAATGTGAGGCTGGATGAACACAGCAGGCCAAGCAGCATCTCAGGAGCACAAAAGCTGACGTTTCGGGCCTAGACTCTCTGATGAAGGGTCTAGGCCCGAAACGTCAGCTTTTGTGCTCCTGAGATGTTGCTTGGCCTGCTGTGTTCATCCAGCCTCACATTCTATTATCTTCCTGGAACCTAACTTGGTTTTCGATTTTTCTTAACTATACCTATCTCCTGCTATCCAAATCATGTATTATCTCTAGTGGACACATTCTAGAGCTTAATAAAATGTGAGGCTGGATGAACACAGCAGGCCCAGCAGCATCTCAGGAGCACAAAAGCTGACGTTTCGGGCCTAGACCCTTCATCAGAGACGGGGATGGGGAGAGGGTTCTGGAATAAATAGGGAGAGGGGAAGGCGGACCGAAGATGGAGAGAAAAGAAGATAGGTGGAGAGGAGAGTATAGGTGGGGAGATAGGGAGGGGATAGGTCAGTCCAGGGAAGACTGACAGGTCAAGGAGGTGGGATGAGGTTAGTAGGTAGATGGGGGTGCGGCTTGGGGTGGGAGGAAGGGATGGGTGAGAGGAAGAACAGGTTAGGGAGGCAGAGACAGGTTGGACTGGTTTTGGGATGCAGTGGGTGGAGGGGAAGAGCTGGGCTGGTTGTGTGGTGCAGTGGGGGGAGGGGATGAACTGGGCTGGTTTTGGGGAAGGGGAGATTTTGAAGCTGGTGAAGTCCACATTGATACCATTGGGCTGCAGGGTTCCCAAGCGGAATATGAGTTGCTGTTCCTGCAACCTTCGGGTGGCATCATTGTGGCACTGCAGGAGGCCCATGATGGACATGTCATCTAAAGAATGGGAGGGGGAGTGGAAATGGTTTGCGACTGGGAGGTGCGGCGGTTGTGGCAGGGACGGCCTTGACCATGTCTCCCGCATTTCCCGCAACACATCCCTCACACCCCGCCCCCGCCACAACTGCCCAAAGAGGATCCCCCTCGTTCTCACACACCACCCCACCAACCTCCGGATACAACGCATCATCCTCCGACACTTCCGCCATCTACAATCCGACCCCACCACCCAAGACATTTTTCCATCCCCACCCTTGTCTGCTTTCCGGAGAGACCACTCTCTCCGCGACTCCCTTGTTCGCTCCACACTGCCCTCCAACCTCACCACACCTGGCACCTTCCCCTGCAACCGCACGAAATGCTACACTTGCCCCCACACCTCCTCCCTCACCCCTATCCCAGGCCCCAAGATGACTTTCCACATTAAGCAGAGGTTCACCTGCACATCTGCCAATGTGGTATACTGCATCCACTGTACCCGGTGTGGCTTCCTCTACATTGGGGAAACCAAGCGGAGGCTTGGGGCCCGCTTTGCAGAACACCTCCTCTCAGTTCGCAATAAACAACTGCACCTCCCAGTCGCAAACCATTTCCACTCCCCCTCCCATTCTCTGGATGACATGTCCATCATGGGCCTCCTGCAGTGCCACAATGATGCCACCCGAAGGTTGCAGGAACAGCAACTCATATTCCGCTTGGGAACCCTGCAGCCCAATGGTATCAATGTGGACTTCACCAGCTTCAAAATCTCCCCTTCCCCCACCGCATCTCAAAACCAGCCCAGTTCGTCTCCTCCCCCCACTGCATCCCAAAACCAGTCCAACCTGTCTCTGCCTCCCTAACCGGTTCTTCCTCTCACCCATCCCTTCCTCCCACCCCAAGCCGCACCTCCATCTCCTACCTACTAACCTCATGGCACCTCCTTGACCTGCCCGTCTTCCCTGGACTGACCTATCCCCTCCCTACCTCCCCACCTATACTCTCTCCACCTATCTTCTTTTCTCTCCATCTTCGGTCCGCCTCCCCTTCTCTCCCTATTTATTCCAGTTCCCTCTCCCCATCCCCCTCTCTGATGAAGGGTCTAGGCCCGAAACGTCAGCTTTTGTGCTCCTGAGATGCTGCTTGGCCTGCTGTGTTCATCCAGCCTCACATTTTATTATCTTGGATTCTCCAGCATCTGCAGTTCCCATTATCACATTCTAGAGCTTTCCTTGTTTGATAACCATACACCAGGAACGAAGCTCCCCATGTTAGATTATATTTGATATGAAAGCAGCAGTTCTATTGTATACTTACCCTAATTTTGCACATTTTTACGTATCTAATAATAGTATGTTGTAATTTTGGTCCAGGCTTGTGCTGTAGGCTGTGGCTAGGATAACTAATGTCTGATAGGGAAGTTTAATTTAGTTCTTGACATAAAACAGTGCCATTTTAGATAATTAATGGCTGCGGGCCTGGCAATTTTTACATTTAGAACATAGAACATAGAACAGTACAGCACAGGACAGGCCCTTCAGCCCACAATGTTGTGCCGACCATTGATCCTCATGTATACACCCTCAAATTTCTGTGACCATATGCATGTCCAGCAGTCTCTTAAATGACCCCAATGACCTTGCTTCCACAACTGCAGTTGGCAACGCATTCCATGCTCTCACAACTCTGTGTAAAGAACCCGCCTCTGACATCCCCTCTATACTTGCCTCCAACCAGCTTAAAACTATGACCTCTCGTGCTAGCCATTTCTGCCTTGGGAAATAGTCTCTATGTTTGTACCTGAGCTAGGTCTTACCTTGGATTGGTAAATTATTATGGGAAACTCATATGTAACCTGGCCTCCATCCTGGCACCTTTTATACCTGTTAGTGAAAAAGGGTTCACCTTGGAAACGGCTTCATGGTCAAGATGTAGCCATTAGGAAGTGAAGAAGCAGCTATCATTGTTTAAGATGTTGGCATACAATAATCCCAAGCAAGATCTAGTGCTGACATGTGATGCCTCCCTGTACAGTAACAGATTGCTGTTTGCTCACAAATGGCTCAATGGTGAGGAAAGCCCAATAGCATTTGTTTCCTGGACTTTGGCCGATGCAGAATGCAAACACATTCTTCTTTCGTGTGAGTAAGTTCCACCAAAACTTACAAAAGAAAAAAACATCTCCAGGGCTTTGACAATCTCTTCTTTCTCCTTGGCCACCTTCTGTCTAAGGAGAACAGTTAAATATCTAACTGAACTTCTTCATTCTTGGAAGTTTTCTTATGTTTCTGTCCACTATTCAAGAGTATTCACATGCTTACTATAATGTGGTGCTCAGAATTGAACACTGAGCTGCAGCTGAGGTCTAACACTTGTCTTCTATGAGTTTTTACTATTAACACTTTCTTTTGACTTCTCACGCCTTAGATCAAAATTTGTTGGGGTGTTGGGGGGGCGGTCAGGTGGGTGGGGTGGGGGAAGAGGAGAGGAGAGGAGAGAAACGGGGATAAATGGAATAGGACATATTAATCTTTCTAGAGCTGCATGAAGAAGAATTGTGGATAGAAAGTGAGGTCATGTGTGGGCTGAGAATTATGTAATTGAGAGGAAATGAAAAGTAGCTGGGAGTGGCAGGTGAATGAAGGAGATGCAGATTGGGCTGATGCCAGTGAAACTAACTGGCAGTAATAGGCGCGACAGTCACACTCCAGTGTCCGCATGTGAATAGTCGGGTGAGTTTGATTTTAAACATGATCAAGTCCTCGTTGTTCCAGTCACCAATTACATTACTCTCTCCATAATTTTGTTCAGTGTTAATGGAAAAGGACAAAACACCTTACAATCGGATTGTATGCTCTTGGAAAATGATGAATGAAGAAGGGCTGCCTGGCTTGCAGTGTTCCTCCAGCTCCACACTTCTCAATGACACCCAAAATTTTTTTCAGAATTGATCTTGGGGGTGGCATGGTGGCTCAGTGGTTACCATTGCAGCCTCACAGCACCAGGGACCCGGGTTCAATCCCAGCCTCGAGCGACTGTGTGGAGTTTGCACATTCTCCCAGTGTCTGCCTGGGTTTCCTCTGGGTGCTCTAGTTTCCTACCACAGTCCAAAGATGTGCAGGCTAGGTGGATTGGCCATGCTAAATTGCCCGTAGTTTTCAGGGGTATGGGTCTGGGTGGGATGCTTCAAGGGGTGGTGTGGACTTGTTGGGCCAAAGGGCCTGTTTCCATACTGTAGGAAATCTAATCTAATACCTTCACAGATGTAAATTTGTTATAGTAACAGATCATGACCCCGCTAGGGGTACTCCCAACAGGATTAGGCCATGCTGTCAATAGCTTCAGCATGAATTCACCCTGGGCTCTCATTCTAATTGCGTTCAATTACAGGTTGAAACACCATGCAGGAGGCCAGGTAGTGAACACTGATGCCTTTAAATGCCTCCCACTGGCACATACGCCAGTGGTAGTGCTGCCGCTGGAAGGGTCCATTCTGGTTTCAAACTTCCTGGGCACCCATCTGGTCACTGCTGACAATATTCGACACAAAATTCCACCCTGGCAAAACTAAAACAGCTGCCAGTAATGGGGGAAGCAAAAAGGCCATTCCCTTTCTGGACCCTTTTGAGAGCAAATTGCTTTCCAGGAAGGCATTTCATTACGAGGAGCAACAGTGTTGCCCCAAGCAAAGGTCGCCACCAGATACTGGCTGAACTCCTCCAGGGTCATTCAGGCGTTTCCCAAATGAAGATGTCATGTCAGGTGGCCAGGATGGGATGCGGACAGTGTTGGTGGGGTAGTGCCCGGAGTGCCAACAAGGCCGTAGGCTAATGCCAGCAACACCGCCACATTCGTCAGCTATGACAGCCCTTTCACTGGCTCAGCCTGCTTTGACATTATGGACATCTACTCAAAGTGGACACAGTGTGGAGCTGGAGGAACACAGTAGGTCAGGCAGTGTCAGAGGATCAGTAAAGCTGCACTTCCGGTTGAGATGTTTCATCAGGTCCTGCTGCTCCTGACCTCCTCTGTTCCTCCAACTCTGCGCTGTATTGACTCTGACTTCCAGTATTTGCAGTTCTTGCTTTCGTCTGCTCAAAGTGGTTGGACATGCAGAGATTTCATTTGTCAAACATAGGGAAAACAATAGAAAAGCCGTGAGTACCCTTTGTAGTGCCCAGTCTCCAGGAGTGTTCGTCACAAATAACTGGCCATCGTTTACCAGCAGGAGATTCAAGTATTTCTTAAAGTTGAATGGCATTTGGTACAGAAGGACAGTTCCATACCATTCAATGGTCTGATGGAAAGAGCAATCCAGACTTTGAAGGCAGGCTCAGAGAGACGGCCTACAACTTCTCCAGATACCAAACTGTCCCAGTTCCAATTTGATTATGAGACCACACCTCGTGCAACTACAGGTTAAATCTGACCTTCCTGGACCCGGGGGAGGAGTGTGAAATGGCATTAAGAATGCCAACGCCAGACACCACATTCCACTAAGTGAGAGAGACAGTTTACTTCAGGGGAAGAGGTTTGGTGTGGAAACCATGGAAATGGGCGTGCATGGTTAAAAGGTACGGCCGACCTGAGTTCAGGTCCAGTGACACAAAGTTTGGGTAGCTGAGGGGGACTTGGGCAAGCGCGTGGATCACATGAAAGCTGCAAACGCCAGCAGCAAAACATCCCTGGCCCCTCAGAACAGCCCGAAAGCCCCATGAGTTCTCCCCTTCCGTTTCACATCAAAGAAACCTCAGAGTCTGCAATTGTCACGGTGGGTGATATAACCCCGATGCATTTACTGCCTGAGGAAGAGAATGAATTTCTTCCCAGATGCTCTGGGTGCAAGAGGCGGGCTATGACCCGAATTATATACCCACCCTTATCTGAGGCTGAGTTGGAGGAACTGGACCTGGTGCAACAATGCCCCAGGAGAGGCTACAAGAGGAAGACTAGCCCCGTGCCCTGGACTTGGAGACAGGGATATAGTGATTGTAACAAGGTTGGCCAGGTGAACCTCAGAAGATGAGTTCTCTGATTGGGACTATTAATCTGGTCCAACTGCAGAGCTCTGGCTGACAGATAAGATCAGGAGTGTCAGAGGTTCTCACTGGACCAGTGTCAAGTACTGTGCGTGGTAAATAAAGAGTGACTTGGTGATACAATACCAACCTCTGTAGAGTTATTTCAAGATTAATGAACTGGTGGAATCCAGAGCAAGCATAATTAATAACTTTGTACACTCCTATTTGAGAAATGTTATTGATTTAGCTGTCGTGCAGTCAAATTCAGATTTGTAGTTGGAAATTCTAATGAAATGGAGACCAGTTACTAGTGGTGTACCGCAAGGGTCGGTGTTGGGTCCACTGCTGTTTGTCATTTTTATAAATGACCTGGATGAGGGCGTAGAAGGATGGGTTAGTAAATTTGCAGACAACACTAAGGTCGGTGGAGTTGTGGATAGTGACAAAGGATGCTGTAGTTTGCAGAGAGACATAGATAAGCTGCAGAGCTGGGCTGAGAGGTGGCAAATGGAGTTTAATGCCGACAAGTGTGAGGTGATACACTTTGGTAGGAGTAACCGGAAGGCAAAGTACAGGGCTAATGGTAAGATTCTTGGTAGTGTAGATGAGCAGAGAGATCTCGGTGTCCATGTACACAGATCCTTGAAAGTTGCCACCCAGGTTGACAGGGCTGTTAAGAAGGCATACAGTGTTTTAGCTTTTATTAATAGAGGGATCGAGTTCCGGAACCAAGAGGTTATGCTGCAGCTGTACAAAACTCTGGTGCGGCCGCACTTGGAGTATTGCGTACAGTTCTGGCCACCGCATTATAAGAAGGATGTGGAAGCTTTGGAAAGGGTGCAGAGGAGATTTACTAGGATGTTGCCTGGTATGGAGGGAAGGTCTTACGAGGAAAGGCTGAGGGACTTGAGGCTGTTTTCATTAGAGAGAAGAAGGTTGAGAGGTGACTTAATTGAAACATATAAAATAATCAGAGGGTTAGATAGGGTGGATAGGGAGAGCCTTTTTCCTAGGATGGTGATGGCAAGCACGAGGGGGCATAGCTTTAAATTGAGGGGTGAAAGATAGGACAGATGTCAGAGGTAGTTTCTTTACTCAGTAGTAAGGGAATAGAACGCTTTGCCTGCAACGGTAGTAGATTCGCCAACTTTAGGTACATTTAAGTCGTCATTGGATAAGCATATGGACGTACATGGAATAGTGTAGGTTAGATGGGCTTGAGATCGGTATGACAGGTTGGCACAACATCGAGGGCTGAAGGGCCTGTGCTGTGCTGTAATGTCCTATGTTCTATGAAACAGAATTTATATATAACTGAGTCTTAGTTCTTGTATTTCCTTTCTCCTCTTAAAAACAATTTTCACAAGAAAGCCTTTTTGCGATTTTTTTTTTGACAGGAGAATATAGTGAATCTGCAAAAGTTGTGGAATAAATGTTTTTTGCTAATGTGTACAAGACCGATAATGTGAAACATTTCGTTACTTTCCCTTTCCCACAATGTCCCATTATCATGAGAACTATTTTGGTCTGTTTATGGACCTAAAGGAATTTTGTGGAGTGACAACTCTGAAGTAAGCCTTCTGCTATGTTTAGACTGTGTGCAATTTCCAGCAACGTAGTTCCTAATTTACCTTACTAGCTGGAAGGACTAGAATTGCAGCCAGCTCTTGTGTGGGTCTCATGACTTCAAACAGTACCTCTCAAACTGATTGAAGACTTTCATGTTTGGTGTCTTGCTTAGAACAGTTAGACCATACTACACAAGTTGATATTAAAGGATTTTAGGTAATTTCAAAATCCAATTAAACATTGCACTATGCTGCATATTTGGGCTTCAGATCGGTATGACAGGTGGGCACAACATCGAGGGCTGAAGGGCCTGTACTGTGCTGTAATATTCTGTGTTCTATTTGTTGTATGTTACTGAGTGACAAATTAGAGAATTGTGATTGGACCCCGTTTACAGAGAAAGCCTAACTGATTTACTTTAGTGTCCCATTAGCTAATACTGTTACCTGTCTATGGGAGAAGGGGAGATTTTAACCTGCCTGATGAGGAAACTAAGCAGTTTGAACCCACAGCCAGTTACTTCTCATTTGAAGTCAACTGAGTACTATTGAGTGGTGAATCAGGACCTGGCAATGGGGTGCTGCAGTACTACACAGGACTGTGATACTTGTATTTATGCAGTCTGTTATCAAATGTGTTCAGTGTGAATCTCAAATTTAGCCATGTGATTGTTCTAAATTCAAAGCTTTGTGTTGCTTTGCAGGTATTTGTGTGATGAGTGGAGCAGCGATATACACAGTGCAGTACCCACACATTCATGGTGAGCGCTACAGTGGCAGTTACGGATTTACCTACATTTTGGCATGGATTGCTTTCCCTTTGGCTTTGTGCAGTGGAATCATCTACGTCATTCTAAGAAAGCGTGAATGAGCTGTCGTAGATCACGACAATCCAAATGTTGCCATCTTTAGAGGAATAAAAGAAACATTACTGTTTTAATTTGAAGATGTATATAGTATCTATGGTTTAAAACCTATTTATAACACTTTTTACACATGTACATAGTATTGTTTGCTTTTTTGACTGAAGCTCTATTTTGCAAGTTAATTATAAGTGCCTACAGAACATTCATTTTTAACAGTTTATTAAAAAAATTTGCTGAAGCCAAATTCTGCAATAAAATTTTATTTTGAATAGAATGTTAACCAAAGCGCATGTATAAATTGTAGCTAGTAGTGTTTTTTAAAAGTGGTGCAGCTTGTACAAATAAATTGCTAATAGCTGACACGTTTGAATAGTTTACTCATGTAGATATAAAACATTTACAATTTTCAATGGTGCTATGTATTTACCATTCCTTGTGATGATAACCTATAGCGATCTCTTTCACTGGAGAGTTACTATTTGCAAGAAGGTAAAATAAATGCTTTAATTCTAAGGACTTACTTTGTCTAAATATTTCTGTATGAAAGGAGGTTTTTCTTTGGCATTGTGGAGGTTTGAAAGTTAATATAAGCTAGGGAAAGTGGTGTTAGAAAGTGGGTGAGAGGTGATTTGAATGCCCACAGTAAGACGCTGGCCAACAGAAGGAGGCTACAGTCATTCTCTCTTCCCATTTTGTAATCCAATTTTCTCCTGATTTGTGATCTCTTCATTTTCACATTTGTTCCTTCCCCTGCCTACCTTGGTCATGCTAACTGTGACTTAAGTTTTCTTTTGTGGCTGTTAAGTTGCACTTGTGGCAAGGTGTAATGTTTCAAAGTGCAGCACTTGGCTGGTTTTGTTGTATGGAGTCTGGAGGGCTCCCCTTTGCCCAACATTTGGGAATAGCAATCACTATCAGCTCTGTTTCCCTGGTGAATGGAGTGGGCACTGGACAGCAACAAATTAATCTGTTGGGTGCATGATATCACCAACACCACTACCACACCAAGAACAATCCCAGGCTACAGAAATCAAACCTTTGCCTCAAAACCAATTTCCCATGTTCCCTTTCTCGAATGCAAGAGTGTGGTCTCACTCCATATATTTTTATCGTTCTTCATTTCATCAACTTATAGCTGGAGGTGTCAGCAAACTAGTATTGATAGGCTTAATTTTAGCTGTTGAAAGCATGCTAGAAATTGTAATTTAAGATTTTAGTGGGGCATACTAAATGTAATGTTTAGAACTAACAAGTATGTACAGTTGCTGGAAATGTATTTTAAAAACACTAATGTATCATTGTATTGACAGTGTTCTGCCACAGAGCAGTTATAAAAATACAGAAAGGGACCACAAATAAAACGCGTAATTGAAATAAATGGGAACTATTCTAAAAAGAAATCCAACAATGTTTTCCACATAGAAGTAACAATGTATTTTTGGTTCATTACCATTTTTCATTATTTTGAAAGAGTAACAGTTACCATGCAATAATAACAATTAAATAGGTTAATATTCTAAATACAGCTGTAGTGCCCATTTCATGAGCATCCTTCCTAATGGTGGCCGCCAAACAAGATTTCAGTTTTTATGTGGCGTCCATCAGCTGGGTATTGGCTTCCTTGGCTTGTGCACATTGAGACCGACTCTTTCTATAAAGTTGGTTTTGTGTCTCACTGACTTCTTGTGCCTCTTTTGATGATATCATTTTCATCAGCCTTTTAGGGATTGAAGTAGTTTCACATTTTCAGAATTGTTCTTTTTTCCAGTGATCTTGACAAAAAGCAGGATATTAAATGTTTTGTCAGTGGTGTGAAAAGGCAGTGCACGCTTCAACAAGCTTAAAATAAAATAGTCTGTGGCTTTTGTTGAGATTGTGAAGATTTTCAGCCATGCAATGATGTATGAGCTTTGCTGTTTTAAAGCTGCACGCCCTTTCTAATGTGGCATTGGTAATTATTAGAAAGTTCAGTAATAATGACATCAGTGGTATCTTATAAGAAAAACAAAAGTGTAAAGTATGTGAAATGGTTTACAAGAAAACCAACTTTCGTAGCAGGAAAGATGCTTTACCTTTTCCTTCTAAATAGCTGCCCGGATTTGTCGTCCACTAACAAGACCCATCTTTTTCAGACAGACACTAGCTGCATGAGTTCCAGATGTCAATACATCTGTAGCTCACTGAAAACACTGTTACTGCCTGAAGAAACTTGGTTAAAATACAGCACATGGTGGTGGGATGCCTGAGAAGTTGAGAACACTGATGTTTTCAAACATTTTTGCTTAATGGCTGCATTGAAACATCAAAACTTAGAACTGGAAACACAGTTAGCGGAGTAATACTCTAATAGCTGAGTACTACTACAAATAACTGTGCAGAGCGAGAAGCCCTGCTGCAGATGGTTGAATGCTATTCCAGAAAGCTGAGTTATACTTCAGATGATTGAGTATTGTTTGTTCCTAAGAGATCAGCCCCAAGGCAGCTTTCAGCAAAATATTTGTTACTTTACAAGAAGTTAAATTATGCAGTACTGGCTAGTTTGGTTCATAACCACTATCCAATGCCAAAGTTAACCACTGTTTAGATGGAGCTGTGGAATAAACAAGTCTGGCACTATGCAAAAAAAAAGGAACTGATGTACTTATGGTTATATAGGCCTTTGATCTAATATGAAACGCAGGTTACTAAATTTATTATCCCTTTGATGAAATCTGTTCTTGTTTACGTAGTAAAGTATAATGAAGCATGATATAGTACTAGTCCCGTTTGAACTGACCTCTCTAGCAGATTTCTTTGTGTTACTGCCATCCAGTGAAATCTGCAGAAGGGTTTGGTGGTGGAATTGTATTTGATGTGCTAACAAAAAAAATGCCTTATTACGTGTAAGTACAGTCAGATGTGTTTGATGTACTTGAATAATGATGAAAATAAATAATACTGGCTTATCTGTGCAGCAAGTTGTCCTTTCGTTTATATGTTACCACCTCAAGTGTTTAACTCTCTGAAAAAGGATTCTAGTCTGTAAACAATCCCCTTGAGTCAAAATATTAGATGCTGATGCCAAAGTTTGTGCCACTAATGCTTCACAGGCCGTGTATACTTTCAGCTCGGTGATGCTAATGGTTTCTTCCATCTACGGTGTAACGGAGTGTTAACGTTTTCCCAACCAATGTGCAGGTTTCGTAAATAGACAAGAACCTTGCCTAAGAAGTGACAAATGTGAGTAGCCTAATCTCTAACCAGACTCAAAGTCCAAATCTAGAATCGGCTAATGTGATTTCATGGCTAAAAATAAATTGCGTACTACAGTGTTGAACATTTGACTGATGTTACTCAAAAGTATTTTCAACCCTGGCTTCTGCATTTACAGATCTAGATATGTAACCATGGCTCTGGAGAGCACAGTGGTTAACTTTAGCTGCTATAGATGCCGTCTGAGTTCTCCATGCTTCTCAGTGATGTTGAGAAATGAGATGGACAACACTTTCCTGGAGTCAACAAACACAATGGTCTGGTTTCTCCAGAACTAAACTGGCTTCTGGAGCATTATTACAAGTGAGACTTGTAGGTTGTTAGTTTGCCCTAGGCTATGTCGACCAAATCTTCATGTTCACTGAATCACTGTGTCTGAAGCTGCCTACCAGAAGCTGGTTCACTTTTCACTAGTGCAGTCAGCTGAGGCAGTGGGAACCATTCTCATCCTCTGAGGTAGCTTCTCAGTTTGGAGCCATCATCCTAGAAAATTTGTGGTGGCTCAAGAAGCAAATACAACCCTCCCATCTGTATACCGAAAATCCTTAAAGGTTGTCTTTAAACTGCCATGGCACAGGATTTCAGGTAAAGTGAATTAGCATTTCAGCTTCAAGCTTAACTTTTTATTTTAGAAACAAAGGGACTTTAAGTTTCTAAACTACCAATTTTAATGTTTTAATTATTTTTAACAATGTTACTTAAAAACAATGTTTTGTTTTATTTGTGTTATCCCATTTAAGGTTAACATTAATTGATGGCCTAGTGGTATTATTGCTGAACTCTTAAGCGAGAGACCCAGATAATGTTCTGGGAACCAAGGTTTGAGTCCACCCATGGCAGATGGTGGAATTTGAATTCAATAACTATCTGGAATTAGGAGTCTAATGATGACTATGAATCCATTGTCGATTGTTGGAAAATCCCATCTGGTTCACTAATGTCCTTTTAGGGAAGGAATCTGCCATCCTTTCCTGGTCTGGCCTACATGTGACTCTGGACCCAAAGCAATATGGCTGATTCTTACCAGCCACCTGGGCAATTAGGGATGGGCAATAAATGCTGCCTGGCCAGTGACACCATCCCGCGAACGAATTTAAAAAAAAGAATATATGGGACTGTGTATTGAAACAAAATGACCGACTGTGTCAGCCATGACTTTGTATTGTCCTTTAAAGTTGTGGTTGTAAAATCTATTCCAGAGACTTCAACACAAAATCTAGGCTGATATTCTCATGCAAAATTGAGGGAGTGGTGTATTGTCCAATGTCATGCCTTTTAGTTGAATTGTTAAAGTGAGGTCCCATTCTATCATAATAATAATAAAATGTGAGGCTGGATGAACACAGCAGGCCAAGCAGCATCTCAGGAGCACAGAAGCTGACGTTTCGGGCCTTAGACCCTTCATCAGAGAGGGGGATGGGGGGAGGGAACTGGAATAAATAGGGAGAGAGGGGGAGGCGGACCGAAGATGGAGAGTAAAGAAGATAGGTGGAGAGGGTGTAGGTAGGGAGGGGACAGGTCAGTCCAGGGAAGACGGACAGGTCAAGGAGGTGGGATGAGGTTAGTAGGTAGCTGGGGGTGCGGCTTGGGGTGGGAGGAAGGGATGGGTGAGAGGAAGAACCGGTTAGGGAGGCAGAGACAGGTTGGACTGGTTTTGGGATGCAGTGGGTGGGGGGGAAGAGCTGGGCTGGTTGTGTGGTGCAGTGGGGGGAGGGGATGAACTGGGCTGGTTTAGGGATGCAGTGGGGGAAGGGGAGATTTTGAAACTGGTGAAGTCCACATTGATACCATATGGCTGCAGGGTTCCCAGGCGGAATATGAGTTGCTGTTCCTGCAACCTTCGGGTGGCATCATTGTGGCAGTGCAGGAGGCCCATGATGGACATGTCATCAAGAGAATGGGAGGGGGAGTGGAAATGGTTTGCGACTGGGAGGTGCAGTTGTTTGTTGCGAACTGAGCGGAGGTGTTCTGCAAAGCGGTCCCCAAGCCTCCGCTTGGTTTCCCCAATGTAGAGAAAGCCGCACCGGGTACAGTGGATGCAGTATACCACATTGGCAGATGTGCAGGTGAACCTCTGCTTAATGTGGAATGTCATCTTAGGGCCTGGGATGGGGGTGAGGGAGGAGGTGTGGGGACAAGTGTAGCATTTCCTGCGGTTGCAGGGGAAGGTGCCGGGTGTGGTGGGGTTGGAGGGCAGTGTGGAGCGAACAAGGGAGTCACGGAGAGAGTGGTCTCTCCGGAAAGCAGACAGGGGTGGGGATGGAAAAATGTCTTGGGTGGTGGGGTCGGATTGTAAATGGCGGAAGTGTCGGAGGATAATGCGTTGTATCCGGAGGTTGGTAGGGTGGTGTGTGAGAACGAGGGGGATCCTCTTGGGGCGGTTGTGGCGGGGGCGGGGTGTGAGGGATGTGTCGCGGGAAATGCGGGAGACGCGGTCAAGGGCGTTCTCAATCACCGTGGGGGGAAAGTTGCGGTCCTTAAAGAACTTGGACATCTGGGATGTGCGGGAGTGGAATGTCTTATCGTGGGAGCAGATGCGGCGGAGGCGGAGGAATTGGGAATAGGGGATGGAATTTTTGCAGGAGGGTGGGTGGGAGGAGGTGTATTCTAGGTAGCTGTGGGAGTCGGTGGGCTTGAAATGGACATCAGTTACAAGCTGGTTGCCTGAGATGGAGACTGAGAGGTCCAGGAAGGTGAGGGATGTGCTGGAGATGGCCCAGGTGAACTGAAGGTTGGGGTGGAAGGTGTTGGTGAAGTGGATGAACTGTTCGAGCTCCTCTGGGGAGCAAGAGGCGGCGCCGATACAGTCATCAATGTACCGGAGGAAGAGGTGGGGTTTGGGGCCTGTGTAGGTGCGGAAGATGGACTGTTCCACGTAACCTACAAAGAGGCAGGCATAGCTGGGGCCCGTGCAGGTGACCATGGCCACCCCCTTAGTCTGTAGGAAGTGGGAGGAGTCAAAAGAGAAGTTGTTGAGTGTGAGGACGAGTTCCGCTAGGCGGATGAGAGTGTCGGTGGAGGGGGCCTGGTGAGGGGGCCAGTGAGTTGGTTGTACTTACGATTTTTGGTGTCCAGTAAAGCTGAGTGGAACTGGGTGTTCAGTCTGTGGATCCTGCGGAGGATAAAAAACAGCAGGGGTCCTTTGCAGGTCTGGGAGAGGGAGGCTCTGAGCTGGGGCAGGCTGGATTGCAGTGCCTGGAGGTACCACCCCCAGGCCTCCTACCCTCCCTCGACCTCTTCATCACCACCCCCAGGCCTCCTACCCTCCCTCGACCTCTTCATCACCACCCCCAGGCCTCCTACCCTCCCTCGACCTCTTCATCTCCAACTGCCGTCGAGACATCAACCGCCTCAACCTCTCCACCCCTCTCACCCACTCCAACCTCTCCCCCGCAGAACGGGCAGCCCTCCGCTCCCTCCGCTCCAACCCCAACCTCACCATCAAACCCGCAGACAAGGGTGGCGCAGTGGTAGTATGGCGTACTGACCTCTACATCGCCGAGGCCAGACGCCAACTCTCCGACACCACCTCCTACCGCCTCCTCGATCATGACCCCACACCCGAGCACCAAACCATCATCTCCAACACCATTCATGACCTCATGACCTCATCACCTCAGGGGACCTCCCACCCACAGCCTCCAACCTCATTGTTCCCCATCCCCGCACGGCCCGTTTCTATCTCCTTCCCAAAATCCACAAACCTGCCTGCCCTGGTCGACCCATCGTCTCAGCCTGCTCCTGCCCCACCGAACTCATCTCCACCTATCTGGACTCCATTTTCTCCCCTTTGGTCCAGGAACTCCCCACCTATGTCCGTGACACCACCCACGCCCTCCACCTCCTCCAGGACTTCCAATTCCCTGGCCCCCAACACCTCATATTCACCATGGACGTCCAGTCCCTGTACACCTGCATTCCGCATGGAGATGGCCTCAAGGCCCTCCGCTTCTTCCTGTCCCGCAGGCCCGACCAGGCCCCCTCCACCGACACTCTCATCCGCCTAGCGGAACTCGTCCTCACACTCAACAACTTCTCTTTTGACTCCTCCCACTTCCTACAGACTAAGGGGGTGGCCATGGGCACCCGCATGGGCCCCAGCTATGCCTGCCTCTTTGTAGGTTACGTGGAACAGTCCATCTTCCGCACCTACACAGGCCCCAAACCCCACCTCTTCCTCCGGTACATTGATGACTGTATCGGCGCCGCCTCTTGCTCCCCAGAGGAGCTCGAACAGTTCATCCACTTCACCAACACCTTCCACCCCAACCTTCAGTTCACCTGGGCCATCTCCAGCACATCCCTCACCTTCCTGGACCTCTCAGTCTCCATCTCAGGCAACCAGCTTGTAACTGATGTCCATTTCAAGCCCACCGACTCCCACAGCTACCTAGAATACACCTCCTCCCACCCACCCTCCTGCAAAAATTCCATCCCCTATTCCCAATTCCTCCGCCTCCGCCGCATCTGCTCCCACGATAAGACATTCCACTCCCGCACATCCCAGATGTCCAAGTTCTTTAAGGACCGCAACTTTCCCCCCACGGTGATTGAGAACGCCCTTGACCGCGTCTCCCGCATTTCCCGCGACACATCCCTCACACCCCGCCCCCGCCACAACCGCCCCAAGAGGATCCCCCTCGTTCTCACACACCACCCTACCAACCTCCGGATACAACGCATTATCCTCCGACACTTCCGCCATTTACAATCCGACCCCACCACCCAAGACATTTTTCCATCCCCACCCCTGTCTGCTTTCCGGAGAGACCACTCTCTCCGTGACTCCCTTGTTCGCTCCACACTGCCCTCCAACCCCACCACACCCGGCACCTTCCCCTGCAACCGCAGGAAATGCTACACTTGTCCCCACACCTCCTCCCTCACCCCCATCCCAGGCCCTAAGATGACATTCCACATTAAGCAGAGGTTCACCTGCACATCTGCCAATGTGGTATACTGCATCCACTGTACCCGGTGCGGCTTTCTCTACATTGGGGAAACCAAGCGGAGGCTTGGGGACCGCTTTGCAGAACACCTCCGCTCAGTTCGCAACAAACAACTGCACCTCCCAGTCGCAAACCATTTCCACTCCCCCTCCCATTCTCTTGATGACATGTCCATCATGGGCCTCCTGCACTGCCACAATGATGCCACCCGAAGGTTGCAGGAACAGCAACTCATATTCCGCCTGGGAACCCTGCAGCCATATGGTATCAATGTGGACTTCACCAGTTTCAAAATCTCCCCTTCCCCCACTGCATCCCTAAACCAGCCCAGTTCATCCCCTCCCCCCACTGCACCACACAACCAGCCCAGCTCTTCCCCCCCACCCACTGCATCCCAAAACCAGTCCAACCTGTCTCTGCCTCCCTAACCGGTTCTTCCTCTCACCCATCCCTTCCTCCCACCCCAAGCCGCACCCCCAGCTACCTACTAACCTCATCCCACCTCCTTGACCTGTCCGTCTTCCCTGGACTGACCTGTCCCCTCCCTACCTCCCCACCTACACCCTCTCCACCTATCTTCTTTACTCTCCATCTTCGGTCCGCCTCCCCCTCTCTCCCTATTTATTCCAGTTCCCTCCCCCCATCCCCCTCTCTGATGAATGGTCTAGGCCCGAAACGTCAGCTTTTGTGCTCCTGAGATGCTGCTTGGCCTGCTGTGTTCATCCAGCCTCACATTTTATTATCTTGGAATCTCCAGCATCTGCAGTTCCCATTATCTCCCATTCTATCAGATGGATTTAAAGATGATGCTCCAATAAAGATGAGTAGGAGGGCTGTCCCAGTGTCAAGGCCAATATTTTTTAATCCTGCACCAACATCACTAAAACAGATTATTCATGTCACTTTATGCACAAATTAGCTGCTACTTTTCCTGTGTCACCACAGTGATTAAGTTTCAAGGTTGATTACACTCTGAGGTTGTAAAAGACACTTTAGACATACAAGCATTTGTTTCGAAGCAGCCTTTCCAAATTTGGTACTTATTGCAATAATTTTTTTAAAAACTGTGATCTTTCAGTCTAGGAAAAAAAAATGCAGTAAAATATTTTCTTGATTTTAATGTCACTCGTGATCACTGTTGCTTTGACAGAAACATTCCCTGTAATCCATCTTTCACAAGAAAGACAACTGCAAAACCGACAATGAACATAGAACACTGAAAAGTACAGCACAGTACAGGCCCTTCGGCCCACGATGTTGTGCTGTAGAATAATCCTAATCCAAAACTAAAATAACCTAACCTACGTTCACCTGTTACAAACTATTTGTAATTTTCCAGCTTCCAAATACTTTAAAATTTGCATGTTTCTGCTATTTGTCCCCGCCCACCACCCATAAAATATCTTGAAATGTGTTCTACATTAAAGATATTCCATTTATGCAATTGTTGCCATAAATGTGACATGATTCAAACAGGACACATTTGAACAAATGGCATAAAATGTGCATTGGGATTTGACTGAGCACCCCTAGAAATATCTGAGGAAAGGGACACACAGCTAATGGAGACAATGTGGAAATAGGAACATTGTTGAAAAGGTAACCGTTCACACTGAACTAAATGTTGAATTAATATAAATATCTCAGTTCTCTGATAATATGCAGATAAAAGAATTTTTCAAAAGCACTTGAAATGGGGACTAAGTTGCATTAACTACATCAGCCGTTGTACATCAACAGCAATTTATTGTGTGCAGTCCTTTGATAGAAAAAGATCTAGATAAAATGTGAGCACGTATTTATATAAATTTTCAACTGCATTACTTATGCCTGAAGGCTAAACATATTTCAGTTCCATTTCTGTTCCTCAGATTTTGAAGTTTTAAGCAGCTTTTGTAACTTCTAAACGGGAGGTTTCTCATAAACATTTCATCCAATTTTAACATGAGGAGTTAGAAACTGAGATAAAAATCCTATTTGTCTAAAATTGTGATCTTATTTCAGCTTTCAATTATGGGCTGAATTATTTCAGGCAAATTACAACTAGCTCAACCAAAAAGAAGACAAATGTCTACAGCTCAATTTGCCCCACCCTTTTTAAACCTCCCACGAGGTTGTGCTTTCTATAGTTTCCCTTCTTCAACCTTCCATTCAGCCTTTCCCTTTTGAACATAAATTTAGCCTCTTGGTGGTTTTGTTGCAGCCTTGTCAGGTATCTATGGCTGTGGTCAGTGAACAAACTAATTTCAGAGAAATTGACAGGTGCAGTTACACAGTGAATAAAATGAGAGAACCCTTCTTCAGAAAGGATCCCGACCCGAAACGTCAACTTGCCTGCTCCACTGATGCTGCCTGGCCAGCTGTGTTCCTCCAGCTCCACACCGTGTTATCTCTGACTCCAGCATTGGCAGTTCTTACTATCAGTGAATAAAATAATATTTTTATAGTCAGTTAGAATTTGTAAATTATATTTCAGCGAGAGGAGGTCTCCTACTGCAATTGCTCTTCGTCTCTTTCTCCTTCCCTTTGTGTCGCTGGTCTCTGGCTCTATTCCAGACGAGAACAGTCAATTTCAGCATTTTCCAACATAGACAAAATTGTTCTGTGTGAGATGTACTCTAGGCTTACCCATGATACGTGCCTGGCTCCTTCCTTTTGACTGATGGTTACCCATTTCTTCCCTGACTGTACCTTCTTAAGCTCTGGGATGATTATATCTAAAATCGTACTACACATGCAGTCTTGAGGATTGTAGTGCCTCCAGCTGATGCTCTGGCTCCAAAACCTAGCTCTCAAGCTAGTGAAAATGATGCGGTTATAGTCATAGAACTGTACAGCATGGAAACAGACCCTTCAGTCCAACTTGTCCAAGCTGACCAGATATCCTACATTAATCTAGTCCTGTTTGCCAGCATTTGGCCCGTATCCCTATAAACCCTTCCTATTCATATACCAATCTAGATGTCTTTTAAATGTTGTTAAATTGGACCACTCTCCACCACTTCCTCTGACAGCTCATTCCATGCACACACCATCCTTTGTGTCAAAAAGTTGCCCTTTAGGTCCCTTTCAGAATCATAGAATAGAATCATAGAATCCCTACAGTGTGGAAGCAGTCCATTCGGCCCTTTGAGTCCACACCAACCCTCCAAGGAACATCTGACCCAGACCCATTCTCCTGCCCTATCCCTGTAACCCTGCATTTCCCTGCAACTAACCTACACATCCCTGAACACTGTGGGCAATTTAGCATGGCCAATCCACCTAACTTGCACAATCTTTTAAATCTTCCCCCTCTCACCTTAAACCTCTGCCCTCTAGTTCTGGACTCCCCCACCCTGGGGAAAAGACCTTGGCTTTTCACCCTATCCTTGCCCCTCATGATTTTGTGAATATCTGTATGGTCACCCCTCAGCCTCCGACACTCTAGGGAATATAGCCCCAGCCTATTTAGCCTTTCAATTTAGCTCAAACCCTCCAATCCTGGCAAAGTCCTTACAAATCTTTTCTGAACCCTTTTAAGTTTTATGATTTTACTTGTGAGTGTAAACTTTTCATAATGAAGATGTCACTTGCCCATGGCAAGACCCTGTGTGGGGAGTTTTTACTATGGGGATACTGTTGTGTTATCACTCAGTCTGTCTGGCTATCTCCTTTAACACCTCCCGTCCATATGTGAGAGCATTTATTAATTGATAACCAATTCATTTGGGCACTTTATAACAGACATTCCATAGCTATCACATCCTGAGGTTAGACCTGAATCCAGGGCTTCTGACCCAGTAATAGGGACACCACCCACTGTGCCACAAGATCTCCTCATTACATATCTCACCATACATCTTTCAGTCATAGAAAAACAACAAAATTGCATTTCAAGTTACAAGGCTCAGTGTAAGATGTAGCTGCAGACACTGCTCAGTCTTGCATGCAATAACAGTATTCATACAGAATCTTCAAAGTATAAAAATGGCTGTAGGTGCTTTGCTTCGGTGTAATGTTGGAATGAAGTATAGAAAGGGACTATTGTACTTGTCTCTCTTGATGGGGAGGTGATGGCCTAGTGGAATTGTTGCTGGGCTGTTGATCCAGATAACATTCTGGGAGCCAGACAGTACCATGGCAGATGGTGGAATTTGAATTCAATAAATATCTGGAATTAAGAATCTAATGATGACTGTGTGTTGATTGTCAGGAAAGCTCATCTGGTTCACTCATGTCCTTTATGGAAGAAAACTGCCCTCCTTACCTGGCTTGGCCTACATGTGATTCCAGAGTGACTTTTAAGTTTTGCAACATTCTTCCTAAGGCAGGAAGACCAGACTTGAATGCACAAAAGTGGCCTAACCAATGTCCTGTACAACTGCAACATAACATCCCAACTCCTATATTCAATGCACTGACCTGTAAAGGCAAGCATACCAAATGCCTTCTTCACTGTCCCATCTACCGATGACTCTACTTTCAAGAAACTATGAACC